>NC_081301.1:57717500-58043214 GCF_030435805.1 Mustela lutreola
ACCATCATTGAGGAAAAGAGGATACCTAGATATTTTTAAGACTACTAAGTTCAGGGTTTAAACTGTTACTTATATCATAGAATGTAAAATGCCATTGTAGCTAGTTGATTAGAGAGGGGGTTAATGGAATACAAGTTATAAAGGAAGTCCCGACACAAGCCCATCTTGCAATGAGTCACAAGCTTCTCTGGCCACAATTTATGGTAATTTTCCTGGTCCTTACATGCATAATTGGCATGGCTGTACATAACTGCTGACTAAACCCTCAATTTGGTTTCTCTTAACTATGGAAGAAGATCCATTGTTATAAGTGTTAGAGGAAAGCACCAGAACTGTCTCCATCACCACACACATATACATGCACACACATACTCCAGCTATAGCCTAAACCCTTTTTAAAGCAAACACCAAGTTATTGCACTGCACATTTTTCCTTTAAGAAAATGATGCAGTACTTGGAATTTAAAGAGAAAATTTACCACCAAAGATGTCCCTGGGGTTTGTGCAGCCTGGAACAAATATTTTTGAAAGATCAAATTAATATAACCAAATTTATAAAAAGCATTATAAAATCCATACTGCCATATTAAGTATAACAATTAATTTATAGTGATTTATAATAACTGAGTAAACGTGAAATGTTTGTTCTCTAATTATTGTACCTGAGAACACTTTGTGATGTCCAGGAGCATCTACTCCTGTTCAGATCCAGGAACAATGTCTTCAGATGTTTTATTATCAAATATGCTGTTTCTGGATAAGTTCAAATCTTCCACCTTTAGAAAATGGCAGTAATGCTGTTAGTACTCCCAGTGCTCTGGCTCTTCAGAATCTATGTCTATTAAAACAGTATTACTCCTGACTCTACATATCCATTCTAACATCTGTAGATACTGACTTCCAAAGATCCTTTTGAAAGGGGTTTTTCTGTTTCATTGATGATGATCAGATTATCATCAAATGCAAATCTTCCCAGACAATGAAGGAAAATATGAAAGATAACACATTTGTTGCTTATATTAACTTACTGTTTTGAATTTGATAGCAATATTTTGTGTAATTTTGATGGAAAATCATCAGAGGATTTTTAAGTTGAGAACAGTATGACCTAGCTTATGTTTTTAGTTTGATCAATCATTGTTTTGTGAAGAATAGAATCTTACATTAAACACAGAAACAAGTAGAGCAGTTAGGAGGTTATTGTAATAGCTTATATGATGAATTTGTTACATTTTATCAGAATGAAACAGTTCAACTTCCTCAATGCCTTTCTCAAGTTGGGTAGTATATAATCATTCGCTGATTGCACTTTATATTTATATAATTATTATACCTATGTTTCTTAAAAGCTATTAAATATAAGTTTACCACAGCCATATATTAATATGTAAATCATCATACTTCATTCAGTTGACAACTTATTATGGGGGAAAAAACTAAATTTCTAAAAGGAAAAATTGAAAGCAATCAAATAGTCTTCACAACATATCAGAAAGCAGATTTTATAATTTAGAAATGATTGACTCTACTGACAGGAAGGTTATTTCCATGTCAGAGTAAATATATGATTTATTATAGATTTTAAATTTGTGATGCCAGCCATCAACCACATTTCAAAATTGAGCTATGGTGAAACTCCAAAGTGAAAATAAAATATAAAATTTTATGTGATATATATTTGTTCTTTAAATATTTCCAATGAAAATACCTAATGTGGAGGAAATCAACCGATCTAAAATACAGTATACAGATATTGAATAATCATGCTCTCCACTGCAGTTGATGTATCTCACTCTATCTTGCCAGCACTTAATCAGTTTTATGGAATTACAATTTGGTTTTCACTAACTGTGATTTACTTAATGTGGCTTGATTTATGCCACTGAGAATTTGTTTAGTTAATGGAACATTTTAATTTATGACAGAAGACAGCATAAAATTGCTTTGAATATCTGGATTGCATTACTATTGACTGCCAGTCAAAATTTGAAATGAAATGAAATGTGACAGATAAAAGCATTTCTGTATCAGTTATACCTATCACTGGTAGAACTTAGATTTAAAACTAAAAGCACAAGAAACTAGTAGCTTTTACATTTGTTTCACCAAACTCTTGACTAGATGTTGCAGTTCTCACTGACATATGGTACTGTCTGTGAAGTCTTTTCAGTGAAACCTCACAGGGAAAGAGTGAGATGTTTCATAATACAGTGTCATCAGTATGCTATTGGCAACCAGCACTAGGTCTCCTTTCATCTGGCCCAGATGGTACAGATCTCTGACTCTTAAAGTGTCTGCCTGAGATAAGGGAAGGATTGAAAGGAAACTGGGTGATTGTCTATCCTGATGATTTCAGAATAATGAGCATGGGTCAGAGAAGCTAGGAGCAAGTAAAGCTTAGACTTCTCCATTAATGGAGGTTTATTTAACCTTTGCCATCAAGTCATACCAGGCTGTAATGCCTCATGTATAAATATCCATTTCTATACAGCACTTGTTCATATATGCCTTTAAGTGTTTCCTTCAGGCTGTGAGAAGTTTCTTGAAAGAATATAATAAGATTAGCCTTTCACAGAATCAGAGACTTTCAGGCTTCAGTTAAGTTTGCTGGTACTTAGAAGTATTTGAGCTAGATATTCACTGCTTTACCCACCAGATGCCTTCCCACCATAGGATCTGTGCACTGAGTGGGTGGGTGACCTCTGGGGATTCAGTCAACGGGTGTTTTTAGCCTTCTGATCTCCTGTTGATTTTGACAAATGAAGTCATCAGCAGAAAGTTGAGGTTGGGGGATGGAAGTCTCCAAGAGTTGTTAAGAGGTTTAGTTTCCCAGCATTGTCTGCCAGGCCACAGGGGGTTGCAGTGGCTATATTCTTCACTAAACCCTTAGCTCCTATTGTGTGTTCCTCTCCCACAGAGAAAGGGACAGGGATCTCTGTTCTGGCAACCACTCAGTCCCTTTAGCCTTTCCAACTTCAGGGTGGCAAAGGCTCACCAGGATGCGCCACCATCTCATGTTAGTTTTCCTTAACCTTAACTCTGCTTTTGCAATAAGTTTGTTCATTAAATTGCCTCCAATATCACTATCCGAGTATGCCATCTGCTTCTTGCCACTTGTGATAATACAGTAGATTTTTTGGATGCTTAAATTCTCATTATAACACCTCTATTAAATGGTCAATTTGACCATATGTTTGACTAAGTGTAGTAACAGAGAACCCATTACTCCCTAAGACAACTCATTCTCTCTTTAATCAACCTCTAACTGAATTTAATCTCTTATGTATGGCAAAATAACAGTAACTCTTTGTGCAACTGTAGAAAGTATTTTCATGCTGTTTGTTTGTTTGTTTGTTTGTTTTTGCAGTTAAAGCTTTCTGAGCATGGAAAACTGGAATCTGGGGTAACAGACAGGATTTGGAAGTGAAAGGGTGAGTAAAGAGATAAGAGTCCTCTACAAAAATGTAGAGATCCATCACTCCTTGGAGTCATAAGTGTATATTTTAAAACATCGTAAAGCCAGGAGTCATTTATTTGTATTCAAAAGAGTTGTAAACTCAGAATTTATTTCTTTCTTCACAGAGAATATTTGTTTTTGTTAGGAAGATAAGGTTTCTTTCCCACTCTCTAGTAGTTTCTGTATAATTTCACAGGTCTTCTTCTGTGGTACACACCTTTCTATAAACACATGCTTAGTCATCTGACTTTTATGGATATACCATAAAGGAAAAAAAAAAAATGGAGACTAAGGAACCAATACAATTGTTGCTGTAAATACTAATACCGTGCTTTGGATCTCAAAGCCTCATATTTGTTTTCTGGGTTAAATAAATAAATACAGATCTTAAAATTTGTGTTTTGATTTTTCCAACTTTGGATTTACTCTATGAACATGCAGAAGAGAACACTTGCAGAAGAAGACAGGAGTTTTTGGTTCTGATCTTAGGGTCCCGTATCTTCTTTGCTCAGTATACAAATGTCATAGATAAAATCTCTTCAACTTTTTAGCTGTTTTCTTATAGAAACCCCAACTATACTCAGCTTTTAATTAAATGTTATAATAGGTCTCACCAATGCAGAACTCATTACCGTTACTCTTCTAGTTACTATATAAAAGCATCAGTTTGGGAAAAGGCGGAGAATGTCAAGGCCACAAGGACAGTTACAGTGTTTCTATAATGTATCTTCATCAGGAAGAGTCAGCTCTAATTATTTTCAGTCTTTGGGCACCTAAGCTCAAGATTAATATACCAAGGAAAAGTATCTGTTTAGCCTTGATTGGATTATAGACTGATTCTTGGTGAAGAGTAGAGGATTCATTCTAATTGTCATTCATCCAAGTCGTTTGGAAAAGGAGAAAAGAGTATTCCCCAAAACATAAGCTTGCTGTTACCAGAAGAAAGGGATACAGATACTAAGCAGTCAAAAAGAAATATTAATTGACGTTTCTGCAAGCATAGAAAGGATTTGAGCAAAAGTACACAGGCAAGGATGAGAAAGATCTTTGGAAACTGAATAGTAATCTGATAAGAGGAGAATGAGGAGAAATGTGGATAGAAAGAGCTAAGTTAAAATGGGAGAGTTTTTTTGTTTTGTTTTGTTTTGTTTTAAAATATTTTATTTATTTATCAGAGAGAGACGGGGTGGGGGGAGAGCGAGCACAGGCAGACAGAATGGCAGGCAGAGGCAGAGGGAGAAGCAGGCTCCCTGCTGAGCAAGGAGCCCGATGTGGGACTCGATCCCAGGACACTGGGATAATGACTGAGCCGAAGGCAGCTGCTTAACCAAGTGAGCCACCCAGGCGTCCCTGGGATAGTTTTTGTTGTTGATATTTTTTTCTGTTCTCTTTTTTCATTTGTTTCACATTCTTTTCTAGAAGCAAACTAAATTGAATGGTAATTAGAAGTGCTGAAAGTTCCAATCAAGAGACCCACCCTAGTGATAAAATAATTTTAATAATGGTGACAAAATAAGGGGTTTTCAAACAAAAACAAAAAACAAAACAAAACAAAAACAGAGAACATTTGCTTTCAGCATAGCTTTAGTAAAAGAAATACTAAGAGCAGAGGGAAAATGCTCTCAATAGGAAACGAAGTAGGAAATTCAGAAAGAAATGAAGATTAGTGGAAAAAATAAATGTGTGGATAAATTTAAATAAGAAATTATAATACAAAACAATAACAGTAATATGCTGTGAAAACTTAAATATAGGTAAAAGTATATACTTAACAATAATAATGTAAAGACAGGGGGTACCAGGGTGGCTCAGCGGAATAAAGCCTCTGCCGTTGGGTCCAGTCGTGGTCTCAGGGTCCTGGGATCGAGCCCCACATTGGGCTCTCTGCTCAGCAGGGAGCCTGCTTCCTCCTCTCTCTCGGCCTACCTCTCTGGTTACTAGTAATCTCTGTCTGTCAAATAAAAATAAAATCTTAAAAAAAAATAATATAAAGACAGGGGAAGGATAAGTAGATATAAAGCTTTTTAAGGTTCTAGTATATGGGACAAGCAGAGTATTATTTACTTGCATTAGAGGGTAATAAGTTGAGAATGTATACTGGCCCTTAAGGAAAACATATTAAAAATGTAATAAACAATCTTATTGAAGAATATGAAAGTGAAATGTATTTGTTAATGTATAAGAAAGGGTGGAAGAAAACATGAAACAAACTGTGGGTCAAATAGAATTCAAATAGATGGTAGATAATAAACCAATACCATCATTAATTACCTTAAAAACTAAATAGTACAATTAAAAGAAAAATATACTTATTTTATTTCTTAATAAAACTTCACTACTTTTGGGCGCCTGGGTGGCTCAGTGGTTGGGCCGCTGCCTTCGGCTCAGGTCATGGTCTCAGAGTCCTGGGATCGAGTCCCGCATCGGGCTCTCTGCTCAGCAGGGAGCCTGCTTCCCTCTCTCTCTCTCTCTGTCTGCCTCTCCATCTACTTGTGATTTCTCTGTCAAATAAATAAATAAAATCTTAAAAAAAAAAAAAAAAAAAAAAAATCTTTAAAAAAAAAAAAAAAAAAAAACTTCACTACTTTTTATTTACATATAACATAAAAGTTGCAAGGTATTTATTCATCACTAGAGATCCTAACAAAAAATAAAAATAAATCATGGCCTACAGTTCAAAAATTAAACAATATAGTTTAAAACAACCCATTGTTCAAAGAAGCAACCATAAAGGAAGTAAGGAATATTTTGCACTAGAGAATCATAATGAAATATGTCAAAACATGTACAGTGAATTTAAAGCAGTGCTTAGAGGAAAAAACATTGTTTTAAATATATTTATTGGAAATGAAGTGTCTTAAGAAGCTAATTTTAAACATGGTGAATCAAACCTGGGAAACCGGAGGAAGGAATTAAAGATGACAGCAGAAATTAAAAACAAAGAAAGCAAAGGGCAATAATAGAAAGCAACAAAGCCAAGAGTTGTTTCTTTAAAACAATTGATAGAATTGCAGCAATGCCAATCATTAACAAATAAAACACAAATTATAACAAGAAAGAAAAAGGTAGTATCATGTCAGTATACTGTAGTATCACTGTGGACACGATACATTAAAAACTCAGTAAAAAGATACCTTGAATAACTTCATTCCATTAAACCTGACAATTTAGAGAACAACCGTTTTGAAAAACATAACCTACAAAACTGAAAATAGAATAGAAACTCTAGTTTTATTTATTTCTCTACCTATGTATTTATTTTTTAGAAATTGTATGTTCATGAAATAAATTTAAAACCTCCCCCATGGGGCAGCTGGGAGGCTCAGTTTGTTAAGCCCCAACTCTTGATTTCAACTCAGGTAATGATCTCCGCTTGTGAGATCCAGCCCCACAATGAGCCTGACATCAGGCTCCAGGCTGAGCATATATCCTGCTTAAAATTCTCTCTTTTCCTCTCCCTCTTCCCCTCCCCACATCACACTCACACTTGCTTCTCTCTCTCTCAAAAAAGCAAAAACAAAACAAAACAAAACAAAACCACCAACAACAAAAAAACCAAAACCAAAAACCTTCCCCAAAAGAAAATTCCAGTGCTAGCTGACTGTCCCTCTGAATTGACCCTGCAACCAATCTTACTTAAACTTTTCCCAATAATTGGAGAAAGGTGGAAACCTTGAAGATTCATTTTATGATGTTAACATATCCTAAGTCCTAAAACCTACAAGGACATTATTTTAAAAAAAAAAAAATGTACAGAGAATTTCCAAAGGTAGATGCAAATATCTAAAAAAAAAAAAAAATTATAAATTTTCCCAGAAATATAAAAGTAAAAGATAAGATAGCAAACCTAAGGGAACTTAGTCCAGGATTAGTTGAACATTCAATATTCTTTTTTAAATGATGTACTGATATATGAAGAGGTGGATAGTTATGTGATATAGCAATTCTGGCAAAATCTTAACAATTATAGAATGTAGGTGGTAGAAATATAGATGTTTCCTATAAGATTACCTAAACTTATCTGTATGTTTGAATTTTTATGATAAAATTTAAAAAATACAGAATTATAAACATCAACCATTGAAATATATTACCATAAATAGGAAAAGGAAAAAAAAACCTTATATGAACATTTTAATAGATACAGAAAAGCATTTGACAACACTGAACATACAGGCATGATTAAAAATTCTTACAAAGGCAAGAATAAAAGCCAATGTCTTTAATCAGATAAAGAATATTTATCAAGAAAAAAAAAAAACTCCCATATATTGATGAGTTGAAAGCATTCCCTCTGAGATTGAAAATGTAATAGAGATACAAGGAAATTGATGTGTAATACAACTACCTCTAGTCCACATTGAACCAAGGTCCTGGCCAGCATCATAAAAAAATATAAAGTGAACAATAATGTGAAAAGAAGAAATAAAATTCTCACTTTTTGCAGACAACATTATTATACACAAAAAACATTCAAAATTTCAATGTCTGATTAGACAAATACACTCCAAAAGCTAAAATAAAACTCTAAATGTTTGTGACAATGTGGATCAACAGGAACTCACACAGTATTGGTAGGGGAGTAAAATGGTTTAACCAACTTTAGACAAGTGTTTTAAAATTTTCTACTGAAGTTGAACATATGCTAGCCTTATAACACAGCAAAAAGTACTCTTAAATATCTAATCAATAGAAATGCATACATATGATGCCAAAAGATATACATGAATGTCCTTAGAAGCATTATATTTAATAACCAAAAAATAAAAAAAAAAAACCAAATGCCTACCACCATAGAATGGATAAAAACATTTGGCGTATTCCCTTAATAGAGTCAACAGAACAATAAAAATAAATCATAACTATTGCACACAACATCCTCAGGGAATAAACTCGGAAAAATATATTATTTTGCTATATTTAATAAATAACATTTTTAAACAGGCAAAATTACACTGTGTTATTAATGTCGGGATAAAGATTAGCTTTGGTGAGAGTTGTAAAAGAAGTGGGTATATTTGAGCGTCTAGAGGGCTAAGAAATACCTATTTCTTCACCTGGGTGCTAGTTACATGATCTGTCCCTTTATAAATATTCATCAAGCTGAATATTTGTGATATGTGCACTTTTCTATACATGCTGTAATTTAATGAAAGGGTTATTACTTTAAAAATATATGAAATAAGTGGAAGGCACAGTAAAGAGTATGCTTTGAGTAAGGTTGATAGTGAAATCAAGAAAAGAAATTCATGGTAATTTGACTATAACAACAGTATAGGAAAAGGTGATTTAGGAAAAGGGGCCTGGAGCAGGTACAAAGGTATTTTTGAAAAAAAATATGGGTAGGGGTGCCTGGGGGTTGGTTAAGAATCTGCCTTGGGATCAAGTCATGATCTCAGGGTCCTGGAATCAAGCCCAGCATTGGCACTGGTCTCCCTTCTCAGTGAGGAGTGAAATTCTCCCTCTTCCTCTGACCTTCTTCCCTGCTCATTCTCTCTATATTTAATAAATAAATAAAATCTTTTAAAAAAGAAGGGGGGGGGACTATGGAGAGAGAAAAGTCTGATGACCCATATAAGGATAAAGCCTAAAAATTAGGTTCTCCTGTAAGAGAGTAAGAAGGAATATAGCAAACATACATGAGTGAAAGGTTTATACATTTAGGATGAAAGAAAACAAAGAAAATTTGAAAAGGACATAAAATTTTTCAGGCATTTTTGCTATGATGAATCAATATTTTTGCAAGTACAATCATGTAGAGAATGAAGGAAAATAGAGGGTATTTTGGTTTTTGAGGAAAGAGATTGAAAAGAGCTTAGGGAGTTGTAATAGGAAATTAAATAAAACATTTAATGACTATCAGGTGCCAAAGAAGGTTGCAAACCATCAGATTTCCCATAATATTAACATTACTTTCATCACAATGTACACATTACAAGTAGTATACAATAAAGTACATTATTTATAAAAGGAAGATAATTTACAAAAGCATACATCTCTTAAGGTAACTCTAAATATTTCAGGTAGACTCATCTGTATTTAAAGACAAACTCCAAGAATTGATAATGTCTCCTCTCTTTGAATTAAATATAGATCTTTATACTAATGTTTTCACTCACAATGATATTATGTACTTAAATCCTTTTAAGCCAACAAATAGTCACTTTTCTTTAAAATTTGTGCAGTGTTAGTTAAAAAGATAATCACTTCACTAATAATTTATGTCTGGTTATCACTGTAGTTCCAAATGCATTATTTACATATTGTTATTTAGATTATCTTTTGGTGAATGGGTATTTACTTATGTGTAGGAATTAGGTGTGTTCTATTTCAAATCTTATTAGTAAAATTATTGATTACCAATTAGAGGTCCCCCCATACTCTAGAATGGCATACTTCTATGCTTTGAAGAGTGATTATATAGTACTTGATTTTATATAGTTAGGAAGATAACTTTTAACTTGAATAAAATTCTTGATATTTATGTCTATAGTCATGCATTTTTACTTCTTTTCAAGAAATCCAATATATGCTTATTTTCTTTAAGCTTCCATTTTAAGCTTCCGCAGTGATTTTATTGTACACGTCATGATCTTATTTATATCTGTCCTAATGATATTCAACTACTTGAAAAATGAGGTAAAAATTTATAATAGGTTGTGAATTTACCTTGGAATATACACATGTAAGTATACCTCAGATTTATAAAAGACAACTTAAGTCAACATTTATCAGCAAAATGTTTGAACTTTTTAGGAAAATTTGCATACTTAACTTTTTTTTTTAATATAATTTTTTATTTTTTATAAACATATATTTTTATCCCCAGGGGTACAGGTCTGTGAATCACCAGGTTTACACACTTCACAGCACTCACCAAAACACATACCCTCCCCAATGTCCAAACCCCCTCCCCCCAGCAACCCTCAGTTTGTTTTGTGAGATTAAGAGTCACTTATGGTTTGTCTCCTTCCCAATCCCATCTTCTTTCATTTATTCTTCTCGTACCCACTTAAGCCCCCATGTTGCATCACCACTTCCTCAAATCAGGGAGATCATATGATAGTTGTCTTTCTCCGCTTGACTTATTTCGCTAAGCATGATACCCTCTAGTTCCATCCATGTTGTCGCAAATGGCAAGATTTCATTTCTTTTGATGGCTGCATAGTATTCCATCGTGTATATATACCACATCTTCTTGAGCCATTCATCTGTTGATGGACATCTAGGTTCTTTCCATAGTTTGGCTATTATGGACATTGCTGCTATAAACATTCGAGTACACGTGCCCCTTTGGATCACTACATTTGTATCTTTAGGGTAAATACCCAATAGTGCAATTGCTGGGTCATAGGGCAGATCTATTTTCAACATTTTGAGGAACCTCCATGCTGTTTTCCAGAGAGGTTGCACCAGCTTGCATTCCCACCAACAGTGTAGGAGGGTTCCCCTTTCTCCGCATCCTCGCCAGCATCTGTCATTTCGTGACTTGTTGATTTTAGCCATTCTGACTGATGTGAGGTGATATCGCATTGTGGTTTTGATTTGTATTTCCCTGATGCCGAGTGATATGGAGCACTTTTTCATGTGTCTGTTGGCCATCTGGATGTCTTCTTTGCAGAAATGTCTGTTCATGTCCTCTGCCCATTTCTTGATTGGATTATTTGTTCTTTGGGTGTTGAGTTTGCTAAGTTCTTTATAGATTCTGGACACTAGTCCTTTATCTGATATGTCGTTTGCAAATATCTTCTCCCATTCTGTCAGTTGTCTTTTGATTTTGTAAACTATTTCCTTTGCTGTGCAAAAGCTTTTGATCTTGATGAAATCAAAATAGTTCATTTTTGCCCTTGCTTCCCTTGCCTTTGGCGTTGTTCCTAGGAAGATGTTGCTGCGGCTGAGGTCAAAGAGGTTGCTGCCTGTGTTCTCCTCAAGGATTTTGATGGATTCCTTTCGCACAATGAGGTCCTTCATCCATTTTGAGTCTATTTTTGTGTGTGGTGTAAGGAAATGGTCCAATTTCATTTTTCTGCATGTGGCTGTCCAATTTTCCCAGCACCATTTATTGAAGAGGCTGTCTTTTTTCCATTGGACATTCTTTCCTGCTTTGTCGAAGATTAGTTGACCATAGAGTTGAGAGTCTATTTCTGGGCTCTCTATTCTGTTCCATTGATCTATGGGTCTGTTTTTGTGCCAGTACCATGCTGTCTTGATGATGACAGCTTTGTAATAGAGCTTGAAGTCCGGGATTGTGATGCCACCAACGTTGGCTTTCTTTTTCAATATCCCTTTAGCTATTCGAGGTCTTTTCTGGTTCCATATAAATTTTAGAATTATTTGTTCCATTTCTTTGAAAAAGATGGATGGTACTTTGATAGGAATTGCATTAAATGTGTAGATTGCTTTAGGTAGCATAGACATTTTCACAATATTTATGCTTCCAATCCAGGAGCATGGAACATTTTTCCATTTCTTTGTGTCTTCCTCAATTTCTTTCATGAGTACTTTATAGTTTTCTGAGTATAGATTCTGTGTCTCTTTGGTTAGGTTTATTCCTAGGTATCTCATGGTTTTGGGTGCAATTGTAAATGGGATTGACTCCTTAATTTCCCTTTCTTCTGTCTTGCTGTTGGTGTAGAGAAATGCAACTGATTTCTGTGCATTGATTTTATATCCTGACACTTTACTGAATTCCTGTATAAGTTCTAGCAGTTTTGGAGTGGACTCTTTTGGGTTTTCCACATAGAGTATCATATCATCTGCGAAGAGTGATAATTTGACTTCTTCTTTGCCGATTTGGATGCCTTTAATTTCCTTTTGTTGTCTGATTGCTGAGGCTAGGACCTCTAGTACTATGTTGAATAGCAGTGGTGATAATGGACATCCCTGCCGTGTTCCTGACCTTAGCGGAAAAGCTTTCAGTTTTTCTCCATTGAGAATGATATTTGCGGTGGGTTTTTCATAGATGGCTTTGATGATATTGAGGTATGTGCCCTCTATCCCTACACTTTTAAGAGTTTTGATCAGGAAGAGATGCTGTACTTTGTCAAATGCTTTTTCAGCATCTATTGAGAGTATCATATGGTTCTTGTTCTTACTTTTATTGATGTGTTGTATCACATTGACTGATTTGCGGATGTTGAACCAACCTTGCAGCCCTGGAATAAATCCCACTTGGTCGTGGTGAATAATCTTTTTAATGTACTGTTGAATCCTATTGGCTAGTATTTTGTTGAGTAAAGCTTACTCTGTTGATCACAAACTAGAAGTGGATAGATATTCAGAGGTTTGGTAGAAAATGAAATATTTTCTTTCATTATATTTATAGATAAATAAAATAACGTATCTCATATCACTTATGTAAATAAATGACTCAATAATAAAATAAAAGAGAGACTTAAAAGGAAACAAAAGAAAGGAAAACCTTGATATGGAAATTTCTCTTAGTGCATAAAAGCAAAGTAAGAAACCATAAGAGAAAATCATGAGTGATATGACTAATACCAAATAAACAAAAACTGGTGTAAAATCCTGTAAGACCAAACATAGAAAAATTGGAAAAAATCATTTTCAACACATATTTCACATAAAATGTTAAAGGACTGTAGAGAAATTTAAATTTGAGATCAAACTAAAGTCACATTAGCTTTAATACTAAATTTACAGAATTTAACAGGAACACTACCTCCCAAACCTTAGGAGATTCTCATCTCCAAATACACTGAAAAAATCCAATATTCACTTACTTGGTCATGACTCAGTTTACTACTATCTCATCTCTTGTCATCTGTCAGGAGAAGAGATGCTTTGATGCTCTCTGCAGTCAGATACTGGACCTCCTAAATTAATGACTATCCCTCTACTAAATTCAGTGCCTACAGAACCTCTTCCTATTACTAACATCCACCTTTCTACCAGTTTAACGAGATCAGAATTGAAACTAAGCTAACTAGAGGTCAGAGATTTTATAATTACTTCTATCATTGAAAAATGTAGTCCTGGGGATTTCACGCTTTCTTGGGCAGGTCAAGCAACTTGGCCACCTACATCAAATATTAACCTTTCCTCCAAACCCTACCTCAACTATTCCATCTGGAAGACTGAATGTGAGTTGAAGTTGTGAAGTCTCTCTCTTCTTGGGAATTAATATCACAGTAATTTTGCTTCAGTGTTAGTATTTCTCTACATGCTTGGTAGTAAATATATTTAGCTACCAGGATTCTAAGAGAGAATAGCAAAACAAATCTGACTGAAATATTCCATCAGGTGTGAGGATTTTGGTTTTATCAATGAGCACTTTATTTACACACATATTTACACACACATTTATTTACACACATATGGGCATATGTGTGTGCACTTGTGTGTGTGTGAAAATATTTTAAGTAACTTAAATATCAATAATTATTGTCAGGATGGTTACATAGGGATTATTTTAATTATATTCCTAACAGCTTCTGTATTTGCTAAAATTTATATGGTGAATATATGCTCCTATTTAATTCAGAAGAAAAAATTTTAATTTTCAAGGTAAAATTAAGCACCAGTCTCATTCTATTTCCTTGTTAATAACAGGAAAAATCTTTTAAATTCCTTTTGCTATATTTCATTAAAAGTAAGACTAATTCAACTTTTTCCTTAACATATGAAAGGTTTATATGAAAATTTCAAAGACTATTGGTGATGCTAATATTAGCATAAACCAAATAACTAGCCTGCTGTTCTTCATAACCAGGAAGGTACTACATAAACAATATTTGACATTCACTCACCCAGCAGCTATTGAAATTACTGTATGCTAGTTACTAGGACCAAAATAATTATAGTTTTTGCCACATAAGAGAACAAAAATTTATACTGGAAAAAATGGCTAAAACACTAAACACTCCTCAACAATGCTCTAATATGAGTTTAATAGTGTAACCAAAGTGCTGTTCAAGCACAGAGCTCTGTTTTTATATGAATTCTTGTCTACCTTTCAGTGATCAGATATTACTATTTTGTGTCTAAGAGAGTTTTAAAAATCTGGGAGTATAAACTGTTACTTTTTGAATAATCAACTAAACCATTGTAGATTCTTCAATACACTCTAAATTTATATGCAAGTTTTAAAACAACAAATATCTTGAAAATATACATCATGACAACAAAATTTAGCTTTGTCTAAATTTTAACAAATAAGTAGGAGTAGTCTCAGTGATCCAAAAAACTATGCTATTGATTGAAGGTTTAAAAAGTTTTCTTGACTTTATCCATCCTTATTTTCTCCAATAAATTTCATCACAATTAAAACAGGCGAGGGCCTGAAAAATCGCTTGCCTATAATCTGAAGATATATTTTATATTGCCCATTTCTTTGAGCCTAATACTGCCCCAAATATCCTGAGTCTTCACTACTTTTTTTTAAGTTTTTAAAAGTTTAATTCCAGTATAATTAACATGCAGTGTTATATTAATTTCAGATGTACAATATAGTGATTCAACACTTCTGTACATTACTCAGTGCTCATGATGATAAGTGTGCTTTTTATCCCCATCGCTTCCCCTCTGGTAATCATCAGTTTGTTCTATATAGTTCAGAATCTGTTTCTTGGTTTTGTTTCTCTCTCTCTCTTTCTACTTTGATTGTTTGTTTTGTTTCTTAAATTCTACATATAAGTGAAATCACATGGCATTTATCTTTCTCTGACTGACGTTTTTGCTTAGCATTTTAATCTCTAGCTCCATCTGTCTCATTACAAATGTCAAGATTTCATTCATTTTTATGGTTGAATAATATTCCATCGTGAATATATATATACCGCCTCTCCTTCATGCATTCATCTATCTAATGGCACTTGGGCTGCTTCCATAATTTGGCTATTGTAAATCATGTTGCACTAAACATGTATTGTTTCAAATTAGCATTTTTGTATATTTGGGTAATACTGCAATTACTGGGTTACAAGGTAGTTATATTTTTACCTTTTTGAGGAAACCCCATACTCTTCTCTACAGTGGCTGCACCAGTTTGCATTCACACCAATAGCGCATGAGGCTTTTTTGTCTATATCCTCACCAACACTTGTCTGGGTTTTTGTTTTTGTTTTTGTTTTTATTTTTGTTTTTGTTTATTTTAAGTATGAGGTGATATGTCAATGTATTTTTTATTTCCATTTCCCTGATGATGAGTGATGTTGAGCATCTTTTCATGTGTCTGCTGGCCATCTGCATGTTTTGGAGAAATGTTTGTTCGTGTCTTCTGCCCATTTCTTAATTGGATTATTTGTTTTGGAGAATTTTTTTTTAAGATTTATTTATTTGAGAGAGAGAGTGTGAGCAGGAGGAGGGGCAGAGAGAAAGGGAAAAATTCCTCAAGCATACTCCCTGCTGAGCTAGGAACCTAATGACCCTGAGATCATGACATGAGCAGAAGTCAGGAGTTGGATGCTTAACCGACTGAGCCTGCTTTGGGGATTATTTTATTTTATTTTATTTTTAAATATTTTATTTATTTATTTGATAGAGAGAGATCACAAGTAGGCAGAGAGGCAGGCAGAGAGAGAGGAGGAAGCAGGCTCCCTGCTGAGCAGAAAGCCCAATGTGGGACTCAATCCCAGGACCCTGAGATCATGACCTGAGCCGAAGGCAGCGGCTTAACCCACTGAGCCACCCAGGTGCCCCATGGGGATTATTTTAATTGGATTATTTGTTGTGTCAGTTTTTTATACATTTTGGATACTAACCCTTTATTGGATATGTCATTTGCAAATATTTTCCCCCATTTAGTAGGTGGTCTTTTAGTTTTGTTGACTGTTTCCTTCACTATTCAGGAGCTTTTCAGTTTGATGTAATCCCAAGAGGTTTATCTTGTTTGTTTGTATGCTTGCTTGCTTCTTTTTCTTTCCTTTAACTCAGGAGACATATCTAGAAAAATATTCCCACAGCCTATGTCAGAGCAATTACTGTCTGTGTTTTCTAAGATTTTTTGTAGTTTCAGGTCTCACATTTAGGTATTTAATCCATTTTGAGTTCACGTTTGTGTATGGTGTAAGAAAGTTCATTTCCTTCTTTTGTATGTAGCCCTCTAGTTTTCCCAGCACAGTTTGTCAAATAGACTTCCTTTTCTCATCTCATACTCTTGTTTCTTTTGCGAAAGAAAATTATTAATTTGCTATATAAATATGGATTTGTCTCTGGGCTTTCTATCCTGTTCTATTGATCCATTGTCTATTTTTGTGACAGTACCACACTATTTTGATTACTACAGTTTTGTAGTATAACTTGAATTCTGGAATTGTGATACCTCCAGCTTTGTGTTTTTTTTTTTTTTTTTTCAAGATTGTTTGGGCTATTTGGGGTCTTTTGTGGTTTCACACAAATTTTAGGATTGTTTTTGTCTAGTTCTGTGAAAAATGTTGCTGGTATTTTGATAGGGACTGCATTAAATGTGTATAATGCTTTAAGTAATATAGACTCTTTTCTTTTTTAAAGATTTTATTTATTTGACAGGGAGAAACACAGCAAAAGAGGGAACACAGCAGGGGAAGTGGGAGAGGGAGAGGCAGACTTCCTGCTGAGCAGGGAGTCTGATGGGGGCTCAATCTCAGGACCCTGGGGTCATGACCTGAGCCAAAGGCAGCTGCCTAATGACTGAGCCACCCAGTCACCCCAAGTAATATAGACATTTTAACAGTATTTGTTATTCCAATCCATAAACATGGAATATCCTTCCATTTCTTTGAGTCATCTTCAGTTTCTTTCATCAGTGTTTTATGGTTTTCAGAGTAAGGTCTTTCACATCTTTTGCTTAATTTATTCCTAGATATTTTATTATTTTTGTGCAATTTTAAATGAGATCTTTTTCTTAGTTTTGCTTTCTTCTCCTTCATTACTAATGTATAGGATACAATATATTTTTGTACATTCATTTTGTATCCTGTGAATTCACTGAGTTCATTTATCATTTTTTTTTTTGTGGGGCCATTAGAATTTTCTATATATCATGTCATCTGCTGCAAATAGTGAGATTTTTACTAGTTCTGTACAAATTTGGATGCCTCTTATCTCTTTTTGTTGTCTAATTGCTGAGGTTAGGACTTCAGTACTATGTTGAATAAAAGTGGTGAGAGTGGACACCCTTATCTTGTTCCTGACCTTAGAGGAAAAGTTCTATTTTTCCCTATTGAATGATATTAGCTGTGAATCTCTCACATAAGGCCTTTATTATACTGAGTTGTGTTTCCTCAATACCTACTTTGCAGAAGGTTTCTATCAAGAATGGCTGTTGTCAAATACTTGTGCATTTATTGAAATGATCATATGGTTCTTACCCATTCTTTTATTGATGTGATATTTCACATTGGTTTATTTGCAAATATTGAAGCACCCTTATATCCCAGGAATAAATCCCACTTGATTGTGCTGAAAGGTTTTTTTAAGGTATTGTCGTATTTAGTTTGTTAATATTTTATTGAGGATTTTTGCATCTATGTTCATCAGGGATATAGAGCTATAGTTCTCTTTTTTGAGGGGGGTGTCTTTATCTGGTTTTGGCATCAGAGTAATATTGACTTCATAGAATGAATTTAAATGTTTTTCTTCCTCTTCTATTTTTTGGAATACTTTGAGAAGAATAGGTATTAACTCAACTTTAAATGTTTGGTAGAATTCAACTGTGAAGTCATCTGGTCCTGGATTTTTGTTTGGAGTTTTTTTATTATTGATTCAATTTCATTGCTGGTAATTATTCTGTTCAAATATTCTCTTTCTTCCTGATTCAGCTTTGGGAGGTTATGTTTCTAGTAATTTATCGATTTCTTCTAGGTTGTCCAATTTGTTGGCATATAATTTTTCATCATATTCTCTTTTAATCCTTTTATTTATTTTATATATTTTTTTCTTCAATTTGAGAGAGAGAAAGAGTGAGAGAGAGAGAGAGTGTGTGTGTGTGCTCACAGAGAGAAGAGTGAGCAGCAGTGGGGGGCCGTGAAGGCAGTGGGAGAGGAAGAAGCAGGCTCCTGGCTGAGCAGACAGCCCAATGTGGAGTTCCATCCCAGGACCCTGGGAATGTGGCCTGAACCAAAGGCAGACGCTTAACCAACTGAGCCATCCAGGCATCCCTAATCATTTTATTTCTGTGTTCACTAATGTTGAACTAGGCAATACTCAAGCAGATGAGAAGCCCTACCTTAACTCTAGAAATTGGGATAAAATTGGAGACTATAATGAAATTTGATATTATACTCTAGATGTTAATTATAGAAGAAATTTAGAAGTCTAAAAATCAAAGGCATTATGTTTTAAATTTCAAAGAATACACAGGTATGTATATATACTACTACAAATATTTCCAAAGACATTTGAATGTACGGGGATGCCTGAGTGGCTCAGTGGGTTAAAGCCTCTGCCTTCTGCTCAGGTCATGGTCTCAGGGTCCTGGGATCAAGCCTGACGTCGGGCTCTCTGCTCAGCAGGGAGCCTGCTTCTTCCTCTCTCTCTCTCTCTGCCTGCCTCTCTGCCTACTTGTGGTCTCTGTCTGTCAAATAAATAAATAAATAAAACCTTAAAAAAAAAAAAAAGACTTTTGAATGTACGATGTGTCACTTTTTTCCACATAGGAAACATGGATTGATTAGGTAGACAAGTTATCTATTTCTTGAAAGCAGGAGACATTTCCTAGTTTTTAAATAACTAGAATGTAGCAAAATTAAAGGCAAACTAAATACTTCTGATTTCCCATCTATTGCTTCTGCTCTATGCAATACCTAGTGTTTATCGAATCATTGTATTTCAGAAGCTAGAGTATACAATGAGGAAATTACCTTTGTCATATAAATTTATGACTAAATAAATACTGTATCTTTGTATATAGAAAACTGATTAAAATCTAATATGGTTATGGTCACCTGGGTGGCTCAGTTGGTAAGCATCTGCCTTCTCAGGCCTTAATCCCAGGACTGGGATCTGGAGCCCTATATTTGGCTCCCTTCTCAGTGGGGAGCCTGCTTCTCTCTCTCACTCTGCCACTATCCCTGCTTATACTCTCTCTCTTTCTCTCAAGTAAGTAAAATATTTTTAAAAATAAAATATAATATAATATGGCTTTACTATCTGAAATTTTTCTTTTATTTCAAATAATAAGATATGGGGTAGATAAAGAAGACAAACATTGGCACAGGGGTTTTGGGGGTGCTTTATATGAATCAGGAGTCTTTTGGTCATAAGGTAGAGAGTATATAGACATAAGATAGTGTTTAAATCTGGGGCTCAAATGATGCCACTAGAACCCTGTTTTTTTCTTTCTTTTTTAGGCTTCCTTATTTTTTTAGGTTGACTCCATCTCCATATGAACCAGTTCTTCTTGATACCAAAAGAGTTTGTGTTGTTCTAGATTACAAACTTGGCAGGTCCAAATTCCAAAAGGAGAGTGAAAATCTCTGAAGGATTCCAAAAAAGTTTCCCTTCATTCAGCGGGTCTCAACATGCCATATGCCCATTCGCATGCCAATCACACTTGCAGAAAATGTGATATTCTGGTTAACTTACATCAAAAGCTAAACTCTGGAGCTAGAAGTAGAAACAATATTACTGAGCCCATAGATTATAGGTTAAATAAGTTTATTTCCTCAGTGAATATAAAATAATCTTATTCAAAAACAAAAGGGAATGGCAGATATCATTATGTACCTGTTAGAGTATCCAGCTTGTAGGTAACAAAAACCAGTTTGATCCAACTTAATTGAAATTGGCTAATTTTTGCAAGACAATTAAATTCTCACTGGTTTCAAAAGCAGGGTCTCAAGAATGCTCCATGTTTCTCCACCTCTGGTTTCTTAATCTCACTTAAAATCTGCATTTTTTTTTTTTTTTTTTTTTGCTTTTGCAGTCCTGATTTCTCTTATACTCTGCCCAGAAACAGTTGAATTCAGAGCTACAACTCCACAGAGATTTTACATCATTATTCAAATCTCAATTAGATTCTCTTATTCTTAAAGTGAACTTTTAAGGTAGGAGAATTTTATTGGGCTGCCAGCCTGTAACAAATGGCCATGCCTCATCCAATTAGCTGTAACCAGAGGCAAGGTTGGACAGAATAAATATGGCTGCCATCGATCTATTAGTAAGAAAGTTAAAAGTATTATTATGAGCTTGATGGATACTCCAAAGATTGACTACCTCACATAAAGAATCTTCAGTCCAAGGTAACAGTAAACCTTCACTTAAAGGGGCTGATCCTTGTCAATGTTTAGACATTAAGGTGGAAGTAACATTTAAAAAAAAGTAATAGTACCTTGTGATTTATAACAATGTAAGTGAATATAAAAATGTTAAGAATAGAAAACAGTCAAAGAGGTAGGTGCCTGAGGGAATGGGAGAGGAGTCTTAGAAGGTGAAAAAAAAAAGTCAGATAAGGAAGTTGAGATTTCTAAAAATACCTATGTTCTGAAGTTGCCCAGGGCTACCCTTTTTTATATTATACTATCTACAAGCCAAATATCTCAAATTTTAAATCAAGGAGGGTTCGAATTATATAATTACCTTCATACTACCCTGAAGAAAAATGTGCAGGAAAAAGTACATAAAAGATTAATGAAAATATCTGCCTCTAGTCCCCTAACATTTAAATCAAAGAATCAGGTTTTTGAGTGGTACAACCCAGTCCCAGCTGTGGGATGATTTACAGGTGCAAAGGTAATCTATAAGGCAACAGGGAAGGCCACCAAAAGAGGATTTATAAATTAAAATCAATATGTGAATTTCACTCTGAAGCGTATAGTAGTTAGTGCTGATGGCACAGCTTTGGTGAATGGCCTCTAAGCCTGCTTTTACTCATAGATCACTACATTTTCCACCAGCAGGAGTCGAGAGACACTGTGTCCTGGGAATTCTAGAGGGCAAATTAGTCTGTGAAAGACTAGCTAACCTTGGAATATTTTCTAAAATACACACACACACATTGACTTAGAGATGAACAGATGATACCTGAGAGAAGAAAATTATTTATTTTTGTCTTTTTAAAACTCTTATCTTTTTGTTTGTTTGTTTTAAAATGAAGCTTGAAAAAAACCAAGTGACAGGATGGATAAAAAGCAACAGTCACCAAATTGGCATTTTAATAGTTGACATTCGGGCTTGCTTTTATTTTCATGAAAAACAACATTGTGAAATGATTAAATGCATCTACAATGGAGCAAGGCTTCCTGAGTTTGAATATAGAATTCAAATAGTAGGTTTTGACCAACTTATTTAACCTCTCCCCACTTTAGTGTCTTCTTCTATAAAATGGGTACTATTTGGCATACTACCCCTCTTCACCCCTGTCATTTTTTAGCTGTAATCAATTTTAAAATTTCTTGTTTAAATTTTTGGAAATGTTTATGGATTTCAAACATTAAGAATATTTTTATGTAAATGGGATTGTGGTATACCTTGTGTTTTTCACTTAACGCTGTATTTTTTTCAATCCTTCCATGTTAGTAAGATAGAATGCAATCATTTTTTTAAACAGGTCCATACTAATCCATTGTATGGATGAACCATCATTTTTTAAATGCAGGATAAAAATGTATTTGTTTACAATTTTTTGCTCCTTGAAAAATGGATGGGAAGAGAAGTGGGAAATAGCTTTATACTTATCCAATTGCAAAGAGGTAAAAGTACATCTGCATAATGAGTTCTTAGGTATGATATTGCTGGGTCAAGGGGCTAGGAGGCTTGAAATGAAAATCTTCCCATCAAATTTAAATTTTGTTACCTCCTATTTTATAAAGTGAGGCACCAGATGATCATGTATATTTGAACTGTGTATAATGTAAAAGTCTAAGATTTTGGAAAGTTCTCTTCAGAATAAAATACTTAAAGGGCGTATGATTTATTTTGTTTTTGTATAGGCCATTTTCTCCTTCTCCTGGGTTTTAGCTGTCTTCTCAGAATCTCTGCATTACTGGTAAGTGAGGAATTGTTGCCTAGCACAGTATCAGATAAAAATTTCATAATTTTCAAATATTTATTAGATGATTGACTAATTTATTCTGGAACTATTTGAAGGGACAGACAATACATTATAGCAGTAAATATATTATGTTATGTTATGGAAAGCTTTGCAAAATAGTTGACATTTGTTTATATTTGAATTTTGCATTTCTCATATAAAATGTTTCCAAAGACATATTACAAAAAAGTCAATTTGTTAAATAAAAAGGTTTATAATAATGAATATAAAAATGTTCTCCTGAAAAGAAAATCTTAAAACTTTGTGTAAATAAATAAAATTTAATCTCATCTTGCTTTTCTTTGTCACTAAATTTATTGAAACTTTGTACAGGATTTTATTCTATCAAAGTGTCCCTTTACCATTGCACACAATTTTGACCATCTCTAAATATTTAAGTTTTTCTCCAGCAGCATCCTTTATTTACTAAGATAATGAACTCCTTTTATCTCTAGGCCTCTCAGATGATGGGTTTAAGAAAAACTGGGGCAGGGGGTAAAAGGAACAGGACAGTCCATTCTTTACAGGACTTTTGTTTTTCTTTTACTCTGCTTTTTATGCATGTGAGAAAAAAGAAATCTGAAACATCTTGCTGTGTTTCTCTTTTTTCTTTTCCACTTCCCCCATTTGCTAAGTATTTTTATGTATTTCCTGGGATACACAGAATAATAGTCTCTTTGTTTCATAAGTAAACTTCAGTTAAAGTGTTTGAGATTACCATAAAATAATGATCTGAATCATTTAAAAATTGCTGATTTCACTTGAGGTCTTAATGACCCAAGTGAATGATGGATTTGGTTTTGTCTTCCTCATAGTCTCATTTTCTCTTCAGGCTTCCAAAGTTTATCTTACTTAAAAATAAAAATTAAAGGACCATCAACTTTTACTTCATCACACTTACTAAATATGCTGATTATTATCTGCTTCATGGTAGAGAAATGCGGGCTTTCTCTATTTAAATCAGACCTACATAGTATAGTTCAGTGAAAGGATTGTTCTAAGGAATATAAAATCTGACTTGCTGGCAGTGTGGCATCTTGATAATTAATCTTTGAATTCTGTTGATTGCATCTGTATTCACAAGGAAATTTTCTAATTTCTCTAAATCTATAGATATACACCCTGAGTTATTTGTTGTTATGAAAGGATATCATGGAGTTGAATGACCAGTTATGGAATTGAGAAAGCTAGCATTTGTCTGGGAAAAATTTATTTCTCCTCAAAAGTGTAGTACCATTCATTTTTTTTTTCCCCAGCCAAATTAATGAAAAGATCAGGATAACAAAGGGAGGGACACATTTACTTTTAATTCTTATCATTCCATATTCTTTCTCTGTGTTTCGTTTGAAGTACAGTCTATCAATACTGAAAGTAATAAGAAACTTTTTTTTTTCTCTTAGTATTACTAACCCCATCTGGAGACTTCCAGCTTAGATTACGATTTTCTAAGGCTAGAGGTATACACTATCAATTACCAGCTCTTTCTTAGCCAGATAGTTTGAGTAGCTTTTAATGTCTTTAAATGCCAAATGATTGAAGAGTAGTACTAATTATATGTAACATATTAAGCTACTGTAGATCTTTAATGTTAATAGTGACTAGCAGCAGTTTTTGAATTAAGCCAATATTTAGCACCTCATTAAATAAGCTTTTCACATCTTACTAGTAAATTACAGATTTGACTTCAGTATCATGAAGCAGTTTTTTGGCCTGGGGGTGAAAAATAACCATAAACAATATCCCTTAAATCTCTTTCCAAAATTGGTAAATGAATAAAGAAGCTAAACATATCCATTCATTATTATGATGAAAATATTACAAATTTCCTATGGTGAAACAAAACTAATAATTAGAAAAACTATTACTTACTAAATGTTGGTGTTTAACATTTATAAGTTTTAGAGTTCATGCATAACTTTCCAATTTAATTGGAAAGATAAAAGATAAATTTTTAGATTTTTGAGGCTGCTAGGCTACAGAAAGGATTAATAAAAAACTTTGTGGCAACTCTACATGCTTGAGCTGAAATGGATGGGTGCAGGGAAAAACCCCAACTAAGTTGGTTCCTGTAAATTCCTGAGTACCTAACCAGGATGGGTATTGTTTTACATAGATAATCTCATTATTGCCAAACTAGACTTTCATATTTGTTTCAGAAGAGTAAGAGAGGAGGGGTGACTGGGAGGCTCGGTCATTAAGTGTCTGCCTTCAGCTCAGGTCATGATCCCTGGGTCCTGTGATGGAGCCCCGCATCAGGTTCCCTGCTCAGTGGGAAACCTGCTTCTCCCTCTCCTGCTCCCCATGCTTGAGTTCCCTCTCTTGCTGTCTCTCTGTCAAATAAATAAAGAAAATCTTAAAAAAAATAAATAAATAAAGATAAAAGAGGATAAAAGCAACTTGTTTGGGGAATTTAGTCCAAAACCCATGGATGTCTAACTCCAAAGCTCATTTATTTTCATTAAACTATAGGACCTTCCAAAAGATGAGGAGGACCAAACTGGTTTTTGTTTGTTTGTTTGTTTGTTTGTTTGGAGCAAATTGTTTTAAAAGTTAAGGCCAGTGAATCTAAAAGCCAGTCTGCAATATAGTATCAATTTGCTGACTCAAAATACTTTTACATACTGCATGCTGTGTGTCTGGCACTGTGTTAAGAATTATTGGGAGGATGAGACATTAATAGTACATCCGAGAACAGGTTCTTGATTTGACTCAATTTGTTCCCAGAGTCCTAGATTTTTTTAAATTTTTTTTAAAGATTTTATTTTTTTTTTAATTAAGAGATAAGAGAACATGAACTGGAGGTAGGGAGAGAGAGAAACAGACAGTCAGCTGTGGGCTCCATCCCAGGACCCGGGAATCATTACTTGAGCTGAAGGCTGAAACCCTAGAAGACTTGAAACCCCTTTTGATTTTCATTAAGAAAATTGAGAGATCCTATGAGAGCTGGACATTCGAGTCTGGGCCACTATATCTTAATTTAAGGATGTGTTCTAGGCTTTCCTGAATGGTATGTGGTACCATATGAGCCTCAGTAAAGACAAGCTCAAGAATTTGTAAGGACGAGATGGGACTGGAGGAGATGACGCTGAGTGAAACATGTCAGGCAGAGACAGTCAACTACCATATGGTTTCACCTACTTGTGGAACATAAGGAATAATAGGGAGGGCATTAGGAGAAGGAAAGGAAAAGTGAATTGGGACAAATCAGAGGGGGAGATGAACCATGAGAGACTGTGGACTCTGAGAAACAATCTGAAGGTTTTTTGAGGGGAGGAGGGAGTGAGGTTGGGTGAGCCTGATAGTGGGTATTAAGGAGGGCAAGTATTGCATGGGGCAGTGGGTCTTGTACATAAACAATGAATCTTGGGACCCTCCATCAAAAACTAATGATGTATTTTATGATGACTAACATAACACAATAAACAAATATAAAAATTAAAAAAAAGAATTTTTAAGGACAGACACAATTGTGTTCCACTAATGTTTCCCAGTTAGAAAAACAAACAAACAAACAAACAAAAACAGAAGAACACAGTGTATTAGGATAAGAAAAAATAATTTATAAAAATCCAGGAAATTATTTCTTGATTAGCCGGCTAGAATTATTAGAACACTAAATATCTATCTCTGTCAAAGTAGGTTAGACCTTTAGAGGCCAGTCTGAAAATGAGTTATTTTCTTCTTATAATTGTGTTATAAAACAATTTTGTTTAAAAAATAAATATAAATAAATATTTTCTTCTTACAATTGTCTTTTTATAAATCAATTTTGTTAAAAAACATATATTGTTTAAAAAAGAGAGATTTCCTTTTTAAAATTATACTTTGTTTTTTCAATTATCAATTTATAGCATATATATCAACTATAAATAAATTTTAAGTTTTAATTTAATCATATAAAAATGTTTATGTTTTCATAGAAAGCCTTTAGCTTAGGAAATATGATTAATATTTAAGATAGTTAATATTTAAAAGTCACTATATATCTACACTATATATTTCACTAGATGAACACTATAGAAACTTCAGGTCTAAAATTGTATTTTGCTAGGCCCCCTGGGTGGCTCAGTTCGTTAAGTGACCAACTTTTGATTTCAGATCAGGTCATAATCTCAGGGTCATGACATTGAACCCCCTCCATGCTCAGCAGAGAGTCTGTTCCTCTTCCTCTCCCTCTCTCTCTGCTCCACCCCGCTCTTATACACTCTCTGTCTCTCAAATAAATATTTTTTTAAAAAATATTCAAATTGTATTTACCTAAGAATTATAAAATTTGAAGATTAAATACATGTTTAACATAAAATCCATTTTTTTTCTTGGACCTATGCAAAGGTTATAGGTAATCAGGAAATCACATTGTTATTTATTTATTTATTTATTTATTTATGAGAAAGAGAATGAGAGAGAATGAGCATGAGAGGGGAAAGGTTAGAAGGAGAAGCAGACAACTCGCTAAGCAGGAAGCCTGATGTGGGACTTGATCTTAGGTACTCCAGAATCATGACCTGAGCTGAAGGCAATCTCTCAACCAACTGAGCCACCCAGGCACTCCTTTATTTATTTATTTATTTATTTAGAGATTTTATTTATTTGTATGACAGACACAGCGAGAGAGGGAACACAAGCGTGGAGGGTGTGGAGGGAGAAGGAGGCTTACAGTTGAGCAGGGAGCCGGGTGCGGTGCTGGATCCCAGGACCCTGGCATCATGACCTGAGCAGAAGGCAGGCGCTTAGCCATCTGAGCCACCCAGGCGCCCCTCATATTGTAATTTAAAGGAATTAAATTTCTCATTCATATGAACATGTTTCTAAACCAGAGAAAAACTATAGAGTAGCTGCTAGAATACAAACCCTGTCCTTTTCTATAAACATTTTAACTTCAATTTCTTACCTTTGGAAACCTGGGTTCCATTCTTACCCATTTACTCAATTACTCTGGGCATCTTCTGGTGAATGACCCAAGTCAACATCTTTGCCTTGCCTGTCAGCAAACCAACTGGAAGCAAAGGCTCAACACCAGTCCCTCCCCACCCATAGAGATTACATATAGGCAACTTATCCTTCCATGAAGACTGGGATCCTCAAAATTTCTAGGTTTGGGGAAGTTGTTTTTCCCCAAAGTCTACTTGAATTAGCTGGCACATGACCCCAGACAGCTTGGTGCCAGGGTCCAAAATGCATATTTTCCTCTTGCAAGATGACTTTTCTTCTAGATCCATACGAAAAGAAAGAAGGAAGATGGGGTCCTTCTGATAGTAACTCTTTTGCCTATGAATTCCAATCTTTATCAAGTGATGTTCTTCATATTTTCCAAACACATTGGCGATAGTTAATAGTAAAAGTTTGGATTCTTTCAGGTCATTCAAACAAAATTCAAATGAAAATCCAGGATTGTATATACACACAATTAAAAAAAAATGCTCTGTCAAATCCTAACCATGAAAATATGACTGTTTTATGCTCTAGAAGTTCTCTGGTCATTACTAGATCATCTAAATGTTTTATTTGCACTTCAGGTTTCCCACTGTGCAATTGTTTGGCCTGCAGAAAGACACAAAAGTACTATACATATGAATATTTAAATTTTTGAAAATCTGGCTAAACTTTTAAATAAAATATGTTCTATTTTTCAACTTTGGCAGGTATACTTCTAAAATAACGTGGGAGGAAGGCCATGTTTGAATTTAGAATTTTCTGATTCCTTAAATTACAGTTAGCTAACTGAAAAAATAATGAGGTCAGATCCCTGATCCTACCCAGAGCTACTCTCCTGAACTCAGGTTTAGTCTTGTACTTCATGGGGCAGGTTGTCATAGGAAAGTGTAACCTAATTTGGGGTTACATTCTCTTCAGTTAAAAGAGACCCTGAAGGAGCTGATTGCTAGATGCTGTTTTTAGGTCACACACCCTATAGCTGGGCTATAAATTCTTCCTTGAAGGGAAATCTAGGCTGTGCATCTTCACATCTACTACAATGTCCAAACCGTAAATGTCCATCCTCCAATGACAAGACTACATGAATATGGTTTTAATTTTAAAGGAAAACAATGAGGAGAGAATTTTTTTTCTGGAATCCTGTTGCATGGTGTGTACAGCAGTACTCTGGCCCAAGTCTATTGCTTTGAAGTATAATATGTACAGAGGTGGCTCATATGATCCTTCTTTATATGAGTTTTGACATGAACTAGGGCATGATACTCATGTTCATTTCAAGATTTTGCTTATGAGTTACACCCAGCATGGGGCACACTTTGTTTCAGGACATTGAAGAGATTCAGTTATTACCCAGAGATGGGATGCCTTTACCCAAAGGACATGGATAGTGCTACTATCTTGCAAATGTGTCTCCGTTTTGTACTGGCAACTGAATTGACTCACCAGTTGGAAAGAATTTCAAGCTGCTTAAATATTATGTCTCCCAAATATTTGGAATATCAATTGTCCTCCCCTTGTGTCTTCCTTAGAGACTTGCTTTGTAAAACCTATCAGATTATTGTATGACAATAATGCACTAATAGTTTCTAAATGAGCTAGTTAATATATTATTCTTGTAAAATAACAAGACACTAACTCTTAAGAACTGGGGATGACACTAAGCCAGGCAGTGAGGCAAGGTTGAAAGGCGTTAAGAAAGGAAGAGCAATAATTTTTTCTTAGTTGAAAATGGGCTCCAAAAGATAGATATCTACACATATTTCTACCTGCACCAGTATTGCTTGAGCATACCTGTTGCTCTATACGCTTGAAAACACAGGGTGTTTTGAATCTTAAGCTACAACATACACATTTTTGGTTGACCTAAATTCTTCTTTCTTCTGTCTGTTCTTTGTTCTATAACCCAAGTTCACCTGAATGTCAATAGGATGATCTTAAAATAAAAGAAATTGGGTTATTTCCGTCCTTTATAGCCTATTAAGGTACATTAAAAATTATCAGAATTTTTGCTATTTAAACTTCAAAAGCTCAAAGTGTTGTTGCCAAAATGACAAATAATGCATGAGAAGAGTATTGAAGAAGAGGACACAGGCTGCTACTAACGAGTACACTCCAGCCAGAGTGGTGATCAGGTGCTGTCTGGCAAAGAGCAGAAATACAGTCAAATAGTAATTTCTGGAGTGAAAAGAAGAGCTCTTGAGGTAAAGATTATTATGCATTGAAAATATCCCTTCTACAAGATGCTCTTCTCTTTTGCCCCTAGGAAGACAGAGAGAAGCCACTAAACAAGAAGGGCAGTGCCTGTAGACAGCAGGTTATTTATGAATGCCAATTATAGCCCCAGAGCAGTTAATTTAATTTCTCTCATGCTTCATAGAGATTATAAGGTAAAGGAAGTGTCCTTTATTTCAGTTTCTTAAAAAGAGATCTTAAGCAATCATAGCTCATCGTTATAAACACAGGAGTAAGCCTAAGTGTTGCTTTGATGTTACTAAAGAAAACTGACATTTTACATATCACTTTGTTAGACTGATGGTAATTAAATCATGATGGTAATTTTTCATGCCTTCTTATTTTCTTGATTCTTCCTTTAAAAGAAACAAAAAAAAAAAGAAAGAAAGAAAGAAAAGAACATCATGAGTCAATTCATGTTTCTTCACTTACCAAAGGGAAAAAAAAAAAAGATTTTTAAAAACTTCAGTATTTAAATTAAGGAAAATTCACTTTATAAACGGCTTTTGTTGTTTGCTGACAACTTCTAACTTCACTCCAGGGTGATATTTTGGAATTTTAAAAACTATTTTATTCAAATGACTGATTTTCATGATCTCCAGTAAGTTGAAAATAATTCAAAGGAAATAAAATGTATAAAAAAGAATGAATTTAATGATGAAATTGATTTTTTTAATCCATCTCTGTCCTTGAAAGTACATCTGGGTCGTTATATGGTGATATTAATCAATGCCCAGTTAGACCCCAAACCAGTTAAAGCATGCTTTTATGCTTTCTTATGGAAAAAGCAGAGAAAGGTTCCATTTTTCATATATGACCCTACAGCATTATGCTTTATAAGAAAGAGTCTTTCCCATTTTCAGCTTAAACAGCAATCTCTGCTTGCAGCTGTTCTATTTGAGTAACCTGATTAAAACTGAATGATAACTTCTTTCCAAGTCTCTACTGTATTTATGATTGCTACAATAAATGGCCACAATCTTCTATCTCCAGATAGGATATTTTCCCTGAAGAGGCTCAACATCTTTTAACTCTTAGTTCTGAAGACTTTTCTTTTCCAGGCAGTTAGTGGGGATGTTTTCATCAAAGCATCTTTTATAACCGACGGCTCGCCTCATCATTAACCTAGCTAAGTAAATGGTAGATAGCTGTGTCCATCGAAAAGGATAGCATTAATGGATTTGAGAGAAAGGACATAAATAAGCAGGGCACTGTGATCAAAATTGATCCAGAAATACATTTTCAAGACTTGTTCTCAGATATCTATTTAAGACATAATGTCCCTGGAAAGAATTGTCCTTGGATAATGTTTTGTTGCTTACAAGTAAATACTGAGGTAAAGCCAAGACATCTATTTTCTAAGGTGAAAAAAACCAAACCAAAACAAAACAAAACAAAAACAACACAAATTGCAACATCTTTAACAATGGGTGAAACAGGATTTCACTTTCTGAAGTATAAAGACAAGTAATGGCAAGAGCTACACTTGAACATACATCTCAGAGCTGCCACCGAATTTAAGGTGATCTAATATACCTAGATATAACGAAGTCTTTTATGTGTCCCTGACAGATGATTATCCAACCTTCCCTCAAAAATAAAATTTTATTTATTCGCGCACAAATAAAAAGTCTTTAGAGTTCATTAAATAACCCACCCCATTATTATTTAGCATTGTATTTGTGACCTTTTTCCGTACATTGAGCAAAAACATGCTTTCTAATATCTCTTGTTATTGCCAATTCTGGCCAACCACACACTATAGTGAAGTCAGATCCTTAGGGAACTCTGCCAGAATTTAAAATACACCATTATCCCAGTCTTCCCAAGTTTGTCTTTCCAAAGCTAAAAATTTCTCAGTTTTTCAACTCTTGAACTAATATCTACCTTAATATTAGACAAAATTGAACACTGTATCCCTGAGGAGGTTCAAGAAAATTATTTCTCTGCTTGTTTTGACGAAGGCAGATTATGAGTACAGTTATGTTTTAGTTGCCTTGCTGTTTGTAGTTGTTCAGCTAAGAGTAACACTGAAGTGTTAGTAGTTGTTTTTGCTATTGGAGTATGTATGTGTATATTTAGTATATATACTTATGTGCACACACACATACACACACACACACACACCCCAAGGTTTTTTTCAGATTAACTGCTATTGAACTATGACCCTTATCTTGTGCTTATGTAATTAAAAGATTAACTGCTATTGAACTATGACCCTTATCTTGTGCTTATGTAATTAAAACAAACAAAAATTGAATGTTCTTAACTGTTATGGTTATTGAAAATGGTAAGAAATGATATTTTCAATTGTCTTCCACTTGAAAAATATGTGTATGTTGTGTGTGTGTGTGTGTGTGTGTGTGTGTGTGTGTGTTTAACTTTCAACCTAACTTTGAGTCTCCTCCAAGATCCAAATTCTTACTTTAGTCTACAAAGCAGCTTTACCACGACTGTCTACTCTAATATTTCTTCCCGTCTAGGAGATTTCTCCTTCAGTCACTGACACTCTACTTTCTGATGCCCCTTCCTGATTTCTTCTATTATATATAGCAAATTCATTGCTGACATGTTTGTAATATGTCCTCAAATCTTTCCTTTCAGCAAATTATAAATAGCCTTGAAAATCAGGTTTTTATCATTGTGCAAACAAACAAACTGAACAATGCTGTGGGGGCGCAGAGAGTGTGACATAAGGAATTATAACTTTTTACTAAATTTTATGAAACTTGTTAACAAGACCCTTAGTCCAAAGGACACAGATTTAGTTAAGTGATTTGGTGTAAGATAATCAAAGACAAACAGAAATGGATTCTTTGTTTTCCACTTCAAATTAAAGTGGCATTAGGCAATAAGCAATGTGTTTGAAGCTCATTTTCTTCATCAATAAAAAAGGGGTTTTTGTTTTCAGACTGGTTGTAAACATTTAAAAAATTATTTTTATTTATTTTTTTCTTGTGTTTCAAACACTGTGCTAGTAATTTGCTTATTTTTTAAACTTTAATATTCATAACATCTATGTATCTAAAATAGCATATGTGGGACCCCTGGATGGCTCGGTCAGTTAAGCATCCAACATTTGACCTCAGCTCAGGTCATGATCTCAGGGTTGTGGCATCAGGCCCCACACTGTGTTCTATACAGTGTGTGGAGCTTGTTTGGGATTCTCACTCTCTCTCCCTGTACCCCTCCCAGGCTTGTGCTCCCTCTCTCTCTCTCTCAAAAAAAAAAAAAAATTAAAATTAAAATTAAATAAAAATAAATAAAATATCATATGTGAAAGTCATCACTTTGTCTGGCATACAAAATTTAATGTACGTTTATAGCTTTTCACTCATCTTTATACTAAAAGTAGAGAAAAATCTACTTTCAAATCCAGACATTGTCAATGGATGCTGTGTTGCTCACTGAATTAAAATAGTAATAACAATAATAATAATACATTCACTGATTTGTATCACATTATGGGTCAGATACATTACTTAACACTAATTCTAACATGAAGAGTTTGAACCATTCAAAAATTCCTTTCTCATCTATTAATCTATTTAGTTTTTCAGCTTAAAATATTTCCACATGTAAAGACTTGGCAAATTTTATGCTTAGAATACTTTGCAAAAGGTATTGTAAACAATTTATAAAATCCTGAAAAAATTGCCTTAAAGTAAAAATTCCACAAAAGCTTTAAAGAATGCTTCAGAATAATTGTTGAAAATATAACTTGTACTGAATGTAAATATGTGAGTTTCAGGATCACATATGCCTAGAAACAGTTTTGCATTTTATCTTCATTGCTTATTTAACGAACAATGAGTTTGTCTGTCAACTTGAGGGCACTTAACACAACTTTGTAAAATTAGCGTCTTTTATAACAAAAGTCAAAGTAATTAGGGATAATTGGTAAAACAGGTAAAACAAAATCTTCAGGTACACAAAATACAAATGTGTGAAACTTGTAAGTTATTTCTTACCAAATTCAGGAAAGTCTTTAATACATTAGGGAAAAACCTTGGTTTAACCAAAAATGATTTTTACTTTTTAAAAAAAGTATAAATTGATTCAATTAACAAAGGGCTAATAGTCCTCCGTTTTCTGAATTTTTAGCATTTTTCTCTTTCAATGTGAGCACATGCAAGACAGCAGGAAGAATAATGAAAACACCACGCTCACTTACTGCAGAACCAGAGACATTACGAAATATACTGAGTGACAGAGAATATGTTGATATGCGGTAGCAAAACATCCAACTGCAGTCATGAGAGAATTGCTCCAAAGCTTTCAATGCCTATGTCTTTTTTCTGAAAACCCTTTTCCATTACCTAGAAGCTTGATTATCTTACTCTTTCCTACTGGCCTTCAACCTCGCCACATTCCCCTGTTTACCATGTCTGTCAAATTTAGATGATAAATCCAGAGCTAGGAACTTTTTTCTCTGACATTGTAATAGTCAGTGGAATGATCATATGCATGTTTTCATGCTCTAGACAAATATTTTTGTGCGGGAGCATCGCGAGCCACGCACCCTGTTAGGCTCTGGAATGTGATAACTAAGATAGATATTACCCCTTCTCAAGGGGTAATGATCTGTTGGAAGAGAATGGCAGGCTCAGCAATTACACTTCAGTGTGATACTTGTTACATGTCATAGAAAGACTCCTGGAAAAGTAAAACTAGAGCTTTTGGGATAACAGAAAGCATCTGAGAAGAAAAACAATGTCTAATGTGAGATCCAAAATGCATGTACGGTTGCTCAGGTGAAAGCAGAGGAGAAGATAGGAGTAGGTAAGAGAGAACTTAGTTTCTTAACGGAATTTTAAATTTCTATATAGCTAGAGTATAGAGAGTAAATTAGGAATGACTAGAAATGATGCAAGAAATAAGCACTATAATATCATTATTATAAGCACTATAGTGAACACTATACATATAATGGATATGTATAAGTACTATACATATCATGAAATACTCTTTTGACTTTTTTTCTGAGTACAATTGGGAGTCCTCACTAACTTAATGAAACAGAGAGTTAAGACCCACTAGACTTAGATTGTAATAAAATCAGCCTGCACACACTGTAGAAAATGGATTGAACACAGAGTCAAAGGCAGTAATTAGGAGCCTTTTGTAGTAATCCTAGTAAGAAATAATAATGGTCTGACCTTAGAAAGAAGCAAGAGGACTTTTTTAGCCAGTGAATGGTGGGCTTATTCATTAGGAAAACCAAATAACCATTGTACAGTTTCCTACAAGAGGAAAAAGTAAGTTAATTATAGATTTTTATGAAGCATTTATAGATGCCCTGCTGTTGGTTTGATGCATAGACAAAAATTTAATTGATCCTTCATAATTATCTGTCAATGTAGTTTTTAGTTTTATCATTTAAAAAATTGGCTGCCTGAGGTTACACCTCTAGTAAGTGATAAAGCTAAGATTCTAATCTAGAAGTCTCTGATTCCAAAGTTTACACATTTCCTTATGCCTTGTAGCACCCTTTATTCTTAATTTCACATTCAACAATTGCATCATATTAAGAATATAAGGAATTTTTAACTGCCCCCAAATAAATTTGTTCCAACATTAATGACCAGACTAAAGACATATCAAATAATGTATAGATTAATTATAAAGTTCCAGGTTGAGAAAATACTTGAGTTTATCTGATACATGGCTAACAAAATTCTTTCCAAATGATACCCCAGACTATTTCTACTCTAAGTGTGTTCCATGTAACACCAACATGTGAATCATACACATTGTTTATCAAAGCAGGTTCCTGAGCCCCATACTGAAAGGAGGGCATGGTCAGACTCTCTGGAGATGGAGGTGATTCTTACATTCTAACAAGGCTTCCAGGTGATGTTGTTATGCTCAAGGGACATTGAGAAGCCCTATCATAATATCTAGAAATATAGATCTAACCAAGTTTATCTGTACAGAAGAAAGAGCATAGGAAAATAATTTTGTAAACAAACTTACGGTCACATATCACAATATAGGGAATTTTATTTTTTTGTTTAAAAGGATTGGTAGGAAAAATATGAGACATTAAAGTAAGTTAAATGACAGTAAGTTAAAGTTTGGGAAACAAACGTCTTCAGAACATGTTCCTACGTTAAAAAGAACTGAAAAGCTTTCTGTATTGAAGCTTAGGAATAATTTAGCTTCTTACTCTAGATAATCTATTTGATTTAGTTTTTTTTTTTCCCATTAAAAGAGCTGTTCTGAAGACTACTCAGAAATCCATACTTAGTATATGAATGGGCTAAATGGATGAGAAACATTGCAAAAATAAAAGTAATATAATAAGGATAAATAGATACTGAGAAATTCAAAATATTTCCTAAGCAATTTCCTCCCCTTCCACTATCCCATATGGGTATATAGTGACTATTGTGATATATATCTAATTTTAATATTTTAAACTACTAAGATTTATATCAGTTTTAGCATGTTAGCTATCTGCATTTTTTTTTTTTTACATGATAAAGTTTCTAGGAAGGGAAAGTCATTTGATATAGGAAATGTGCAGGCCTATGTGATTATCTATTTATTGTGGACCTGTTCAAGTCTTGTCCTGTCACAGCCCAACTAAAAGAATGTGCAAGATTGTTTTGCAGGGGCACCTAGGTGGCTCAGTCGTTAAGTGTCTGCCTTCTTCCCAGGCCATGATCCCAGACCCACAGCCCCACTAGCCAAGCAGGGAACTTACTTCTCCCTCTCCCACCCCCTTGCTTGTGTTCCCTCTCTCCCTGTGTCTCTCTCTGTTAAATAAATAAGATTTTAAAAATATATATTTTTCAAATTGTGGAGGTCTGTTTTTTCTTTCAATTGCAATTTTTTTTAACTTATTATTTTCTCTCTAAATATTTTTGAAGAACCTACCTTCAGGATCTCCTTCAAAAGTTAATGAGTTTGGTAGACATTCAAGTAAAAAAATAAAAAAAATTATACGTAGGGAGAAGTACATTTGCTGCCTTTCTGCATGACCTTCTTGAAAATGGGAAGGAAGTAGAATAGCAAAGAGAATATATTCCGATGTCAAAGCCTCAGATATCCTACCTTGTTTGAGCTCAAAGTATTTCAGGATACGAACAGATACTATATGCTTCATGAAACAATAACATTTGAATCCATAAAAAAAAAAAGAAAGAAAAGTTAGTTTTGAGGGACTCAGGTATTAATTGAAGTTGAGTCTTCTACCATATACCCTGGTGCTCTAAGGGCACATCAGATTTGCAGTCAGAGCTACAACTTCTTTAAGAATATATTTGACAGAAATTACAGGAGGATGAGTTGAACACAGGGAACTCAGTCAGTTATTTATTTTACATTTAGAAATCAACCTTCCAAGCAGACGAGCTTTTGAAAATATTTGTATCATAAATTATCTCAAGTGTCCTATAGTTCCTTCTTGTAGTGATGCTTTCTGAAGTCATTTGTTATTCAAAAATTTTGCTGGTGCATTCTATTAGCAATAATTTATGTTTGCCAATGAAACCTGAAGGGACAACTTGACACCTTGACATTTAATGCTGTGGTGAGGTAAAGTAAATTGGTGGTTTCATACTGCCTGTGCACTACAATAATTTATGCAGCTTTTGCACACATTGAACAATGACATTTGAATCCATAAACAAAACTAAGAAACAATAAAGGAACTCAGTCAATAACATGTATCTCACTGAATTATTACCTCACAACTAAAATTACATATACATTGCCAGATCAATTTCCATAGGTAACATAGTCTTTTCAAGTCTCTGGCTAAGCAGAGAGTAACTTCAAGGTGGATATGAAAAAGCGGGGTTGACCCATTAAATAGTATTTCCAATGCATTTAAATGTAGAGTTTTGCTTTTCAAAGACTTTGCATCTAATTTGCATACAATGTTTAACTTGGGAATCTTTTGAGTGACTGGTTAAAATATTTGATCAGTTCCACTATTAAAGATAATAATGAGAAAAGAATCATATCTTCCACATTGGAAGGATATTTCTTATATAAGAATATAATACATAAAATATAATGTCAGACAAATATAAATGTCAATAATATAAATTAAAAATATATAGGAATTTTATCTCTAATTTTATTAAAGGCCATAACTAATGGATATTGTGATAAATTTATGTTAGCAGAGTTGTGGATCTTCAACTCCTATGTAGCAAGTGTGTTTATTCCAACACATTTTCTGCTTCACAACAACTCATTTTATTTGAAGTTTAAAAGGAAAAAAAATTAACTTAAACTCATATTAATCTCTAAAGGATACAAATAGAATTTCTTCTTTTGTCTCCTTAAAAAAACAAGAGGGACTTCTGTTGAATCAGGAAGAAAAGTAGGTTCAAACCATTTTTTTAAGGGTTCATCTAAAGTTGTCAATTTTTTGAACGATTTCTCATATTAACCAGTCTCTTCATAGGAAAACTGCATCAGAAAAGGTTAAGTTTTCCATCTAAGTCTTTTTGAATATATGAAAGTACACAGGTTTATTAGTTGCTATTTCCTTGTGAGACAATAATTCACTTAGTTTCATAAAAGAAAATGAAACTACCAAAAAATAATTTTAATACATCGGCTCTACAAGCTTGGTTTTGTAGAGATAGAAAATAGCAGCATTCTTCATTTTAAACTTGGCTCTGGTCACTGCCAGAGCTCTAACTGCAGCACAATCTTTTCGCTAGTGAGCCTCAAGGACAAGCTGAGGTCACTGAATATCACTTACAATTCAGACAGTTTGAGAGGCTGCTGAACAATGCAATACTGCCACATTCTTCCAGCATCTTATCCTGTGAACTCTGATGTTGCAACTTTGGAGGCATATTAGTTGGAAAATTTCATTCTTCACATTTTCTTTCCAATTCATGCTACATCTAAATACTTTACACTGATGAGGGAAACTTTCCCCCAAATTCAGAGGCTTCAGAAAACATTTCAAAGCTAACATCAGATAGGAGAGTGGAAGGCAGAAAAGGGCTGCTATTACTAAATCATCACAGCTGCTATTTAATCCTCATAGGTTTGAAATCTAAGCACCAGATTCTGAACCTAACTATTTTGGAGATTTTGTATAACTAGAGAAGGGAACACAGCAAAAAAGAAAAAAACAAAAACAAAAACAAACAAAAAACAAACTTGGATTCCAAAAATAGATTGATAACTCTTCCTTAATACAAAAATAGGTTACGGGTAGCCCAGAAACATCACATGTTGCATTAAGAACGGATGGAAGACAGAGAGACAGACAGACAGACATACACACACACACACACACACACACCCCGAAGGACAGAGAAAGAGAGAGAGAAATGAAAGCAGATCCTTTTATAAGGGCAGGAGGCCCTTTGGGGGAAAAACAAACAAACAAAACAAAACAAAACAAACCTATACAGACCTTTGGGATTTAAACCTATATACACTGATTTAAAAGTATGCTCTCCACAGCACTATAGTAGCTTTAAAATGCTTCCTAAGGAATGTATGTAATAAATTATTCTCAGAAGTTATCAGGAGCTAACTGAACCCATTCATATACATGTTTTACATAAAAGCCCCTACTATTGCTTATTGCCACTATTATATGAGATTTTATATATGTACACAAAGAAGCAAAAAGTACTGTTCCCTCAAAAATTTAAGTGAGAGATATTAATGATATTCTTTCTACTAAGCACTAATATTCCAAAGAACTTTCAGAATATCTATAAACGCAAAAAAAAAAAAAAAAAGAAGAAGAAGAAGAAGAAGAGGGTTTGGAGGAAATGGTGAAAGAGTGGTGAGTGTGTGTGTGTGTGTGTGTGTGTGTAGTTCTTATTAAGGATGTTCAATCAAGGTACTTTCTATAGAAAATATTTTACTCTCTGTTTTCTTTGATTACATTCACTTGCCTTCAACAAATGTAATAAAGTTTTTCTAGTTTAAAACGCAGGTGGGATATGTAAAGGGCTGGGTGCAAAGGAAACATCAAGACTCTCCAGTCCTTTTCGCCAGCAAATCTGAGAGTCAGGATTGGTAACAACTGCCATGTTACAGCCCCTTCCTTGAGCAGCCAGGAGGTACTGACTGAGCCCTCATCTGAATAGTTTGTGCAGCCACTGTAATGTTCCCAACAGCTCTGCAAGAGAAGTGCTATCATTCCCTTATTAGAAATGAGGAGACTAATGCTCAAAAAGGAAGAGCAGCTTCTCCAGAGCACATGACAAATAAGTAAGAGTCAGGCTTTGAATTAAGGTCTTACTGCCTCTGCCAGTCGATTTAATCCACACAGCGGTGGCAGGAGGAGAATTTGAATGTCCTGCATTACATTACCATGGAGTGACTTTTTCTATTTCAACATGCTGATCAATGGCACTGCCATTCAGAAAACATCAGGATGAGATTAGCAACCATGATGTAAATGAGATTATTGTGATCTCTTCAGGTCTACTACAAGATGCCATCTCTGTAGAGGTGGTATTCTCCATTTACTTTCCCAGCACATGCAGTACTTATTTCCCTGCCTTTTGTTTTCCTTAAAATACTTAAGGTTTAGGCACAAGTCTGATATTTTAAAACTGATAGGTAGTTGATGAAGAAGTGTCCATACAAAGCAATGAAACCTATGTTGAAAAAAGAAAAATTATCATCAGAATAATGCTAATGGTTATAGAAAACCTACTTATTGGGAGAAGGTGATAGGGCAAAGTAGAAACAGATAATATAATGGAAATTCTTTGGTGCATAAGAGAATGTAGTTTATATTTACATGGTATAAATAGTAATTATTATTTATACAGGGATCCTCCTAGAGTTAAATTCTCAGTGTGTGTTTATGATTGAAATACGAAAAGAAGAAGAAAAAAAACACTCTTAGAAGGTTTTCTTTTATGTATTACCAAATTAGAAGAGCCTGTTTGTATCTATCCCAGGTATATATAAAGGCATTGTTAATTAAGCTTTGGTGACTTTAAATGCTAAAGAATGGAAAACTCCATTGTTCCTATTACTTATTAATAAAGAAAGTGTATGATGCTAATATTGTGGGTTACTGATTGTCTGCAAGTACCTAAATCAATGGAGGGGGACCATATAAACAATGATTATAAACTCAGAGTATGTAAAGTTCTGCTCCAGTCAACAGGTAATAGTTAATTTTGCATAGACCTGCCAATTGTAATGCACTGTTGGTCTGTGTTTTCTCATTGCAAAAGCAAGATTATATATAGCTATATTGATGAAAATGGGAAGAAAAGAATTTAAGGGCGGTGGTTCATGGTCATAAAAGTTGGGGAATTAATAGCGATAGCTGGAGCCAAAACTGTAGCAACTTCCTCTAGTGCATCAAGAAAATAAAACAATGCTTTTTCCAGTCAAGGGTTTCTACCGTGTGAAGATAAATGGTTATAATAATATTCAGCACTTTCAACCAAAGATCACAAGGTATTTTACAAACCAGTATGTCATGGTCTCAAAATGGAATAAAAATATGGGTTCACGATAAGGTGAAAAACTTAAATAGAACAGGATGTTCTATTTTATAAAGTTATAACCCAGCTTCCAGAAGCCTCTGGTCTCCAGAGCAGTTTCTTTATAACTTCATTTGAAATAACGGCACTTTGGTTAAGTCACCATATTGCACAAAATATTGTGTAGCATACTTTATTTAGAAAGTTAATAAAGATATTAATAAAATGGATGTGTAGCTGAATAAGAAGGAGACAAAGGAGTATTTATTGCATGATTATATGATCCAATTTTTAAAAGAAATTACATCTATATGTGTGTACACATATACATGCATATGGTATAGAAATTTATTCACATATGGTAGCAATAGTTATCTCTGAGAAATAGAATAATAACTGAGTTATGAAAATATAGTATTACTCATCACATTTTTGTAATTACATATATTGTTTTATAATGGAGAAATTTAAAAAGCAGAGAATATTTATAAGATGTTGGTATTTAAAGCCATTTTTTTAATTATTTTTAAGATTTTATTTATATATTTGACAGGGAGAGAGAGATCACAAGTAGGTAGAGAGACAGGCAGAGAAGGGAAAACAGGCTCCTCCTGAGCAGGGAGCCCGATGTGGGGCTCGATGCCAGTACCCTGGGATCATGACCTGAATTGAAGGCAGAGGCTTTAACCCACTGAGCCACCCAGGCACCCTTAAAACCATTTTAAAGAATTGTTTTACGTAGTGATCCATAACTAACAGAGAGCAACAAGTCCATTTGATCTTTTGATGTAATTTGTATCAAAACTATAGCAGTGTCATAAAATATACTAGCTAAAGGCTTTTTAATGTTTTGAATGTGTCACTGATATCTTTATATACCAAGTCCTGTTTTTTATTAATTTGATTGATCATTTTAGTGCTATTATTCTCTAATTCTCATTGCATTTTCCATTTCTAAATGGCACTTTCCTGGAAGTTCATAAATTAATATGAATTCATTCATAGAACATCTCTTATGTGGCAAATACATAGTAGATACAATGCATGAATCCTCCTACTAATTTCCATAAAAACTCTGAATAAGACATTAGTGTTTCCATTTTGCAGATGAGGTAAATTAATTTACAGTAGAAGTTAAGATTGCAGCTCAAGGTCAGACGCCTAGAAAAAGTTAATACGAGATTTGAAACCAGATCCATCTAAGTTAGAAATCAACACTTTCTACTGCAACACTAAGAATTACTCCAAGATGTTAGAGATAATCAATCCATATGAACTCTGCAAACTTATTTAGAAGCATTCATATATTAAAATGTACCACACAGTTAATTTAAAATCTTCTGAGATTTCTCCCTGACTCCATAGAACTTGAATTTTTAACCACCTTGCTGGCCACATCATTAACAATGCAAACATTTGGCAGAACTCCATGACTTAAAGTGTCTCATGCTAATGCTTTTTAATATAGTTCAGACAATAAAAGCAATTCATGATTTACACATAAAAGAATGTATTTTATGTATAATTCCATTATCTATCTATCTATCTATCTATCTATCATCATTTATCTACCTGCCTACCTATCCTTGCTAGAGGGAGCATGTACATGGGCTTTATTATCACAGTTTTACAGAAGGCTTACAGAGACAGTGGGGTCTAATCAAAGGTTTACCTATCTGCATGTTAGACAATTCAAGATATTTCTTGGATTCAGTCTAGTCAGAATCCTTCACAGATTTCCAGCCATGGCTTTCCAGTTTATTTATTCATTTACCACCTGCTTTAATTCTGCACTTCTTCTCAGAGTCCTGGGAGTGTATTTGGATTTATGTCTCTTTTAGATACCATTTCCTTCCTCACTCACCACCTTGCCCCACGAACTTCCTATGTTGTTACCTTTCTATGTTTCTAAATCATCCTTAGCTGCTGATTTATAATAAGAGGACTAGTACAACTCAATCTGAGCCAGTATAGGGTCTTAAAACCACCATGAGTCTCAAGCTCCTGTCTGGCTGAACTTGAATTTAAACCTGGGAAATATAAGCTTTATAGCAGATCTGAAGGACTGTTGGTGTGGCTTTCAAGGTTGCCTGGGAAACGGTTTCCAGCACTAATGCCATAGCTCTGGGTTGAGGAAATTATCGTGACCAGACTGTTAGTTTGTGGATGATGGAAGTGTTAACTGAAGTCTTTGCTGAACCTCACTTTGGCTATACTTCATGTTGTATAACTATGAAATTGATTAAGAACAAGGGTCTTGTTGTGGTGACTCCCAGATAATATCCATAGAAGCCAACATGAATTTCTGTATGACAAGCCTTCCAAGGGACGGTTGAGCCCCTAAATGTCTGAGATAATCCTTACTCATTCAGATATTAACATGCTCAACTGTGAACACTATAATGAGGATTCCAGGGGTACACAAGCATGCATCTTTGTGCCTTCCTTGAAAAACATTGCTAGTCTCCCTTCTGAGTATTCTGACTGATATGAACATGATTTTATCCTTTTATTAAGCAAATTATCTTGTATTTGTAATTCTTATCTTAGTCTCTTCACTAAATTAAACTTATTGTTAACATTTATCAAAATGATAACATAATAATAAAAAAATGATACTCTAACAAGACTTGGGCCCATTATTGCAAAATTCTGTAGGGAAAGTGCTAGGATAATGAGGGGAAGTTGATGGTTCAGTGATGCCAAAATCCTTCCACTGACCCTCAGAGTTGGAGGTGATGAGGGCCTTGACAGCAAGTAGAGTTTTTCAGTGGCGCACAAAGGCCATACCATGAACTCTGGGAGTCTGAAAGATTCAAAACTTTTTTAATGGTCTGCTTTTAATAATGCTGTGGTAAAAACAATTTAAACCAACACGGAGGGCTGATGTAGCAAGGACGTGATTACAGGATGTGGCAGTTTATTGATAGTATTCTCTTAGTAACATGGAAAGAGTTTATAAGGGTTCATAGTATCTTGGAGGAACATAGAGATCCAGAGACAGTGAGATGAACAAACTGAGGCTCAGAAAAGGGAGATAACTTTCCCAGGATCAACAAGTTGGTAATGGTATAGCCAGATTTAGAATCCTTGTTTCCTGACTTCCAGAACAGTGGTCTCTCTAATCTCCTATTCTTGTCTTGGCACTGCTGTCCAAGGTGAAGGTATGATTCCTGAGGGAAAGCACATTCTAATGTTTTGCTTCCCACCTCTCTTAATTTTTTTTTTCCTTCTGCATCATTTTCCTTCAGATTCCCTATCATTTCATTATATCCAGTTCAGTTTCTCTGGACACAAAGCTTTAAATCTTAAAAGATTTATCGCCCTTCCCTGACATCTGTCCTCATGGGTTTCCACAATTTTGTTTGCTTTCCTTACCTTCTGGCCCAAAGAATTTGAAGAAAATTTAATTATTTATGGCCCAGTTGCTGTATCAAACAGTCAAATGTTGGCTATAGCCCAGTTCATTGGGGTATGTATGTATATGTGTGTCTATAGCCCAATTTACTTGTTTGTATGTATGTATGTGTGTGTGTGTATAAATACTTATTACATTCAATAACATTAGAAATTAGTTGTATTTGGAAATGTACAGTGTGTTTACATGGTGGGTCTATTAATTTCAAGTATTGTTGATTGTGTTTATACACAGAAGACATGCTCTTATGCAATGTGTAACTCTGCTCATTACACACAATGGAAGTACTAAGTACATCCATCATTGTTGGCTTAGACGGTTGCAAATTTGGACAGCAGTGTAAGTAAATAGAAGATGTCATAGGCTGTTCATTAGTGGGTTCAGACAGAGCACCTTTGTTTGACTTCTTCTGAAGCTGTTTATCTTTCTACATTGCCAACATTATCACATGAACATATAATTTTTTTGGCTGTTTGATATATTCCTAGAAGGTAAGGGCCATGATATAGCTGGTAGATTGACTATAGTATACTTAAAGTCATAGAAGCAAGAGGTTTTAGTTTCTGATAACTTTTCTGGTGTAGAAAAATTATAATGGCTATATGGCTAGGCCTCATAGAGACTATAATAGAATGACTAAAATTTGGATTGCTCATTAATATAAACTTCAAACTGACATACCAGCAGATCAGAAAATGCATTTCATAGGGTATAAAGTATAGAATCAAGCCCAAAAATCTAAGGTCCAATTGTCTTTTCTTGTGTCATAAAATTTACACATTTACATGGCTAAATAAATAAATAAATAGATTTGTGCTCCACAGAGAAGTTCCTGCCTGATGATATCAGTGAGATCCAAAATCTAGTTAGTAAAACCATTTCCTAGACCTGGTATTACATCAGCCAGAGGAAGGAACACTATGTTACGCAACCACAAGTAGAGTGTGTCATTTATCAATTCATTCCTATGGAATTGCTTCTGTAATTCACACAGAGGAACAATACCTGCTTTCAGTGTCTTTGATAAGCTGAGCTTTTAGACATACTCAATGTATTTCTTCAACTATCACTTTAGTTCTTCTTTCTTATATGCAATTGTCATAAGAGTTTAAATGCCCCCACATTGGGGGCATAGATATTTAAAATTGTTAAATCTTCTTGTTGGACAGACCCTTTGAGTATGATATAGTGTCCTTCCTCATCTCTTATTATAGACTTTGGCTTAAAATCTAATTGATCTGATATAAGGATTGCCACTCCTGCTTTCTTCTGATGTCCATTAGCATGGTAAATTCTTTTCCACCCCCTCACTTTAAATCTGGAGGTGTCTTCGCGCTTAAAATGTGTTTCTTGGAGGCAACATATAGATGGGTTTTGTTTTTTTATCCATTCTGATACCCTGTGTCTTTTGACAGGGGCATTTAGCCCATTAACATTCAGGGTAACTATTGAGAAATATGAATTTAGTGCCATTGTATTGCCTGTAAGGTGACTGTTACTGTATATGGTCTCTGTTCCTTTCTGATCTACCACTTGTAGGCTCTCTCTTTGCTTAGAGGACCCCTTTCAATATTTCCTGTAGAGCTGGTTTGGTATTTGCAAATTCTTTCAGTTGTTGTTTGTCCTGGAAGCTTTTAATCTCTCCTTCTATTTTGAATGATAGCCTAGCTGGATATAGTATTCTTGGCTGCATGTTTTTCTCATTTAGTGCTCTGAAAATATCATGCCAGCTCTTTCTGGCCTGCCAGGTCTCTGTGGATAAGTCAGCTGCCAATCTAATACTTTTACCATTGTATGTTACAGACTTCTTTTCCCGGGCTGCTTTCAGGATTTTCTCTTTGTCATTGAGACTTGTAAATTTTACTATTAGGTGACGGGGTGTGGGCCTATTCTTATTGATTTTGAGGGGCATTCTCTGAACCTCCTGAATTTTGATGCTCGTTCCCTTTGCCATATTGGGGAAATTCTCCCCAATAATTCTCTCCAGTATACCTTCTGCTCCCCTCTCACTTTCTTCTTCTTCTGGAATCCCAATTATTCTAATGTTGTTTCGTCTTATGGTGTCACTTATCTCTCGAATTCTCCCCTCGTGGTCCAGTAGCTGTTTGTCCCTCTTTTGCTCAGCTTCTTTATTCTCTGTCATTTGGTCTTCTATATCACTAATTCTTTCTTCTGCCTCATTTATCCTAGCAGTTAGAGCCTCCATTTTTGATTGCACCTCATTAATAGCTTTTTTGATTTCACCTTGGTTAGATTTTAGTTCTTTTATTTCTCCAGAAAGGGCTTTTATATCTCTCGAGAGGGTTTCTCTAATATCTTCCATGCCTTTTTCGAGCCCGGTTAGAACCTTGAGAATTGTCATTCTGAACTCTAGATCTGACATATTACCGATGTCTGTATTGATTAGGTCCCTAGCCTTCGGTACTGCCTCTTGTTCTTTTTTTGGTGCTATATAAACCAATTAATAACAAAATCAAAGAAACACATCAAAAATAATACAATAATAGTAGGGGACTTTAACACTCCCCTCACTGAAATGGACAGGTCATCCAAGCAAAAGCTCAGCAAGGAAATAAAGGCCTTAAATGACACACTGGACCAGATGGACATCACAGATATATTCAGAATATTTCATCCCAAAGCAACAGAATACACATTCTTCTCTAGTGCACATGGAACATTCTCCAGAATAGATCACATCCTCGGTCCTAAATCAGGACTCAACCGGTATCAAAAGATTGGGATCATTCCCTGCATATTTTCAGACCACAATGCTCTAAAGCTAGAACTCAACCACAAAAGGAAGTTTGGAAAGAACCCAAATACATGGAGACTAAACAGTATCCTTCTAAAGAATGAATGGGTCAACCGGGAAATTAAAGAGGAATTGAAAAAAATCATGGAAACAAATGATAATGAAAATACAACGGTTCAAAATCTGTGGGACACAACAAAGGCAGTCCTGAGAGGAAAATATATAGCGGTACAAGCCTTTCTCAAGAAACAAGAAAGGTCTCAGGTACACAACCTAACCCTACACCTAAAGGAGCTGGAGAAAGAACAAGAAAGAAACCCTAAGCCCAGCAGGAGAAGAGAAATCATAAAGATCAGAGCAGAAATCAATGAAATAGAAACCAAAAAAACAATAGAACAAATCAACGAAACTAGGAGCTGGTTCTTTGAAAGAATTAATAAAATTGATAAACCCCTGGCCCGACTTATCAAAAAGAAAAGAGAAAGGACCCAAATAAATAAAATCATGAATGAAAGAGGAGAGATCACAACTAACACCAAAGAAATACAAACTATTATAAGAACATGGTATGAGCAACTCTACGGCAATAAATTTGACAATCTGGAAGAAATGGATGCATTCCTAGAAACATATAAACTACCACAACTGAACCAGGAAGAAATAGAAAGCCTGAACAGACCCATAACCAGTAAGGAGATTGAAACAGTCATTAAAAATCTCCAAACAAACAAAAGCCCAGGGCCAGACGGCTTCCCGGGGGAATTCTACCAAACATTTAAAAAAGAAATAATTCCTATTCTCCTGAAACTGTTCCAAAAAATAGAAATGGAAGGAAAACTTCCAAACTCATTTTATGAGGCCAGCATCACCTTGATCCCAAAACCAGACAAGGATCCCACCAAAAAAGAGAGCTATAGACCGATATCCTTGATGAACACAGATGCGAAAATACTCAACAAAATACTAGCCAATAGGATTCAACAGTACATTAAAAAGATTATTCACCACGACCAAGTGGGATTTATTCCAGGGCTGCAAGGTTGGTTCAACATCCGCAAATCAGTCAATGTGATACAACACATCAATAAAAGAAAGAACAAGAACCATATGATACTCTCAATAGATGCTGAAAAAGCATTTGACAAAGTACAACATCCCTTCCTGATCAAAACTCTTCAAAGTGTAGGGATAGAGGGCACATACCTCAATATCATCAAAGCCATCTATGAAAAACCCACCGCAAATATCATTCTCAATGGAGAAAAATTGAAAGCTTTTCCCCTAAGGTCAGGAACACGGCAGGGATGTCCATTATCACCACTGCTATTCAACATCGTACTAGAGGTCCTAGCCTCAGCAATCAGACAACAAAAGGAAATTAAAGGCATCCAAATCGGCAAAGAAGAAGTCAAATTATCACTCTTCGCAGATGATATGATACTATATGTGGAAAACCCAAAAGACTCCACTCCAAAACTGCTAGAACTTATACAGGAATTCAGTAAAGTGTCAGGATATAAAATCAATGCACAGAAATCAGTTGCATTTCTCTACACCAACAGCAAGACAGAAGAAAGAGATATTAAGGAGTCAATCCCATTTACAATTGCATCCAAAACCATAAGATACCTAGGAATAAACCTAACCAAAGAGACACAGAATCTATACTCAGAAAACTATAAAGTACTCATGAAAGAAATTGAGGAAGACACAAAGAAATGGAAAAATGTTCCATGCTCCTGGATTGGAAGCATAAATATTGTGAAAATGTCTATGCTACCTAAAGCAATCTACACATTTAATGCAATTCCTATCAAAGTACCATCCATCTTTTTCAAAGAAATGGAACAAATAATTCTAAAATTTATATGGAACCAGAAAAGACCTCGAATAGCCAAAGGGATATTGAAAAAGAAAGCCAACGTTGGTGGCATCACAATTCCGGACTTCAACCTCTATTACAAAGCTGTCATCATCAAGACAGCATGGTACTGGCACAAAAACAGACACATAGATCAATGGAACAGAATAGAGAGCCCAGAAATAGACCCTCAAATCTATGGTCAACTAATCTTCGACAAAGCAGGAAAGAATGTCCAATGGAGAAAAGACAGCCTTTTCAATAAATGGTGCTGGGAAAATTGGACAGCCACATGCAGAAAAATGAAATTGGACCATTTCCTTACACCACACACAAAAATAGACTCAAAATGGATGAAGGACCTCAATGTACGAAAGGAATCCATCAAAATCCTTGAGGAGAACACGGGCAGCAACCTCTTCGACCTCAGCCGCAGCAACATCTTCCTAGGAACAACGCAAAAGGCAAGGGAAGCAAGGGAAAAAATGAACTACTGGGATTTCATCAAGATCAAAAGCTTTTGCACAGCAAAGGAAACAGTTAACAAAATCAAAAGACAACTGACAGAATGGGAGAAGATATTTGCAAATGACATATCAGATAAAGGACTAGTGTCCAGAATCTATAAAGAACTTAGCAAACTCAACACCCAAAGAACAAATAATCCAATCAAGAAATGGGCAGAGGACATGAACAGACATTTCTGCAAAGAAGACATCCAGATGGCGAACAGACACATGAAAAAGTGCTCCATATCACTCGGCATCAGGGAAATACAAATCAAAACCACAATGAGATATCACCTCACACCAGTCAGAATGGCTAAAATCAACAAGTCAGGAAATGACAGATGCTGGCGAGGATGCGGAGAAAGGGGAACCCTCCTACACTGTTGGTGGGAATGCAAGCTGGTGCAGCCACTCTGGAAAACAGCATGGAGGTTCCTCAAAATGTTGAAAATAGAACTGCCCTATGACCCACCAAGTGCACTATTGGGTATTTACCCTAAAGATACAAATGTAGTGATCCAAAGGGACACATGCACCCGAATGTTTATAGCAGCAATGTCCACAATAGCCAAACTATGGAAAGAACCTAGATGTCCATCAACAGATGAATGGATCAAGAAGATGTGGTATATATACACAATGGAATACTATGCAGCCATCAAAAGAAATGAAATCTTGCCATTTGCAACAACATGGATGGAACTAGAGCGTATCATGCTTAGCGAAATAAGTCAAGCAGAGAAAGACAACTATCATATGATCTCCCTGATATGAGGAAGTGGTGATGCAACATGGAGGCTTAAGTGGGTAGAAGAAGAATAAATGAAACAAGATGGGATTGGGAGGGAGACAAACCATAAGTGACTCTTAATCTCACAAAACAAACTGAGGGTTGCCGGGGGGAGGGGGTTTGGGAGAAGGGGGTGGGATTATGGACATTGGGGAGGGTATGTGATTTGGTGAGTGCTGTGAAGTGTGTAAACCTGGTGATTCACAGACCTGTACCCCTGGGGATAAAAATATATGTTTATAAAAAATAAAAAATTAAAAAATAAAAAATAAAAAAAAAATAAAAAATAAAAAGATCTAAGAAAAGAAAAAAAAAGAGTTTAAATGCCCGTTTTGTATCACTCTAATAACATGATCACAAGTTACTCTTTTATACTAGATCAAGTTTGACCTTGAGTCTCCACTTGTTTTGTCTTTAACATATCCCACCCTCCTTGACTTATTTTACGTAGCATAATACCCTCCAGTTCCATCCATATCAATAAAAATGGGAAGTCTTCATCTTTTCTGATGGCTTAGTGATATTCCATTGTATATATGAACCACATCTCCTTGTATATATGAACATAAGGAACAATACGGAGAACCATACGGAAAAGGAGGGAAAACTGAATGGGAAGAAATCAGATAGGAGACAAACCATGAGAGACTCTGGACTCTGGGAAACAAACTGAGGGTTACGGAGGGAGGGGAATGGGGAGATGGGTTAATTGGGTGATGGGCATTAAGGAGGGCAGGTGATGTGATGAATACTGGGTGTTATATGCAACTAATGGATCATTGAACACTACATCAGAAACTAAAGTTGTACTATATGTTGGCTAATTGAACTTAATATTTAAAAAAAATACCCCACTCTCCAGATGAACCCAACCCAACCGTATTTTCAAAATGATTATTTTTTAAAAATACAAAGACTAATGTAACAAACATCTGTGTACTCACCTCTTCAAGTAAATAAATTAAAAAGCTATTATTTTGATGTATTTATTTTCAACATTTTTTTTGCAGAAATTGAAGTTGAAATCCCTATTTACCTATCAAATTCCATGCCTTTCTATCCCCCAGTTAAAATGACCATGAATTGGGTCTGTAGCTCAACCCTGTTTATATACTCTTATTACTTGCATAGGAATGGCTTTATATTACAAAAGTCATGTGCTTGCAGATTACACATATGCAATTTCCTGTAACTTCTTTATTCTCTGCTTTTTGAGGTTGATTAGTTCTAACCCATTTAAGAGGTTGTATCCCAAATATAAGTGATGCATCCCAAGTATAATATACAAATATGCTATAATATTTTTTCACCTTCCCCTTTATAATCCATCCTTCCACGTCTCACATGTTTCATAAAAATGATTCAGTGAATATCTCTGTACCTATCTCTACCTCACTTGAATTAAAATTTCCTTAGAAATTAGATTTCTTGGTTACATGCCATGTATATGGTCAATTTATATATATATATATATATATATAGAGAGAGAGAGAGAGAGAGAGAGAGATTTGCTCCTTAAAGAAATTGTTCTAATTTACACTTCCACCAGATTTATATGGAATGTCTGCTTCCCAGCCTCCTTTGTCAATGATATGGTCAGACTTTTGAACATTTCCGGACTGGTGAATGTGAAAAGATATCTGATTATAATTTGGAATAGATTTGTACTGGTTATTGGGGAGATTGAGAACATATATATATTTCTTGTCCATTTGGGTTTTTCTTTTGGGGGCGGGGAGAGGAATATTCTTTCTTTGAGTTGTTTATGCCCATTCATGTTTTTCTCTTTTTGATTTGCATTTTTCTATAGGAAGGATTTATTTATGTATTACGCTTCCTAAAACTCTACATAAATTGCATGCATCTTTTCCCAGTCTGATTTTTATACCCCTTGTAATAAAGATTTTAATTTTCATAATTTCATTATTCTTTAATTATTTCTAAATATGTGTCTTTCATATTCTTCTCTCTGTATAGGCCCAAAAGATATTCGTCTATATTTTATCCTATCATTTTGTAATGTTCTGATTTTTTACATTTATATCTTTAATATATTTATATTTTTTGGAAAGGTGGTTTTCTTAGGATTTTCCTTCCTCATCAATATAGACTCCACTTCTTGCATCAATTCCATACATGAGTCAATTCCTGTTATCCAACTTCTATGTATTTTCTTACATTAAAACTAGCAGTTCATTACAGTGAAATTAAATTTATAGCTACATTTAAGATTTGTCTTCGAGGTTTTCTCACTCAGGAAAACTTCTACACCATTACTGAGTATTTATGACCACCAATTTCACTCTATTACTTGGTCCTTTTTAATACATATCTTTTAAATTTTGTCTTTTGTATATAAAATATGCTTTAAAGCTAATGTGTATTGAATGACAGAGAGTCAAAGTGCATTAGAGAACAATTTATGAAGGGCAAAAAAAACAACAAAAAATTTCTATTTGGTATCTCTGTCTCTTTGAAAAAAATATAATAAATCCATATATATATATATCTCCATATATTCATGGGATACTATATGTCACTTAAAATGATTATATGTCATTTAAAATACTATATGTCACTTAAAATGAGTTAGATTTTTATCAACTTCAAACCTCTAGTACACCATAAGTTAAGAGTATATTATCAAAGTTTCCCAAGAACTACCACATCTTGGGCACATGGAGTATATCTTAAAATGCTTTTTAATACCATGTGAACATTTTCTCTTTTTATTTTTTATTTTTTTTAATATTTTTGAATGTTTAATTTATTTATTAATGAGAGACAGAGAGAGAGAAAGGCAGAGGGCCAGGAAGAACCAGACTCCCTGCTGAGCAGGGAGCCCCATGCAGGACTCCATCCCAGGACCCTGGGATTATGACCTGAGCTGAAGGCAGCCACTTAACGACAGAGCCACCCAGGTGCCCCATTTCCTCCTTTAATAATTTTTTAATTTATATCAAAAGCTTACACAAAAAAAAAAAAAAAAAAAAAAAACTTACACTAATTTAATTTTCTTAGTTCATCATTGAAGGCTCTTAAAGATCTAGCTCCCTCTACTATTTCACACTTATCCCTTAGAAATCCTCACTCCAACTTGCATCCAATAAATCAACTTTTCAAAGAAAATTTTAAGGTGGATTTTTCTTTCTCTAGGCCTTTTCACATCCTGCCTCATCTCAGTAACAGACCCACTTCTCAAAGTTTCTTCACTGGGTGAAGTCTTAAGTCTTCATTACACTGAAGTTCTGATACTCTTTCCTCCAGAAAACCATGCATGGCCTTCTATCCCTAGCACAGTTTGCTTACTCTTACCACATTAATCGATTCTGTATCTGTTATTTTGTCTGTTAAAAAATATGTTTGAGGTGATTTTTAAAGGCAGAGAACGTTTATGTAGATTTGCTAATCTCTTATATTCATCACTAAGACAATGATTTTAAGGTAACAGTAATACAGCCAATATTTATTAAATCAAAATTATAGGCACATTGGGAAATATAAATATGTGTAAGACATTTTATAGTCTAATTAAGACCACAGATACCTTTACGTAAAATTAGTTAGCAATCAAAACAAGCATGATTATAAACATTATTCACCAACATAATTATAATTACAATCATTCTATAGCATGTATATATATAGAATGCATATATACACATATATATGATAACATATTTTATGAGTAATCCATAGTGAAGAGGAAAAGAAGAGAAAAGGCAAGTAAAACAAAAACACATATTAATAGATATTGCTGCTAACACTTATTGGCCTCATTATATATATACTTTCAATTTGTGTGTGTGGGCATATGCATGTGTATGTATATGTGCATATATACATATGTGCACATAATAAAAAGAAGCAAAGAAAGACACAGAAAAAGAATTTTGAATATCTCTTTCTACATAAATTATGTTCTTATTTTAATGACCACAAATCAATTTTGAATACTTTCTAATTTAATCAATCCTATATTAACAAATACTTTCAGTGTTTGCCAATCTTTACTATTATTATCATATAATAATAAAGACCTTTTTAAAATATTTAAAACTAATTTTGAACTATGAGTTTGCTAAGTCACATATTCTGAATGTTTTTGAGATACTTGACACTTATTGCCAAATTGTTTTCCAGAAATTTTGTAAGAATTCACACTCAGGGAGTACCTGGCTGACTCAGTAGAGCACACAACTTTTGATTTCAGGGTGGTAATTTCAAGCCCCATACTGGGTATAGAGATTACTTAAAAATGAAATCTTTAAAAAAACTTAAAAAACACAAGCACTCACACTCAACTGACAGTGTATTGAAGTGGCCTCACCAACACTGGATATAAGAAAATAATCCCTAAAGATTAAAAATTAAGGGGCACCTGTGTGGCTCAGTGGGTTAAAGCCTCTGTCTTTGGCTCAGGTCATGATCCCAGGGTCCAGGGATCAAGCCCCACATTGGGTTCTCTTCAGCGGGAAGCCTGCTTCCTCCTCTCTCTGCCTGCCTCTCTGTCTACTTGTGATCTCTGTATGTCAAATAAATAAAATAAAATCTTTAAAAAAAATTTAAAATTAAGTAAAATGAAAATAACCAAAGATCTTTAACCTGCTGGGGATTTATTTGGCTGTAAAATATGATGTAGGGATGTGTGTATGTATATTGTTAGCTAATTATTCTGCCATTTATTGATTAATCCCCTTGGTCATCCTACTGATTTAAAATAAAGATTTAAGATTCATTAACTAAGTAATTATATCTAATTCTCTTTGCTTCTGACCTTTCATGATTTTTGTGTTGACCTATCCATATTCTCTTTTGCTGTTGTTAAACTGTTCTACTAATGGTATGTTTATTAACTTTTTAATCATTGTAAGAGAAAGCTGCTCCCATGTTTGCTATTTCTATTCTAAGTGTGTATCCAAATGATATTTAGACTTACTTTATCAAGCTTTCCATGCTTTCCCAAAGTTAACCTTTGGGTAAAAATGATCTTATACGTGAATATTAATTTAGGAGATATTTTTCTCTAAGTCTTTCTGTTGAAAAACGAAGTATGTTTCTTCACTTTCACCTTTCTTTTAAATTCCATAGAATATGTATGTAGTTTATCTCACAAAGGTCTGGAAAATTTATTGTAGGTCATTGTTTAGAACTTTTTTCCTTGGGGTGCCTTGGTTTTGATTTCAGCTGAGGTCATGATCTCAGGAGATGGAGACCTCCTTCCCTCTCCATCTGCCCATTCCTTGCTGCTCTCTGTTTCTAAAATAAAAATAAATAAATAAAGCTTTAAAAAATTAAAAATAGAACTTTTTTCTTGTTACCATACGTGGATCTTTATTATCAATTTTATTTTAACATTTGATCATTAATACATAAGGAAGTTTTCACTATTATTTTCAATCCAAGTTGCAGGTGTACAGATTAGTTCTATATATCAGTTTTTATTTAATTCTTTCGGGTTTCCAAAGTAGAAAATCACATCATCAGCAACTAATACTTACTTTTCCTCTTTTAATTTTAAAGGTATGCTTTTTTTTTCAATTTTTTTCCTGAATAATTCTATTAAAAGTTCCAGAAGAATGTTAAAAATAATTGTCATGATGACCAATTTGTCTTCCTCAAAGTTTAGTGGAAATATCTCTAGAGTCCAGCTATTTGATACAGGATTACTTTAGCCTAGAGAAGAACACATTGTGTTAAAAAAAAGTACACAAGTGATTTCATCATGTCATTGCTGTTTTTGCTATTTCCCTTAAATTATTTCAGCTTTGTTTCTCATTTAATTTGCTCCTAGTGTTTGATCACTAAGTATATTAGCAACTTCTCCTTTGTAATATATATTTATTTTTTACCCTTTTATTCTTAGTTAACTAAGATTTTTAAAGTTAGGAATGCATGTTGACTCTTGTTTTCTAGACATCTCTCAGTTTGACCATATAGTTTTTCTCCTTTAACCAACTGATATGATGCATTGTGTTGATAGGAATCCTAATATTAAACTATCTTTTTTATTTTTATTGATTAATTTTTTTTAAAGATTTGTATTTATTTATTTGACAGAGATCACAAGTAGGCAGAGAGGCAGGCAGAGAGAGAGGAGGAAGCAGGCTCTCTGCCGAGGAGAGAGCCTGAGGTGGGGCTCGATCCCAGGACCCTAAGATCATGACCTGAGCCGAAGGCAGAGGCTTTAACCCACTGAGCCACCCAGGCGCCCCTTATTGATTAATTTTATATGCTTTTAATTTTTTTTTTTTTCTGGGCTGTGCCTGTGTGGGCTGATGCAGGCTGAGGGGAAAAGACTTATATGTTTCTAATCAGTTAAGTGTTTAATACATGTTTATAAATGAAATTAGTTGGTAAAATAATTTTTTGTGAGGTGTATTTCAGTTTCTAATATCAATTTTTATAGGTGATATCAGAGAAGTGAAACTGTAAAATGAGAACAATTTTCAAAATAGATTGTTTTAATATGTTGTTTGAAATTTAGCAGCAGAGAACAGATCATTGTTATATGGGGAAACGATTTTATAATATAGAGTGTTTATGAAATAGTCTCACCTGAAGTGTGAGATACCTCAGTTCATTTGGAAATGTTTTCTGCGTTTACATCTCTTTATAAAAATGAAAAAAAATATATTTCAACTACATTTAAGAAAAAGTAGAACTGAGTCTGTGTGTACAAGACAGACTTCATTAAGTAAAAATAAAAGAAGATAATAAAGCATGTGTCTTCCCCAATGTCACACTTAGCATAGAACTATACAGGGATCTTAGTAACACATTTAGAGAAACATATTTCTGAGTATATTAGGTTGTAAAAGTCCATTCACTTATGTGCATACAAATCATAAGGACTGTGTATTATCTGAGTTTGTGATAATGAGCTATACAAAATATTTCAGTTGAAGTTCTACATAACCACATATTTATTAATTCTTTCATTAAAACTATGAAATACCCCTTTTTCATGAAAGTATTGCACATTAAGCATATATTTTAGTACAGAATTGTGAAAATAACCATATAGAGATAGTAAATTTATTTGTTAATGTTTCTTTTTTCTCTAAGATATGGATTAGCTTTTATTTTTCATTGCCCAAAGACTGTGTATCTAATGTAAGAACATACAACAGTACAAAATGCTAAAGAACCTCTGGCCATGTCAACTACAGATATTGTAAGTCAGATGGAGAGACAATGATTTTAATCTAGGAAACAAAGAAAAAGTTTGGTGCCTACAAAGGCAATAATAGGTCTGGAAGTATTAGGAGCAAGTGAGGGCTGATGTTGAGAATGGCAAAAGATGTAGCAAAATGCATTTAGATCCAATAGGAAAGTCAGGAATTATTTCCATGACTGTTGAATGTCTGCCTTCACCTCACACTCTTTCCCTGCAAGGCTTGGCAGGACAGGCTTTCAAAAGAATCTGCCAAACACATACAATCAATAGTTTTCATTAATAACACATTGAATTGATACAGTTCCTTTCTTCAAATGCAAGTTAAGAAGATCCAGTTTTCAGCGAACTGCTGTGATCACATGTAGTTTCAGATCAGAACAAAATATTCTCCACATTTGTTTTCAATGTTGGAATGACAGTAGCAGCAAAGCAAAGCTAGAAACCACAATTTTTTTAGGTGGGGATATATTTAGTGACAATAATCTGTCATAAAATAACAATAAGCAATTAATAAAGCCTGGACAAATATGAGGAGAAAGAAGTGGTCAGGGAAGATTTGTGGAACAGATAAGTAATACTTAGCAAAAAAAAAATAGATAGATGGATAGATAGATAGATAGATATGACAAGAGGCGGAAAAGACATAAAAGGAAGCTGATTACAATTTAGCTAAATCTTTCTTTGTGTCAAAAAATGTGCTAAGAATTTTCAACTGCATTATATCTTTTAATGTTCAAAACAACTGTGTAATATAGTATTGTTTCTATTTTTTATGTGAGAACATTGGACACTCGGATAACAAAAGTAATTCACATGGTCACTCTGTTAGCAAACTTCAGAGTTTATATTATTTTATTTTTAAAGATTTTATTATTTATTTGACAGACAGAGATCACAAGTAGGCAGAGAGGCAGGCAGAGAGAGAGGAGGAAGCAGGCTTCCTGCTGAGCAGGGAGCCTGATGCAGCGGCTCAATCCCTGGACCCTGAGATCATGACCTGAGCCAAAGGCAGAGGCTTTAACCCACTGAGCCACCCAGGCGCCCCCAAACTTCAGAGTTTAGATCAATCAATCTCATTCCACTTTGTAGCTACAAATGAGAGGCTGTGCACATATTTGGCATAGATTTTTTTTTTTTATTTTTAATTTTAAATTAGTGATCGACATTTTAAAAATATGGAATTCAAACATTTTTAAATCAGATATTGTTCAATATTGGGCTGACCTGCATAATCTAGATAGTGTAGAGTGTCCTTCTTGTTGGCCAAGTTCTCATTGCTGGACAAGCATAGGTACGTACAACTCCCTGATAAAATGTATATCTTTATATTACCTTCTGATCCCTGAGATGTATACCTTTGCTAAAAAGAAAAGAGACTAGAAAACAAGCAAGAAAAAGAGAAAATGGGGGGGAATATGTCACATGATGTCACACAATCACAAACACAAACATGGTATATAAAGAAGACTAAATGAAATCAAGGGAAGGCTAGGGAATATGAAAGACTGCAAAAGAATAAAAAGATTGAAAATGATCCTAAATATACTGGATTGGTACACAAGAGTAAAAGCAATGTATGTTGGTTAAGCCACTGCCTTGGGCTCATGTCATGATCCCAGGGTCCTGGGATTGAGCCCCAATATAGGCTCTCCATGGGGAACCTACTTCTGTAGGTTCTACTTCTGCTCATGCTCTCTGTCACTGTCTCCATCTCTCTCAAATAAATGAAATCTTAAATTAAAAAAAAAAAAGTATGTTTAAATTTTATTTTCTTATAACTCTTCTTAATTGAAATGTCCTCCAATAGTTATAGTAAACATGTTTTATTTTAGATCAGCACATCAGAAAATAATTCTGGAATAATTAACACATAATTGTGTGACAGAGGAAGCACATACATGATTCTCTGAAGGCCGAAAATCTTGTGCACAATAGCAGGTTCATTGTTGAGCATCCTTTTTTGTTAAGCATCCCCCATAATTATGCACATAGAAAACATACATTAATTGACATGTTTTTAGGTATTTGGGAGGACATTTTTTTTCTTTATAATATATGCAGAAGCTCAGAGCACCGATGAAGTTACACTGACTTTATAGGACAATTATTTGAAGCAACAAAATTAAGAACTTTTCTTGCCATGCTAATTATGAAGCCATATTTATATCACCAATTTATATTCCTTATCTCTACATTGTTCAGAACTTATATAGTCTGTTATATACTACTTTGAGACCCTTCATTCTTCTTTTTGAATAGGTCTCCTGTTGTTAAAACACAACAAAGAGTGATGTGGCGACTTTATAATTTTCTATTGAATTTGATTGTTGGAGATTGAAAATACAAATAATGCAGATTTCCAAGTACATTTTTATTTTGTTTGTTGGTTTGGTATAGTTTGATTTAGTTTGGTCTGAAAGAGTAGTGGTTAAATGGAAACTCAGGATTCAATCTGCCTGGATTCAAATCCAGGTTCTGCCATTTACTAATTGTGGAACACAAGGCAAGTTACTCTCACTTTCTTCACCACTGCTTAGGAATCTTATAAATAAGAATAATCATAAGACCTCTTTCTTAGAGTTTTGAGAGAATTAAATGAAAAAATGCATCTAAGATACAGAACAAAAATGTCTGGTGCATGCTAAATGTATAGTAAATATTAGTTATTCTTGTATTCACTGTATTGTAATTATTGCATTAATTAAACTACCCTCACAACTGGAAAATTTCCATATTACCTCGGGGGCTATTTCTAATAGAAGGGAGAACTCCAGGGAATAGATTAATTTAATTAAACTTGAAAAAAAAATTAGTTTACTCAGAGGATGGATTCTTTCAATTCTAGGTCACCTGAACACATCAGGGCTAGAACTATAGCAAATAGATTAATTGCATTTTGTTCCATATTAACTACGTGGGTTTACTTTTCGCAATGTTTAAATGCTTGAAATGGGTCCCACCAACAACTTAATTCAGGAATCAATTTGCTCTCAAAAAGTGCCAGAATAGTATCAATGACTTATTTTTGATACTAAGCAAAATGTGAGGAATACTAGGCTTAAAAACCACTTGGGGAAGATTTGACATAATTTTTCAGAAGGCATTATTCAATAAATAACTCTGATCCTGATTTTCAATTGACATGTGTATAAATCAGTCAAAAAAACCAAGGGCCAGCAAAGTACAAAGGGAGTATGAAAGCATTCTGCTGGGAGAGAATCAGTGAGAAAGGCGTTCGAACAGAACGACACCATTTTCTTTCCAAAACAGCCTACCTTTTTCTTCCTCATCTTGTAACACCCCGCTGATTCACTGTGCTCTAGTCAGGCCTTTTGTGTTAGCCTCTTTCTTTCTTTCTTTCTTTCTTTCTTTCCTTCCTTCCTTCTTTCTTTCTTTCCTTTTTTCCTCTCTCATTCTCTTTCTTCTTTCTTTCTTTTTCTTTTTTCTGCCTGAAATGCTCCTTCTTATATTTGTCATATGACTAGATTTTTGCCATCTGAAGAAGAAATTGATATAATAAATATCAAATAATCTGCTACTCTGGTAAATCATTTTTAGGCTACTTTGATCCTCTCAGGAGCTCTTAGTCATATTTTCTCCTTAACATATATCAAGAAATTGATATAATAAATATCAAATAATCTGCTACTCTGGTAAATCATTTTCAGGCTACTTTGATCCTCTCAGGAGCTCTTAGTCATATTTTTCCTTAACATATCATTTCCATTATTAGAAAATCTGTAACTACAGGTTTTATTAATTTATTATTTGTTTACAGTATATCTATTTTTATTATCTTTGAAGCTTCATGAAGACAAGCATTTTTTTTTTTTTTTTTGCCATATTCACCACTATATCTGACAAAAGGTAGAAGTCCTGAAAGTAGTTGTTTCAAAGACTGGCTAAATCATCCATCAGGTCCACTTCTCTATGACGTGAATAGCAGGAATAAGGGTCTGTTTAATCGTGCTGCTTAGAATGAAGTAAGTCCTTCATGAATAAATAAGCTACTTTTAAAGATGATAGTCTCATGCTGAATTAAATAATAGAGAGAAATTCCGAGAGAGGGATGCAAAGAGTTACGTGCAGAATGGATTTTGAGAGGAAAAGAAACTGTGTGGACTTTGTGAAAAAAGAATGTGGATAAGCAGCCAGAGCTGTTGAAAGCCATTTTAGGCAGAAAAAATAAACAAAGATAAAGAGGTGAACAAGAGCTTTGTGTCTGGAGTTTGAATTAAAATATTTTTCACATAGGACCAGGGAATTTGTGTTTGGGCAGTGACTGGACAAATTTGGGTAGAGAGAGCATACCACATAGCCTCCACCTTGAAAGCCAAGTAGAAGAGTCTGGAACTTACATCATCATTACATGTCTCCCTTTCCATATGACTTCTCCCACTCTGTGCAGATCTGTACCTTAAACTCTGCTCAACTATATGATGTTCTCAAGCACAAGGACTGTGTTTTGTTCACCATTGTATTCCAACACCTAGCACAGTTACTGACATCTACTAACCGAACAAAAATATTTGAAAAAAAAAATTATAAGGCATTAGAAACCTCTGAATACTTTTGAATATTAAAATCAGAAGGTAACAGTTGAGTTTTAGAAACACAAAATTCAAAGAGGTAATTCAAAGAGGAAATTTAAGAGGCTAGTTCCAAAAATTTGGGATTGATGCACTGTGGGTCTGGACATCAGTAGTGGCAAGTAGGGACTGAGTGAAAGGAAAATGATGAAAAATTCCTGTAAATAAAGACTCCTTATCAACTGATTGGATATACATAATGAAGAATAAAAATAAAGCGAGTGAAAGATAATCCTAATGTTTTATTTCTGGAAAATATATATATCTTTATACATATGCATATATATAGTTAAAAGGATCTTTGTCATTTCATAAGCCTAGATGGGTACACAGTACAGTCCACAGATTTAAGATTTGAATCTTGGCTCTGCTAAGAGATCAGTATATTTCAGGATCTTCTGTGGAAGGGTAAACATTATGGATGGATTATCTCAATAACAACTTGTGGTTCTTTTGCTCTTCAGTGTTTACCATAGATGTGGAAGTGAAGGTATTTACTTGACTTTGACCAAAATAAAACATTAATCTTTGCTATTTTAATATGTCATGTATTTATTTTTATTTATGAGAGAGAGAGAGAGAGCGCATGAGTCGGGGGAGGGCAGGAGAGGGAGAGAATCTCAAGCGGACTCTATGCTGCACAGAGCACAATGTGGAGCTCTATCTCATGAACCTGAGATCATGATCTGAGCCAAAATCAAGACTTGCACCCTTATCCAACTGAGCCACCCAGGTGTCCCAGCACTGACCTTTATTTTGCACCAAACTTTATGAGGGTTTCGAAAGATGAAACAGATTTCGTGCTGTACCAGTTAAAAGGTCAAAAACTGAACATCAGATATTCTTGGTTTTTTTTCTCCTATGTTCAGGGTTCTTAGACATGTCTACTGCCCCTCTTCCCTTTCTCTTTTCTCTTTCTTTCCAGTCATTTGCTATTCACAAGAAACTAATTAAAAAGTTTCCAGTTTCACTACACAAACAGGTTATCTTTATTCCTGTTTGTCCACAAAATCAACTTGACAACTAGTTGAGAGAGTCTAAAGTTTCACACTTGGAGGGTATGGCAGATGCAAAAATGCACTACTTAGATTCTCCCTCAAGAAATCTCCAGCTTTCCAGTTATCATGAGTATCGATAGCTCACAGCCTTTAGCTTTTAGTGTCTTCAGGGTCCCCTAGCATCCTAGCTGAGATCTCGTCCTCTTAGGAAGCCAAAAACTTAGCAAGGTGAATAATGGTGTTACATAATACAAGCTAGCCATTTTCAAGTAAGGTAGGATACCTCTAATAGACAACATTTGCTCTGGAGTTTGCCATTTGGCTGGCAAAGATTTGTCAAAGCATGGCATGGTCTAAGAGCTCACCCTGACCTTCCTGCTACCCACCATTTTTTTTTTAACTGCTACTTTTCCCAAATCAGCTTTGCACTTTTAACTTCATCTTAATATCTCGTTCCCAAAAATCAATCTGTGATAGTTGGAGTACACTGAGAAAGCTGGTGCTGTGATGGAGTTTTTCCAGAACTGCTTAATCACCACGTAGTTGGTAGTGAGGAGCCTGTGCCTAAGGATGAGTAATGTGTTGAGAGCTCCTGAAACGTGGTGGCCGTTCAATTTTTTTAATTATTATCCATGATGAAATGGGATGGTTTGTGAGCAAAGGTGAATATAATGTCATGATTAAGACATTTGAAAAATATCATTGGGGGGAGAAGTATAAATATAAGGATAACAAAACTGGATGGTTATTACCTTGATGAGATCAGTAATGAAAAGCTGAGGACTTTTTTTTTTTTTTTTTTTTTGACAGAGGTCACAAGTAGGCAGAGAGGCAGGCAGAGAGAGAGAAGAGGAAGGAGGCTCCCTGCAGAGCAGAGAGCCAGACATGGAGCTCGATCTCCGGACCTTGGGATCATGACCTGAGTCAAAGGCAGAAGCTTAACCAACTGAGCCACCCAGGCACCCCAAAGCTGAGGACTATTAACAAACAATTTAAAACCATCTGAAAGCCAAAGAGTAACTTATAAAGAAACTCACTTATCTTGCTCTGAGCAAATAGATGAAGCTACGATAAAGCACAGTTTTTGAAAAACAAGGTGCTGATTTTCAAAGATCTTTGAATGTTTGCTTAAAATATTTTATTTATTTATTTCCTGTGAGAAAGGGAGAGTAGGAGCAGGAGCAGAGAGGAGTGGGCTGGGCAAGCGGCAGGCAGAGCGACAAGCAGACCCTGAACTGAGTGGAGATCTTGTTTCCAGGCTCTACACCAGAGCCCTGCAATCAGGGCCTGGGCCATAGTCAGATATTTAACCGACTGAGCCACCCAGTCACCCCTGAAAGTTCTACCATAACAGATCTTTAATACCAAGCACAGGGTCCTAGTTAAGAAACTGTGAGAATCTGATTTAGGATAGGGACATCTGGGAAGAAGCCCTAGAAGATTTAGTCTCCCCAGAATTTTCTTAACTTTTTTTCTTAACTTTTTTTTTCTTAACTTTCTGAACCTTCAGAAATGGTCAATCTTATCCCATTAAAAGATTTAGTCTCCCCAGAATTTTCTTAACTTTCTGAACCTTCAGAAATGGTCAATCTTATCCCATTAAAACAGCACTCCTCTAATATCAGAAAATAATACAAAGAGATTTATCCCATAAGACAGAAGTTTAGGAGAGCCACCTCCTCTCCTAACCTTTTAGTGCTATAATCAGAGTTAAGTCACAGTCATATTAACACTCCTTCAGGTTTAATATGCTTGAATCACCAGGACAGACAATAGAGGATAGAACGCAAAGGCTTATGGAAGTAGATATTATGTGAAGCTGTTTCAGATACAGAAACCATTAATTAATTTAAGAGGTGACTGGGTCCTGTATTGAAAGATGTTGCCATCTTTCAATATATTTTAATGTTTTCTCCAGGCCTTTCAAAAAGACCTATGGCCACTTGCTTGAGCCATTACTTATCCACCATTTACTATGCACTAGGGAAAAGTACCTACAAGACACTTTGCGGACAGTGGACACAGAGGTTAAATTGAAACTAATATCTGCAGAACTAAAGTGACCTTATGGTTCCCCCTGTTCAAGTAGAGTCATGTTGGATCAGGTTATCAATTCCTGACTAAAATCCAACTTAAAATTGCCCACTGAGTCCACCCACCCACCCACCCAGTAGAAGTCCCCGTCATAGCTGAATGTATATTTGGCATTGACATATTTGACCATTGAAATGACAGTTGAATTTGTGACTTTCACCTGTGGGATAAGAAAAATCCCAGTGGAAGGTCATGAAGTTTCTGAAACTACCACTGCTCTTCCAGCTAAGGCAATTAAAAAAACAAAACAAAACATTAACTATCATATACTAGAGGCAATAACCAAGGTAGGTGTCACACTGAAGGAACTAAAAGATGTATAATTAGTGGCCTCCATCATTATCTTTCTTTAATTTATCAGCCTGGCCCCACAGACACTAGATGGAGCCTGAATCCCAGCAAGTGCCAGTAGACCAGGGTGGACTTATCCAACCAGCATCTCCAGCAGCAGCTTGTGCCAGTTATAGTATCTTCTGTAAGGCACATTAATAGACCTCAGGTATGTGTCCTAGTATGTGTATAGATACCATGTATAGATATAGATCACATTGTGTGTGTCCACTGATTTAGTAAATATCAGTTAAGACATAGGATCAGAAACAGTTCTCGTTCCCTTAAACTAAATATATATATATATATATATATTTTGTTTTTCAGTTAAAACATAGGATCAGAAACAGTTCTTATTCCCGTGGAGTTCCACTGAGCACTGACAGAAAAAAGGTTTGACTATCTGTAACTGTCCATCATGAAGTTGGTACTTACTGTCAGATGCACCAAATCATGAAGTTCTCTGTACTCAGAAGAAATCATTGTTAAGATAGAAAGAATATATCCAGGAGCAATCAGGGAAGGGGTCAGACGGTAGAACAAACTTCATGAGAAAGTAACCCATGCGCCTAATTCCCCAACTACAGTTGCACCTGTTCTCCTCCTTCAGCTCATTCCTACGACTATATGTTGAAATCATGTACCAACAGCTCTAAACATGGATATTGAGGAGGGTATGTGCTATGGTGAGTGCTGTGAAATGCATAAGCCTGATGATTCATAGACCTGAACCCCTGGATCAAATAATACATTTTATGTTAATAAAAAAAATTTTTTGAATACAAGAATCCAGGGAAAAAAAAGAGTAAAATTCCAAAGCTTCTTTTACATATTGTCAGGATGTTATGTGGAAAGCTAAAAAGCAATGATAGCCCTATTAGAGTCTCAGCCGAGATTAGACTTAATCATAGTCATGATGCATGAACACTTGGATGTTTACTTTGCATAGAAAGGGAGTTAACCTGTGGTCATAATATATACAGATTAATAGGCAGCAACAAATTAGGTTAGCTGGTCAAAGACTTGGAAGGAAGAAGATTGGAAGATTAGTTACAAGGAGGTCTGGAGGAAAGGTATGTGGATGGAGATATGAGAATGAGCACAAAGTGTGAATGCTTACCAGAAAAGATGCACTAGAGAAAGGCACTAAACTTCCAAATGGCAGTGGTGCTCAACAAATTGATGTTAGTTGATGCAAAACTATCAGGAGCTATGTGTCACTATTATAAAAGATGAGGCTAGGATGACAAGGACAAAAGCAATGCATAGATTCCTACCTACTTAGACTAGTCCAAGTATTATTACCACTATCTCTTAATCTCCTCAATGCCTATAACAAAGGCCGGTGCTTAAGTCCAATATGGCATTATTCCTTGAGTAGACCAAATGGCCACTTGGCTCCAAGTTGACTCTGTTAGGTCCTTCTCTTATATAAGGTATGTGGTCTGCTTACACTGGAATAGACATCTAGTCTAAGTCAGGGATTGACTTTGTTTTCTACTGGGCCTCAGCCAGCTCCTCTGTCCAGGAGCTTACAGGATGCCTGATCTGCAGACATGTAATCCCCAGGCAGCTTCTGACCACAGGATTCACTGGCTGTTGTAATACATAATGTATCACACAGTTGATGCTGATCTGACAAACTGTTAGAATGGCACGCTGAAGGGAAAGCTAACATACCAGCTTTGCAGCAATATCCTGCAAGAATGAAGTACCATCTTCCTGTTTAATATGCATTAAATCAGAGACATTTTGGGGGGGGGAGGCCATTCACACTGTTAAACATACTATAATGGACAAGACAACCTCTTGGACAAATGATTATTTAGTTCTTAATGTCAATAGTACCGAGATGGAGAAAACCTGTACTCATGATACAGAGGTAATACAAGGTCCCAGGCCATAAGAACTTTGTTGCATAGGTTAACAGGTATTGATAAAATCAGGTCAGGGTAAAAATTTAGGATCATGTTATCCTATTTCCTGTTCCTTCTTTATAGTTGAACTGCTTTGACACTGTTCATTTCAACTCGAACTTAAAATACAGTAATTTGGGAACAGTCTCCAATATTCTGGCAGATAACATCAGAGTTTCCTCTACCATTTCAGAATGAATAAAATCTGTCATGCTAACTCACTAGCACAAGTTGAAAGAAAAAGAAAAGGAGGCTTTTAAATGGGAAACTTGTAAAAATGTGGGAAGTTTTCCTTGCTGAATAAACTTGAAAACCATTGTCTGACATTCATTTTCACAACCATGAAAAGCGAAACTCCCTTCTGACTTTTAAGGTAAATTAAATATAGGGTTATGAAGACAAGATGGAAAGATTAAAGACATTTTTTTTTCTCATAAGACATATGTTCCCACTGAATAGTGTATGTGTTGTCAGAACCATTTCACACCTATATTTGCTAGAAAAAATCACCTAAATGGAAAAATACAGGGAAAAATAATCAAAAAGCATTTATAAACATCAATATCCTATTATTTAATGTATACTCTTTGATAATATTTTCATATTTTCTTAATTATTATTAAAGGATTAGGAAATACATAGTAGGAAATAGATCTTATAAAAAATAATTACATTGGGGCGCCTGGGTGGCTCAGTGGGTTAAGCCGCTGCCTTCGGCTCAGGTCATGATCTCAGGGTCCTGGGATCGAGTCCTGCATCGGGCTCTCTGCTCAGCAGGGAGCCTGCTTCCCTCTCTCTCTCTCTCTCTGCCTGCCTCTCCATCTACTTGTGATTTCTCTCTGTCAAATAAGTAAATAAAATCTTTAAAAAAAAAAAATTCTTTAAAAAAAAATAATTGCATTAGTGGTTTCACAGATAGTTAGACTATCTAACACTTCCAGCACTAACGTCTTTTCTATACCAACACATCATCTATACTACAAGATATGAAGAATATGTAATTTAGAGTGTCTCCTAATCTTAGCCACAGTGTATGAAACAATAAAGTTTAAAACCACAGGGGTTGTGTCTAAACGTACAACTAGTATAGTTATCATGCCTGCATTTGCCAGTAAGTTTAATTGAGTAGTAAATTCATTCTTCCTGCCAAGACTTTTTATTATTTTTTGACTGAATTGAAAGAACGAACGGTCACTTGAAGGAAGAGGTCTTAAATCTAACTCAGAGTAAAGGAGGAAATGAAATTTGTATGTTAAAAGATTGACTGTAAAATAAACAATAAAGCAGACAAAAAAGAAGGGCTATTAAAGGGACAACAGCATAATAGTGATACTCAATGGAAAAATTATTAAAGCTTTTTTTCCCCCAATGTTTAACTTAGTGAGGAAAGTGCTAAATATAAATTCAAGTAATTAGGGGTCTCCTTGGCCTTGCTATTAAATAGATTGTTACAGAATATATGAAGCAAACCTTAAAAAATTAAACATAGATTAACATTCTTTCATGTGACACATTGAATATGGAACAATAAGTACTTTGCTAAAGTATAAATTCCAGTGAATGTTATTTCTTAAATGCCATAGAGGACCCGAGATGCATTAACAAAATCCATTAGAGTTGCATATTTTCATAAGAAAAGAAAAATAGCATACTTGAAAATGACCATTTTGTAATTTTTTTCTTTTTTTTTGTCAATTTTTATAATTGTGTAAACAAATTGCTTTTGAGTGAAGATGAAAAGTTAAAATTTCCTTTTTTAAATAATAAAGTTTAAGAGGAATATAAATATCAACAAAGAAAAATAAAATAGTTTAAAAACTAAAGACATGTTCTAAATTAAAAATTTAGTAGAGACTAAATAAAAGAATTACTCTTATTTAAATTACTGTTTAAGTTCAAAATGAATCTTTCCTCCTGTGAAGTCGGAACACTGAATTCTGTTTCCAGCAATGGAACTTATCGTAACATCAATTTTTGCTTTATAGAAAGCAAACTCAGAATCTCATTGCCCTACAACAGCAACTTGTCTCCTTCCTTCTCTCCTTCCTTTGCTTCCTTCCTTCCTTTCCTTCTTTCTCTCTCCTTCCTTTTCTTTCTTTCTTTCTTTCATAGCTCACATTTCTTTGAGTTTCTGAGATTTAACCAATCTTAGCTGGAGTAAAAGGATTCAACTGGTCTGGCCTCCAGACTGCCGATGATTTCATATCCTCCCATACATCTTCTGAGACAAGCAGCTCCCTTGGTGCACTATTTTCATGGCCTTAAAGAAGCCCTGGTAGCAAGTGGAAACCTGACTGCTTTGTAACTTCTCAGTTGGAAACTACAATGCTGTGATTTACACATGTATCCTAAAGCAAGTCACATGGCACACCCAATTATCAATGGGGTAGACAAATATATTTTGACCTCAAAGAGACTCCTCACTAAAAATAACAGGTCAAAAGTTGTCCATGGAAAATATCCTGCTATATAGGGTAGTGAAGAATTAGGAGCAATAATTCAAATTACCATGTACATACGTGATCTTTTTTTCTCTATAAAATAATTTCTGTGATATCTTGTTCACAAAATTGATGACCAGTCTCTTAAAACAAACAACTTTTGAACACAAATTGCTTATTGTTATGTGCCAAGAACTCTGCTAGGTGCTCAAGACACAAAATTGTGTGAAACACTGTCTAATCTTTTGGCTGAGGGAGACATATTCATTAGATTGGGCAGGCTATGCTAAGCTCAGGTAACAATGTTAGTAGATTCATGCAACAAATTTTACTTCTAGGATGCAGAGAGTGTATTTCAGGTTGGAGTTTGGTGTTTTTGTTTGTTTGTTTTGTTTTGTTTTTGTTTTTGTTTTTTGTGACTGGCCTCTAAGCAGTAGTCAAGTGAACCAGGTTACCAGCAAGTATCTTATAATACCATCTCTTAAGTGGCCTTCCTGGTTGTCACAATAGCAGAAGACAATGTGAAAGTTTGTGCAAGGAGTTTCATATCCAGGCTTGGGATTGACACACATCACTGTCCCCGCACTGACAAAACCAGTCACATGGCCATTATCTAATCATAAAATGTCAAACTAATTACAACAGTCTCAAATCATGGTATCCAGAAAAGATTTATTGGATATGTGTGCATTGAATGACATCATCCTCCTTCCTATTCACCAAATATAGGTCACTTTTCTTTCTACACTTAGAACACACTTTTCCTCCCTAAAAAGGGACAATCCAGAGTCCCATCCAATTATTGTATCCAGGTCAAAGTCCATGATCATTAGCCATGAATACCTCTATCCCTGGGATCCCAGTGACCAGTTTGATCTAGAAGTCTCAGTGGTCCTGCCTCTTGACCACAAAGTTATTTGATTGTAGACACATACACCCACACACAATGTGTGGAGTTGTGACTGGATAACCAGAATAAATACTTCCATTTGAGAAGAGACTTTCCAGTCATTGCTCTATAGCAATTTTGAAACCCCACCTAACTAGCATTGTACAATCCTTCTATTTTAGAAATGCCAGGATTGGGGCACCTGGGTGGCTCAGTGGGTTAAGCCTCTGCCTTCGGCTCCAGTCATGATCTCAGAGTCCTGGGATCGAGCCCCATGTCGGACTCTCTGCTCGGAATGGAGCCTGCTTCCTCCTGTCTCTCTGCCTGCCTCGTTGCCTACTTGTGATCTCTCTCTGCCAAATAAATAAATAAAACCTTTGGAGGGAAAAAAAGGTGCCAGGATTACTTTGAGTTTTGATAATCTCTGTATCTGTTCTACGGAGGAACTCTCTTGTCCATGTTTTTGTTTTTGTTTTTTGTTGTTTTGTTTTTCAGATTTTATTTACTTATTTGAACTAGATAAAACCTCCCACCCCTGCCCCTTCAAAACCCTCAGATTGTTTTTCAGAGTCCATAGTCTCTCATGGTTCAACTCCCCTTCCAATTTCCCTCAACTCCCTTCTCCTCTCTAACTCATGTCCTCCATGCTATTAGTTATGTCCTCCATGCTATTAGTTATGCTCCAAAAATAAGTGAAACCAAGTGATAATTGACTCTCTCTGCTTGACTTATTTCACTCAGCATAATCTCTTCCAGTCCCGTCCATGTTGCTACAAAAGTTGGGTATTCATCCTTTCTGATGGAGGCATAATACTCCATAGTGCATATGGACCACATCTTCCTTATCCATTTGTCCGTTGAAGGGCATCTTGGTTCTTTCCACAGTTTGGTGACTGTGGCCATTGCTGCTATAAACATTGGGGTACAGATGGCCCTTCATTTCACTACATCTGTATCTTTGGGGTAAATACTCAGTAGTACAATTGCAGGGTCTTAGGGAATTTCTGTTTTTAATTTCTTGAGGAATCTCCACACTGTTCTCCAAAGTGGCTGCACCAACTTGCATTCCCACCAGCAGTAACAGAGGGTTTCCCTTTCTCCACATCCGTTCCAACACATGTTGTTTCCTGTCTTGCTAATTTTGGCCATTCTAACTGGTATAAGGTGCTATCTCAATGTGGTTTTAATTTGAAATCTCCCTGATGGCTAGTGATGGTGAACATTTCTCATGTGTCTGATAGCCATTTGTATGTCTTCATTGGAGAAGTGTCTGTTTATATCTTCTGGCCACTTTTTGATGTGATTATCTTTTTTGTGTGTGTTGAGTTTGAGGAGTTCTTTATAGATCCTGGGTATCAACCTTTTGTCTGTACTGTCATTTGCAAATATCTTCTCCCATTCTGTGGGTTGGCTCTTTGTTCTGTTGACTGTTTCCTTTGCTGTGCAGAAGCTTTTGACCTTGATGAAGTCCCAAAAGTTCATTTTCGCTTTTGTTTCCTTTGCCTTTGGAGACATATCTTGAAAGAAGTTGCTGTGGCTGATATCGAAGAGGTTACTGCCTATGTTCTCCTCTAGGATTCTGATGGATTTCTGTCTCATGTTGAGGTCTTTTATCCATTTTGAGTTTATCTTTGTGTATGGTCTAAGAGAATGGTCAAGTTTCATTCTTCTACATATAGCTGTCCAGTTTTCCCAGCACCACTTATTGAAGAGACTGTCTTTTTTACACTGTATATTTTTTCCTCTTTTGCCAAAGATTATTTGGCCATAGAGTTGAGGGTCCATATCTGGGCTCTCTACCCTGTTCCACTGGTCCATGTGTCTGTTTTTATGCCAGTACCATGCTGTATTGGTGATCACAGCTTTGTAGTAAAGCTTGAAATCAGGTAACATTATGCCCCCAGGTTTATTTTTGTTTTTCAACATTTCCTTAGTGATTCGGGGTCTCTTCTGATTCCATACAAATTTTAGGATTATTTGCTCCAGCTCTTTGAAAAATACCGGTGGAATGGCATTAAAAGTATAGATTGCTCTAGGCAGTATAGACATCTTAACAATGTTTATTCTTCCGATCCAAGAGCATGGAATGGTCTTCCATCTTTTTGTGTCTTCTTCAATTTCTTTCATGAGTGTTCTGTAGTTCCTTGAGTACAGATCCTTTACCTCTTTGGTTAGGTTTATTCCCAGGTATCTTGTGGTTCTTTTCCTCATCCATTTAAATCTTATGTGTGTCAGAGATTGTCTGATGATAGAAGCATGTAGGTTTCCTTCTAAAAATAACTTAAAAACTAAGCTGTTTCTCAGACTTTTAGCTATAGAGAACAAACTGATGGTTACCAGAGGGGCAATGATGAGGATTAAAGAGTGCACTTACCGTGATGAACATGGTTCATTATGGTAGATTATAGAGTAATCTATAGAATTGTTGAATCACTATATCATACACCTGAAACTAGTATAATGCTCTATGCTAACTATATTGGAATTAAAATTTAGGGACTTAATTACAAACTAAGCTTGCATTATTAAATGTTACTACCTTCAATATAAGCGCTGTGATCATGATTAAAGTAAAAAAGATAGGAATTGGAAAGTTGTAGAACAACCCTTATATAAAGACAAAGACACCATTCTACCCACATTTCAATAGAGTCACTTATATGGCCTTACTTAACAAAATCACTGCATGTACAGATGGGAATTATGGTCTTTCCATAGATGCAGAAATATGAAATTAGTTTGTTGAGCATCTTGCCAATTTTACCACACACACACACACACACACACACACACCTACAAAACTCTTATACCAAGTTTTTAGAGATTGGTATCAGGATTAAAAAAAAAAAATCAATATGTGCTGCAAAATACTGCACACATTTTACCAATTTTATTAAGCTGTGCATGGTTTTTGATAATTGATTATGCATATTCATTTCAGAAATATTGACACATATCAGACTAATCCAGTTTTTATACAAAATTAGATAAATGACTTATATAGCCCATATAATCCTATGTCATTTGATTTTAAGGTATCCTACTGGGTAGAAATAGTCATATTTAGTAGATAGTGTATGACTCATGGGTCAATCTGATGGGCATTACTAGTGTCCAGATCAGAATTATAAGAACAATGGCTCAAATCCTCTTTTCATCTAAATCGAAATAAATATAATCTCTAATGGCTATTATTTCTTAGTAGAAGGAATTAAAATCAAGAAGAAAAATAAAATGTCCTAGCTATCAATATGATAAAGCCATATTATTTTCATTGAATATTCATTTTGCACTATTTAGTATAAACTGTAATGTGCAAGGTCAAATTATGATATAACCAATCACTGTAATACCTTACATGTAAACAAAACACTATAATTACTGTGACAGGGAAAGCAAAAATAAACTAGTTTCAAGTGTTCATGTGAATAACCTGGAATCAGAAATTCTTTAGGCACTATATTCAAGAGTGTGTATTCATTTATTCCTTATTTTTCTATTTATTCAAGAACACTGAATGAGTTCTCATGAATACTAAGCATTCTTTCAGACACACATTTTATTGGGACATTTTCCTACAGAATACCAGAGAAAAAAGAATGAGAACCGAGGTGTTGGGTACATTTCTTGGATCATGGATTTTTTTTTTTAACTTTTATATTTACCATGAACAGAAGATATCCTCAGTGGAATGTAAGGTAAAATCACTGAGTCAGGAGTCAGAACTGTCTTTCACACCTTGACTCCATCATTTACTAGCCCTACTACCCAGGATAAGTCACATAATCTCTCATAATTACTGGTCGGTGACTGGGTTTGAAGAGGAGGAAATAATAATTCCTCTTTTGATATCACATGGTGGTTCTAAGGACCAAATGAGACAATGTACGTAAAAGTAGTTTGAAACTAAGCTGCTATACAATTTTAAGGTGTTATTATTGTTTCTGAAATCACTTTAATGGGTTCTATTTCAGGTATGGCTTTTTTCTCCTCTTATTATTATCATTTTGTTTTAATACTTGCACTTTAGGCCACAAGATAGCTATATTCCTTACCGTTTCTCTTTTCATTCTTTCTATATCTCCTGGTGCATTACTCCAATAAAGATATCTTTTTCCAAAATGTAAAATTCATTTGAAATCCTGATTGAGGGAAGACAGGCAATATAATAAAAATGTATAAAAAATGTATATCTAAAGATCAGGATGAAAGATATGAGTGATTTGTACTACATCTTGTCATCAAAAGTACTGAACACTGGGGAATGTATAAGACATGTGCAAGAATCAATATTAAAACCATACTTACTACAGTTTAAGAGGGCAATAGTGATATTCAGCATTGCATTTTACATTTTGCTAATGGATTAGAAAGACAACTGTCATTTTGATCTCCTTAGCAACAAAATCCACTTTATTCTGCAAAGCTGTAAATAAAAGAATGTCATAGTATTCACATACTTCTCGGGTAGATTGAAAAGCATGCAATATGACTGAAAAAGTCATTTTTCCCTATGTTTCCTATATTCTTGCTATTATTATTTTTTTGGTAAGAAATTATAAGTTCAACTTAACTTGGTCTATAAAATTAATAATGATGATAATCATGGACTTTTTCTGAGTTTTTCTATAATTGACTAGTAGATAATTACTGAATCATAATAAGAGATAACTTATGTTGGTGTGATTGATTTCAAAATCATTCAGTAGCTGAACTTTATCATGTTAACATAAATACAACATGAATGTATATGGAAGTAATAAAAATAGAGCACCTGATAAAAATAAATATCTCCTTATGGACCCTAAGTTTAAATATCTTTTTAAAGTTTTTAAATTATTTTTATTTATGTGGGTTTAGTGGAAACTAAGTCTTAAAGAATATATCTGAAAATCACTACCCTTCGTTATATCTAATAGAAGTGTTATAGCTGATTATTTTTATTTTTGCTCATCTTTTAAAATATTTTCCTGTTATAAAAGTGCATCAAAAGAGTGTGGCATACATAGATACCATTATAATTTATTCTACATCTATTGATTTTTATCTATATGGCAAAGAAATTCCACTAGCAATATTTTATTGATAAAATGAAAATTATCACTCTTAATAAATATTTCAAATTTACATCGTATCTCTCAAAGCTATGATGCTGTTTCCTGATTACCTTTAATTATCTGATACCTGTGAAAGGTTATGAAAATTGGTATGGCTCAATATAACCATCATGAGTAGGAAGTTGACATTCAAAGTTCTTTTCTAGTTCATACTGGCCACCATTGTCATACTTGAAAGACAGTTCTTATATGAAGAGAGGTGAAAGGCCCAGCAGAAATGTTGCATGACTGCACTTTTGTTAACAGTTAAATGACAGGTACAGCAGTAGCAGCCACATTTAAATCAATCATACTAAATCTAACACACTTTCTTCTGGGTGTGAGAGGAAAAAGTACTAAAAATCTGAGATAAAATGAAGTAAAAATATCAGATGCTTTGACTATAACACACACACACATACACACACAGGAGATAGAATGAATTATCTACAAAGGGATGATGATTTTCCTTTCTTAAATTATTCTGCCTTATTCCTTTTAGATCCCACTGATTTCAAGTCTAACAGCATCCCTCTCCTTTTCTTGGTCTGCATAGAGAAATATAACTAGTTATTACAGACCATGCTCTGGTTCTTATAAGTAGAGTCTTTTGTTATGAACCTAAAAACTGCTGCTTCTATCTCCCTCACTTACTTTTCACTGTTCTTGTGTAAACCTCAAAGCAGTACAGTGAATTAACAACCAAAATCTGGAGACATCACCCCCATTTATCCTGCATCTTGACTGACAGGATAATTTTCAGGAAGGACTTTGCTAGTCAGCTGCAAAGGCTTAGAACCCCAGGTGGAAGCCTACTCTGCAGGCTGAGATCTACGTTGACTTCAAGCCAATTACTCAACATCCCAAAGCCTGAGGTGGAAATCAAAGACATGAATAAAAACCCTTTAGGATTACTAATAAGATTAGAGACAATGTTTATAAAGTCTTTCACCTAAAAAATATAATAATCTTCCACTTAATGCCTAGCACACATGGGGCATTCAGTGAAAAATGGCTACTATTCCTTAAAACAACATACATGTACTAAAGATCCAAGTGTTGATGATGATACTTAAAAACTTTAAATATTTTTAGGCTTAGGAAAAGTAAAAACATCATTTTATGTTTAAGTGCCTCTAGAGCACTAGACACTTTGTAGAGCCGAATTAGAGGCTGTCCTTGATTTTCTGCTTACTGAAGTACTTGCTTTTTGCTATTGATTTCACAAGTATGGCACAAGCCCCTGCAAAGAAGAGTGTAGGTAACAATGGTTTAAAAATAAAATATAAGGTAAAATTGCTTTTGAAATTTTTGTTTGTTTGGGTGTTAGCTCACAAAATAGGTCAAAGATTTATTTGTAAGACATTTTCAAACTTCTCTAAGAGAGATGGGACAATTAGAAGAGTGTAGCATGCCTGTCCATCCATAAATTGTAGGGTGAAGACCCACCTAGTTATCGAACTACTAAATGTAGTACCAGGCATTGTTCTAAAGCTTTCATATACAATTATTTTATTTTATTTTTATGATTCCCTGGATTTTGTTTTCCTGCATTTTTAGCATTGGGTCCTAAAGATGGTAGAAAAAAAATTATGTAAGGATATAATCCTAATTCTCTACTTCTTCCTTGTCAAATATCACAAGCTGGAATTTCTAAAATTATTTTGACATTAATCCTTTTAGCCCTTTCACCTAATAAGTCATCAAATCCTGTAGAAATCTTCTCGAAATCATTCTTACTATAATTGCCATTCTTCTAGTTATTTTTTTTTTCTTTTCTTTCAGTGTGGCCTACCTTAAAAGCTGTCAGTCTGACTCTCCATCACAAAATCTCTCTGCCTTCAATTCTTTCCATACAGTTATTACAATTACCTCCTTAGAAAGATATGCATATGTCACTCCTCTGCTTTGATGCCTCTACTAACTCCTTAGCTAGCTTCTGTGACTCTTCACAGTAAGAGTCTTCCTGCACCTTGAACCTCAATGCTAGCCACCCCTCACATTACCTCACTCCCTCATGCCTTAATCCAACCATATAAATAGACTCCATATGTTTTCTGCTGCTATAGCAAACCTTTAACTACCCGTTATACGCAATGTCATGTCATGTCATTACTGTTTGTTTGGACTGTTCTCAAAGTGACTTACAGACTTTCCCTGATCTAACCCTATTGTAGGTTTGATTCTTTGTCACTCCATGACTGAGAATTCTTTGTAGGAGACTTACTGGGGATGCCTTCAGCAACAATCCATGTAAGAAACAAAGAAGCATTGGTCAGAGAGGTTGAACGTGATACAGTTGCAACAGAATCCTCCACCTATCCAACTGGGTGATCTACAGCCAGGAAAAACATTCAAAGATGTCTTTACAGGAGGAAAGGAAAAGAGATCGTAGAACAGTATTGAATAAGGGAAAGAAGCATAACCTTGGACAAAGTGGATCTCTTTAGTTGAGATCAATTCCTGAAGAAGGATTTCATAGAGATCTATTGCAGCCTGACAGAGAGGGAAATGAAGGCTTCAGATATAAAAGTTTTGGGTGGTATATCCCAGCACCCACTGTAGCCCCATAGCAGGATTAGTTCATTAGTTCATCTGCGTTGCGTGTCCCAAAATATTTGTTAGAAGCCCCTCTCCTAGCACAAGCCACTGTGCTCCAGTCTTATCTGACTCCCTTATCATGCTTTGAGCTCTCCTGTGCTGTCTTTATATCTTCAGGAGCCATCCAGTTTGCAGTACAGTAAATGAATACATAGAACAAAACTTGGATTCACAACAGAATTAAATAAAATCCTACACCTGGAATAACAATACCTGATTCTCTATGCTGCCTTGTAAAATGTGTATAACTCATGCTATTGCAAAACAGGAGTTTTAATTAGCATTGATGTTTGGTTAAATTGGCTTTCAAGGAGGTAAAGAGAGCATGCTGAGAAGAGGTTTAGTTTGTAAAGAAATCTCTGCAATGGAAAAAGCCTTTTCAGAGGCACAATGAATTACCATCAATTAGAAGTCAAAAAGAGGAAGACCTGAAAAAAAAAATAAAATAAAACAAAACCAAAAGCAACAAAAAACACATATTTAAGGAAACCAGGGATTCTTAATTTGAAGACTAAAAGGGGAAAACTGGAATAAGCTATGGACCAGAGGATAAATAATTGAAAAAATATTTGGAATCTACAGAGCTCATGGTTACAAATCAAACACTGTTGCAAAACCACTGCTGTGAAGGAAATAAATAGCTACTTGAGTGATTATTTTGGTAAAATGTAGTGATGTTTCAGGTAAAATATATTGATGTTTCAGTTGGTATACAGACTGTCATGCCTCCCTGGGAGGGGGAGGGATGTTAGTGGCACACCCTTCACACACTTGACACATCCTAGGCTAACACTAAATGTTTGTTTGCCATCTCCTTCCTGTAAAGGTAAAGGTTTCAGGTCAGGCTTACCATTCATTTCAAACACTTCCCAAAACCCACAGAGTTATGACATTCAGGGAATCCTCTGTTGGCCAAATGGTGTCTCTCTCAAGAGGCCAATGTCACATACGTGACTTAGCCTGAGACTTCAGGAAATGAATAAACTATCTCTTGTCTTTTCCTATCTGGGTAGATATCTTGTTCCTTTCTTTTTGCTTCTTTCTGTCTTCACAGGAAGTATAGAGCTAACGTGGTCATTTTATAGGAACTTAATATATGAAGCTTTTCTTACTATACGTGTTACCATTCAATTCCTCAAACAGTATTCAGTATCTATATCTTGTAAAGTGGTGCCCTAAAAATAGGCTAGAAAAAGATGAATAAAACATAGGAATGTTGAAAAAGAAGACGAACCACTAGCAGTAACTGGTGGAAGTATGAAGTATATGTATGGTGGAAGTGCAATTAATGTGTCTTGAGAACAAGTAGGTGGGAGTGATTGCTTTTGACCTAAGGGAGATCAGAAGGTATGGCACTTTTCAGACCTTTTAGCGTCCTAATCATTAGTTAATTGGCTCCTGCATTTAAATTTGTGTTGTTGGCTCTGGATGTGTTTCCTGGTAATTAATAAGCACTTTCCCAGTTAATTTTATATATCTTCCATCTGTGCCTCTTGGATGTAGGAAAGTTATTTTAGTATGTATATACACGAGTCTCAGGAATGCCAGTTTTGTAATGAGCAAAAGTTGATTGAAAGGAGATGGAAAAATGTGATGTATCTCAGTATCAAGTGTGGTTTGGAGTCCAGCAATGAGAAATATGGTGGGAAATAATGGGGAAAAGCAAGAAAAGTTGCAAGAATGATTTTGAGGAAGTTGTTGGAAAGAAACTTTATGAAAATAAGTTTGAGTTAAAATCTCAATCATGATAGAACCAGTATGATATAGCAACTAGAATGACAGGTTCGAGGACAATGACTATCCGAGACTGTTTCAAGATGTCTGTAGCATAGCAACAGGAAAAAATGGTTAGATTTGGTGCCAAAATTCAATCTGAATTTGGTGATTGCCCCTAGAAACTGACTGCGAACTGAAGGTTAAGAGAAGCTTAGCTGACCTGAAGATAAAGTAGTTTGAAATTGAGAAGTCAAAAAACAGGTGTTTCTCAATGTTGCTGAATGACTCAGGTTACATTCAGCTGTGCAAAGAAATGTAGATTCCGTACTTTTTCTATAACTACCCCACATATCTCACCCCATCCAATGGCTAGGTATCAGGAAAGGAAAATGAAGCTTACTTTTATTTGCTAGTCTACAATTTTGCATCAGAAAATATCTTTCTAGGTGACTCAAGTGCATCAATCTTCTCGTATTCCCTAAGATATCATCTGGGGACATAAGAGTATAGTCATGCTTATGACGTGATTTTGTGACACTGGCGAAAGTGTCAAATGTATCTGTATCTTCAGTATGTTGAAGTGTAGTTTACCTGAGCTGCTGTTTTGCTCAATTCTGTTGACAATAGCTGCTGATTTCTGCAACAAATGATTTCTTTTTTTCTTTTTTTCCTTAGTTTCTAGGGATCCTCCAGGTTGAATAGACCTTTCTAATTTTTATTGCTTTTCCCATCTGGGCCATGGTCTAATGGTAGCATCTACTATGAAATTACCTTGCCCTTAATGATATTGCCATCTGATCCTCTGAGTGTTAGTGACACACAGAAACAGGGAAATGTTTGGGAATATAATAAAGGCCTTCTTTTTGCCTGACACCACTGTTCCACCTCCCATTTAAGTGAAGGTCTCCAATATTAGCTCAGGGGCACTCTGGACAAGAGTCTCTTCCCTGCATCCCAAATCATTGGCTGGGAAAATCCCACACAGAACTGGCCTCAAACTCAACCCAAATCTTTACTCTCCAACCTCTACATACCTTGCAATTTGCAATTCGGGCTGAAAAATAAGGGCATATAGATGTTCTGATCTATACCTCTTCAGTCTCCTTGTATCTCTACTTTTTTCTTCTAAAATCTTGTGAAAATAGAAGTGATGAGATTTTCATCTATTTCTGCTACTTCTTTTCCTACAACTTCTACTACATCAAACTCTATCATTTAAGCACTCAAACCCAGAAAATAATATTTGCAATGGAAGCATGGAAAGGCAGTCTTTTCTTTAATGGCAATGCCTAGTTTTAAATACATAAACTTCAACATTTTATTTTAAATATCAGTTTTTAGGGGCGCCTGGGTGGCTCAGTGAGTTAAAGCCTCTGCCTTTGGCTCAGGTCATAATCCCAGGGTCCTGGGATCGGGCTCTCTGCTCTTCGGGGAGCCTACTTCCTCCTCTCTTTCTGCCTGCCTCTCAGCCTGCTTGTGATCTCTGTCTGTCAAATAAATAAATAAAATCTTTAAAATAAATAAATAAGTATCAGTTTATAAACATTACCTCTCTTTTCTTTGTATTCCTTCTGAACGACATTGATATTGTTAAAAAAAAGTTTCATGGGAGGTGCTCTGAAGGCATGGAGAAAGTCTCACAAATTTTTGAGATACGCTTCCTACTCCAATATAAAATCAACCAGATCCATTTTATTTTAAAATGTATTTAAAAAGAGATCAAAGAAGTTAAAGTAAAAGCCACACTACACAAGATGTAAGATTAGGAGCTAGGATTTTTTAATTAAATGTATTCTGTTTAGTGACACTGGTTTTGTTTTGAAAATGGAAGTTTTTTAACACCTTCAGGTTATATCCTAATGGCATCTTAGCAAGTACATAACTGTATTAACAACAATTTAAAACACTGTTTACTGTCTGTTATTTAAGGATGAGGTATTATTTTGTGACTTAAATATACAATAGTTTGAAGAGACTACTCTGAGGGAAAAAGTATATAAATTTGCAATACAAATAAGAAAATGCCACATTGAAAATAGAGCTATGATTGATACAAGATTGACAGAGAAAACAAAATAAAGAGCCTACGTCTAGTTATAGTGTTCTATAGTGTAAATAGAGCAGGCATTAAAATGACTAGAAAAGCAAGATAGAATGTTAACCATTTTTTACTAGACCCTGTATCAGAATGACTGATTGAAATGCCATGTTTTTCCTTCTCTTTCATCTCTTCTTCATTGAAATTTATTTGCCCAAAACTGACCATATAGAATGTGTTTTGAAATTTTTCTCTCTATAGGTTCAGGGAGCACGGATTCCCCCAGTGTGAATATCACAGAAAAGCATGTCCTTCGCCTTCTTGACTTAAGTGCAGATTTATTAGCAAGAGGATCCACTTACCTTTGGGTAGTTATGACATAACAAACCATATTTGAATTATGCAGGATACATTTAAAAATAAACTTTCTGTTTTATAATAGTTTTAGATATGGAAAAGTTGTAGAGATAGTGCAGAGAGTTCCTATATACCCACACCTAATGTCTCCTGAGTTAATATTCTCTATAACAACAGTTATATTTGTTACAACTAATGAACCAAAATATATAAGTAATGAACCAATATACATTTTATTATAGATCACAGAACACTAAATCAAAGTAGTATGAGTGTATTAATAGTAATGGAGGTGATAATTGAATGGTCTGAGGATAATGCAAGTTTTGGGAGTACTTGGAACTAGGCTTTAAACATTGTCGTAAAAATCAACCCCTCATTTTTTTTTTCCTTTTTGCCATAATTTCATTCTGCATTCACTTCATTAGCATCATTCAGACAAAAATTCCCAACATAGAGGAAGTATGAGCATAGGAGCTTCAAGCTCACATTTACATTCTCAGTAATCTTGATACTCATGTCTCCCACAAATATTGAGATGGTCTTCATTGGACTGCTTCAGGTCATGGGATCCTTTCTGAGTCAGTCACTATGAGACTACACTTGGTCTCAGCCAAGAGGCAGAGAAGTGATAGACAATCACCATGAGAAATTGAACATGTGGATTGGCAAGACCAGCATCACATCCACCCCTGGATCCAAGAATTAGGTTAGCTTTCCTAAATAACTTAACCCAGTGATGGGACAGATGTTTCTCAAGAGTAAATTAAGTTTCTGATAGGAGAAGAATACATACTGCATATCAAGAAGGCAAAACCATCTGATCTCTACTACAATGTGCATATGAGTAGGTGTCTTAACCTTGAAAGAGTCTCCAGACATACTAGTCTACAATCATATTTACTATAAATTGAATCTAGGAAAAGTTATGGTTGGGTTTTTCTACTTCTATGGAAATGGTAAAAGAAAGGAAAAGATGTTCTTTTCCTTTATATCAGTTATCTTCAAGCTGATTATCTCTGTTTTTAAGTAAAAATGAGAAACCAATTCAGGCCCAGAATTTAATGACTATTTCCCTCACTGCTTAATGTCATAAAATAACCCAAATTCCTCTAGCAAATATTTTTCTGATACTCTATATGCACAGTGTTTTACAAAACGATTAAATAATAACTAGAGATAGTTCAAATTTTCATTTAGGTTGCCAGAATTTTCCTTCACCGAAATGGCAACAATGGTTAACAATGTATGGTTTAAGAACTGTAAAAAATATTTACAAATAAGATATCTTATAATTCAAAGAGCAACCAGTTAAGATCCTGCAATTATCAGTTCCATGTTAAAGAGGAAACAATGGAGTCAAAGGGACAAAGTAAAAAATCACAAAGTTAGTTAAGTAGTCTTATCAGATGACATTTAAATGTCCCTTCCTATCTTTGGGTAATTTTGCAGCCTCAGGCACAGCCATCGAAATCCCCTTTGTGTGGATTCTGGCCAAATTCAAAAGGCTACAACATTACTGTTCTTCTGCTTATCGAGCCTATGTACAATTTTTGCCCTTTCCCCAGACTTCCTGTTAATGTTAAGGCATAAGACTGCATGGGTGCATCCAGTGCCTACATCAAAGCAAGCTAGAAGTTGGAAGAAATTATAAAACACTGAAGGTAAAACTTTGACCAACAGGAGATTACAGCAAGAAGAGAATAAATTCTTCTCCATTCCTTTCCATGCATACCCTGTCCTGAGAAACAGTCATTAATAAGACCTCTAGGGAGATAGTCCTATGAGAATAAAGCAATCAATCAATCATACCGAATACTACACAGTGGTTAGTTAGGGATTGCACCCCTGTATCAGCTCTCCATTTTTGCCTGTCTCAATCTCCTTCGCTCTCATCCCTGTTCCCAAAACTTCTTGGAGAAGGCATTAATGCATAAGTCTTTGCTTCAGGCTCTGTTTCTAAGAAACAGTTTAAGACAGCTGATATCAGCAATGGCCCTAGAAAGTGGACCCTTAGGATAATTTTTTAAAGCTGCGTTACTGACCAGTTTTATTTGCAATAGGGATCCCTTTGCTAGTGTTCCAGGGGCTGATGATTACCTCTGGCATAGCATGACATCACAATTACTAAGGCTTTCCCTTGTGGTTAATTGGGATAAGGTGCAGGTGGAAGATAAGACCTTAAGATATGCAGTGGTGGTATGCTTATATGGTGTGGGACAATGATAATTATAGGGACTGGAGACTGGGCTGTCTTTTGTTAATGATACTGGAATCTTTGAAAGAGAAAATTATAGGCTTAGAGCAGTCAATTGACAACTTGAGGCACTCTGAAAGCCACAGATCCTGTATGGCTTCATTTATGCAGAGCCTCAACATCTATGGGTACAGGGCACTTTGCAGAAAATCAGACCCAAGATTTAATTTTAAATGTGAAAGAAATACAAAGGAAGCCAAATATGTTGCCTTGAGAGATCTCATCTATTTAGTTTAAGATTGTAGTTGGAAAAGAGCAAGATTTTGAAAATGGAGATGGAGGCTTTTTTTGGACAGAACTGAGATCTTTAAACAGTTTGTCCCCCTTGAAAGAAGAGAGCAGTTTTTCTAGCATGGAGCACATATGAAGGCCTCAGACACAGATGCCTCTCAAAAAACTGCTTGTTAAGTTTGGTATGGGTAAACTTCCCTGGGAAATGGCCTCTGAGATGGAGATTTGCATGCAAGCTTTTACTAAAGAGCACTCTTGGAAATATCACTTGGGTCACTGGGGAGGAGAACAGGATTGGGCAAAGGGAAAAACCATACCTCAGTCCTGAATACAGAATTGGGAAGCACATCACAGCAAACACAATAATATGGGAGAATTTATTGAATTTAAGCCATTCATTCCTAAAATTAGAGTCAATGCATGAATTAGAGGCAATCTCTCAGAATCTGCTGAGGTGATTTTTTGAAGCCTGGACACAGTCTTAGCCTATAGGAAATGGAGTGGGAATGTCAGTAATTCCTTGCCAAAATATGAAGGTAAAAAGAAATGCTTAAAGAAATAGAGATGTTAGGATGGATTGTGATATAAACTTGAGAATGTACCGTCAAATTATTTTCCCATAGTATTCCAAGAGGCCATTTCCTTCACTGGGGTAATGCAATATGGAAACATTGCTAGGGCATGAAGGAGAAACCAACTTAATGTTTCCTGTTCTCTGTAGGATTGAATGGCAGTGGAAGGTGATGCCATGAAAATGTGTTCTCCAGGGTAAGGAGGAGTAATTAGATTTTGAAATGGAAAAGTATAGGTGGAAGCACTTAATGTTCAGAGGCAAGATAGATTTAATTACTCTAATAGCTAACATGGCTATAATGGAAATCAGGGTGTCTTGATATGCATATCTATGGTGATAGCAAATAGATCATAATGTCCTCAAGCAAAGATAGATAAGTGGAGTAGAGTGTTTCTTGACCTATATAACAAAAAATAGATAAGTTGATAGCTTTTGAATTGATAACTGGGGTTATCCATCAAAATGGAAAGTTGTGCTTCCTCGCAAAAATTCCAAACTTATCTTAGTTCACAGACCAAAAAGCCATTGGTTGAAGGGGAATCCAGGTCTCTCTGAGAGTGAACTCAGCCATATTACTGCAAGTAAATTAGATAAATACTTCCCTGATCTTTTTCAAAATGGACTTGTGGCGAATACTGGTATAACTGTAGAGTTGGAAACAGGAATTAAGGATTGATAAACAAAGATTCTGAACCGAGACTGATAATGTAGGAACTGATATAGAATAGAGGCCTTGGATGCCTGATGATAGGTAGAGTTTTACCCCAAGACTGTGTCACAATGCAATGTATCTAATGTGTCCATACAACTAACACACAGTTATTTCTCTGGTCCCCAGGTGGATAATTGAATACTGATATACTCAACACCTGACAGAATCCTCACATATACCTATGATCTGTGGCGTAAGAACAATTTTGGTAGGAAAAAAAAAAAATCAACAAACAACCCACCCTGTACTTGCTTCTGCAGCACATATATTAATATTGGAATGATGCAGAGATTAGCACACACCCTACTCAAGAATGATACGCAAACTCCTGAAGAGTTCCATATTAAAAAACAAGCAAAAATCCCCATAAAACCCAACTAGAAGCTCTCCTCTATCCTGAAGAATATATAAAAGCAATACCACATTGCAGGAATTACAATGATAAGCATCACCATCAAATACTTAAGGAAAACAGGAGAAGTGTTTCCTATGATATTCACATGTAATTCATCTGCTAAGCTGTTAGAAAAAAGTCAGTAAGAAAAGAAAAACTGATCCCACGGGCACCTGGGTGACATAAGTATCTGCCTTTGGCTCAGGTCTCAATCCTGGGATCCTAGGTTGGAGCCCCCTAATGGGTTCTCTGCTCAGCAAGAAGCCTGCTTCTCCTTCTGCGCCTCCTCTTTCTTGTGCTGACTCTTCCGTGCTCTCTCTCTCTCTCAAATACATAAGTAATAAAAATCTTTTTTTTAATTGGTCCTAACTGATAGATGGCTATAGAATGACTACTTTAAAAAAAAAAAAAGAATGACTACTTTACACTTACCTATGATATAGTCCCAAGTGCAATCGCATGCTTAATATGTTATATTTACTGATGCAATACTACATTCCCCTGGCACTTAACACACATGAATTTATTTGGAAATTACATTCCTCTTGATTCCAACAGAAAGGAGGACCAGAACTAGTTTGCCATCACATAATAGGAATAGCACAATGGGGACAGCATTCACTCGTTGTCAGAGGGCTATGTTAAATAATTCTCATGCTCATGATATGTTCTGCAAGAACACTGATCCTATTATTCTGCAAAACATCATGCCAGGTTTCTATAATTATGTATCGCACTAATGGGACACAATAATCAGAAACTACCAAGTGTTCTATAAGCCCTAGGAAGATATCAGGATGTCAGAGAGTGAAGAAAAATTCTGTTCAAGATGTAGAAGCCTTCCATATCAGGGAACACTTTAGGGATTCAAGTCAACTAGAGCATATCAGAACATTTTTTTTTCTAAGATGAATACAAATTTAATGTATTTCTTACTTAGAGTACTTGATGAGGCTCTTTGGATTTTTTGAGGCAGCATATAACATTCCTTAAAATACTGTTATGATCCATTTATTGAATGACTCATAAAATGACACTTTTTAGCAGGACTTACAGCAAGAAAGTATTCTGCAAAGTCAAGACTGTAGTGCAAGCTGCTCTATCACTCAAAATATGTGACTCAGAAGATCTGATAGTGCTAGAGATATCTATGGTATATTTAAAATGCTATATTGAATCTCTGGCAAGCCTCCAGAAGAAAAAATGACGTGTAGAATCATAGACTGTAGAGGAAAGTCAAGCTTTCTATAGCCGACAATTTAATTTTCATTGAAAAAAGTAACGTCTAGTATTCCACTAGGTCCAAGTGTGGAAAGATCCTGACCACAGGATGCCAGATATCCATGTAACCACACTTCCTCTTCCTAACTTATGTATTATTAGACTTGCTGAGTTAAAATTTGGGAGTGTAAAGCAGTAACCCATCATACAATACAAATGGTATATGGGATTTAATCTCAGCAGATCTAGAAAGCATGAGAAAAACAGATGAACACGTGGCCAGAACTCCCATATCATTAACCTCAATTGCATTGACATTCTCCTTCAAGGTCATATCTGTGGCCTTTGATCAACAAATAAAATTAGGACTGCTTCACAAATGAACTGGCTTAAAGGAGATGATGCCCCTAAATGAAACTTTATGACTCATTGAAAATGTACCTCAACTCCAGGAAAAGAAGTGAGGACATCCTACAAATATGGAGGCACCGTGCTGTATTCAGTAGCTGCATACTAAGGAAAGCATCAGTAGAGGACTGGTCCGACAGACACTTCTCAGTTGCTACTGGAGATTATCTCAACCTCCCTATCTCTGCCAACCTTGACTCTTGGCAGCCGACTAAGCCACTATTCTGATAACCTACAGTGTGTCGACTTCAGCAGCCTTCATCAGGTGTAATCCAATTGTGTCTTATCCCATGGATATTCTGAAATCTCCTCCTCTGGCACTCTCCTCTTCCTGGAAGAATGAGATGTAGGTATATTCAGGGCCACCACAAGTGCATCCAAGAAATCACAATCAGGTAGGTGAAATTTGGTCCTTAAAAGATGGGAGCCAGAAGATAAATTCTACTCCAAACCTGAAAATAAATGTCCTGATCAAAGTTTATCTTTTGGATGATTATATCATAAGTTTGAATCATCTTGACATTAAGTGATGGCTAGATTAGTAAACCATTCTTATATTTGTTCTCCCCCTTTTAGTTCTCATTTCCCTCACTTCTGTTTTTGAGTGACGTGGTGGATGGAGCTGAAAAATTGTTTCAGGTTCTGCTATGTGACCAATTCAGCTAAAATAGAAAAGACAAGAGTTGAGACCAGGCAGCCAGACCCTTATTTGGTTCTTAACTACTACTATCCGGGAATACTTCCAAGGTCAATAGCCTCCCCTCCATTTGCTCTTGTGTTCTGTGCTTAAATAGTCTAAGTAAGTATACTGTTCTATATTTCTCCTAAGCTTTGTATATTTTTCTTAAGAATTAGTATGTCTTTGAGAAATTAGATAGTCTTTGAGATTAGGTTGTCATTTGCTGATTAAATGTTACTCATCAATTCTCTGTGGTAATTTTATTATGTACAGTATGACCTATTAAGAATTAAACTGAAACTACCATATACATTCAATTTAAGATTAATTATTACTATGGTGCCTCAGCAAGGCATGCAAACTTAGTTCATTGTTAGTTATGGTGCTAAAATATCCCTTAGGCTGACATTGTAAAATATCTCCATTTTAAAAAATAAATAAATAAACATAGTTTCTAAAGAGGAGAAAGTTTCTTTATTCTTTTTTTTTTTCAGCTTAACAGTATTCATCGTGTTTGCAGCACACCAAATGCTCCATGCAATTCGTGTCCTCCCTAATTCCCACCACCTTTTTCCCCCAGCCTCCCACACCCCACCCCTTCAAGACCCTCAAGTAGTTTTTCAGAGTCCATAGTCCCTCATGGTTCACCTCCCCTTCCAATTTCCAACAACTCCCTTCTCCTCTTCATCTCTCCATGTCCTCCATGTTATTTGTTATGCTCCACAAATAAGTGAAACGATATAATAACTGACTCTCTCTGCTTGACTTATTTCACACAGCATAATCTCTTCCAGTCCCATCCATGTTGCTACAAAAGGTGGGTATTCATCCTTTCTGATAGAGGCATAATACTCCATAGTGTATATGGACCACATCTTCCTTATCCATTCGTCCGTTGAAGGGCATCTTGGTTCTTTCCACAGTGTGGTGACTGTGGCCATTGCTGCTATAAACATTGGGGTACAGATGGCCCTTCATTTCACTACATCTGTATCTTTGGGGTAAATACACAGTAGTGCAATTACAAGGTCATAGGGAAGCTCTATTTTTAATTTCTTGAGGAATCTCCACACTGTTCTCCAAAGTGGCTGCACCAACCTGCACTCCCACCAACAGTGCAAGAGGGTTCCCCTTTCTCCACAACCTCTCCAAAACGTGTTGTTTCTTGTCTTGCTAATTTTGCCATTCTAACTGGTATAAGGTGCTATCTCAATGTGGTTTTAATTTGAAATCTCCCTGATGGCTAGTGATGATGAACATTTTCTCATATGTCTGATAGCCATTTGTATGTCTTCATTGGAGAAGTGTCTGTTCATATCTTCTGGCCACTTTTTGATGTGATTATCTTTTTTGTGTGTGTTGAGTTTGAGGAGTTCTTTATAGATCCTGGATATCAACCTTTTGTCTGTACTGTCATTTGCAAATATCTTCTCCCATTCTGTGGGTTGGCTCTTTGTTCTGTTGACTGTTTCCTTTGCTGTGCAGAAGCTTTTGACCTTGATGAAGTCCCAAAAGTTCATTTTCGCTTTTGTTTCCTTTGCCTTTGGAGACATATCTTGAAAGAAGTTGCTGTGGCTGATATCGAAGAGGTTACTGCCTATGTTCTCCTCTAGGATTCTGATGGATTTCTGTCTCATGTTGAGGTCTTTTATCCATTTTGAGTTTATCTTTGTGTATGGTCTAAGAGAATGGTCAAGTTTCATTCTTCTACATATAGCTGTCCAGTTTTCCCAGCACCACTTATTGAAGAGACTGTCTTTTTTCCACTGTACATTTTTTCCTGTTTTGCCAAAGATTATTTGACCATAGAGTTGAGGGTCCATATCTGGGCTCTCTACTCTGTTCCACTGGTCTATGTGTCTGTTTTTATGCCAGTACCATGCTGTATTGGTGATCACAGCTTTGTAGTAAAGCTTGAAATCAGGTAACATGATGCCCTCAGTTTTATTTTTGTTTTTCAATATTTCCTTAGTGATTCGGGGTCTCTTCTGATTCCATACAAATTTTAGGATTATTTGCTCCAGCTCTTTGCAAGATACCGGTGGAATTTTGATTGGAATGGCATTAAAAGTATAGATTGCTCTAGGCAGTATAGACATTTTAACAATGTTTATTCTTCCAATCCAAGAGCATGGGATGGTCTTCCATCTTTTTGTGTCTTCTTCAATTTCTTTCATGAGTGTTCTGTAGTTCCTCGAGTACAGATCCTTTACCTCTTTGGTTAGGTTTATTCCCAGGTATCTTATGGTTCTTGGTGCTATAGTAAATGGAACCGATTCTCTAATTTCCCTTTCTGTATTTTCATTATTAGTGTATAAGAAAGCAACTGATTTCTGTACATTGACTTTGTATCCTGCCACATTACTGAATTGCTGTATGAGTTCTAGTAGCTTGGGGGTGGAGTCTTTTGTGTTTTCCATATAAAGAAACATGTCATCTGTGAAGAGAGTTTGACTTCTTCATTGCCAATTTGGATACCTTTTATTTCTCTTTGTTGTTTGATTGCTGTTGGTAGGACTTCTAATACTATGTTGAATAAGAGTGGTGCGAGTGGGCATCCTTGTTGTGCTCCTGATCTCAACGGGAAGGCTGCAAGCTTTTTCCCATTGAGGATGATATTTGCCCTGGGTCTTTCTTAGATAGATTTTATGTAGTTGAGGAATGTTCCCTCTATCCCTATACTTTGAAGCATTTTAATCAGGAATGAATGCTGGATGTTGTCAAATGCTTTTTCTGCATTAATTGAGAGGACCATGTGGTTATTCTCTCTTCTCTTATTGATTTGTTCTATCACATTGATTGATTTACGAATGTTGAACCATCCTTGTAACCCAAGGATAAATCCCACCTGGTCATGGTAATTAATCTTTTTAATGTGCTGTTGGATCCTGTTTGCTAGGATCTTGTTGAGAATATTAGCATCCATATTCATCAGTAATATTGGTTTGAAATTCTCCTTTTTGGTAGGGTCTTTGCCTGGTTTGGGATTCAGCGTAATGCTGGCTTCATAAAAAGAGTCTGGAAGTTTTCCTTCTGCTTCAATTTTTTGAAACAGCTTCAAGAGAATAGGTGTTATTTCTTCTTTGAAAGTTTGGTAGAATTCCCTAGGCAATCCATCAGGTCCTGGGATCTTGTTTTTTGGGAGGGTTTTGATCACAGCTTAAATCTTGTTACTAGATATTGGTCTATTCAGGTTGTCAATTTCTTCCTGGTTCAATTTTGAGAGTTTATAGTTTTTCAGGAATGCATCCATTTCATCTAAGTTGCTTAGCTTATTGGCATATAACTGTTGATAATAACTTCTGATGATTGTTTCTACTTCCTTGGTGTTAGTTGTAATCTCTCCCTTTCCATTCATAATTTTATTAATTTGGGCTTTCTCTCTTTTCTTTTGGATTAGTGTGGCCAATGGTTTATTGATCTTATTGATTCTTTAAAAATAAAACATCTTCTAGATTCATTGATACATTCTACTGTATCTCTGGTCTAATCTCATTGATCTCTGCTCTAATCTTGATTATTTCCCTTCTTATGTGTGGAGTTGGTTTGATTTGTTGTTGGTTCTCTAGCTCTTTAAGGTGTAGAGACAGCTGGTGTATACTGGATTTTTCAATTTTTTTGAGGGAGTCTTGAATGGCTATATATTTCCCCCTTAGGACCACCTTTGCTGTATCCTCTAGGTTTTGGACCAAAGTGTCTTCATTCTCATTGGTTTTCATGAATTGTTTAAGATATTCTTTGATCTCCTGGTTGATCCAAGCATTCTTAAGCAAGGCAGTCTTTAGCTTCCAGGTGTTTGAGTTCCTTCTGAATTTTTCCTTGTGATTGAGCTCCAGTTTCAAAGCGCTGTGATCTAAGAATATGCAGGGAATAATGTCAGTCTTTTTGGTATCAGTGGAGTCTTGATTTGTGACCCAGTATGTGGTTTATTCTAGAGGAGGTTCCATGTACACTTGAGAAGAATGAGTATTCTGTTGTTTAGGGTGGAATGTTCTATATATATCTATGAGGTCCATCTTTTTTCTTTATTGATTTTCTGTTTCTTTACTGATTTTCTTGTTTCTTTATTGATTTTCTGCTTGGATGATCTGTATATTACTGAGAGGGGCATGTTAAGATCTCCTACTATTAATGTATTCACATCAATATGACTCTTTATCTTGATTAATAGTTTTAATTGGATGCTCCCATATTGGGGGCATTGATATTTACAATTGTTAGATTGTCTTGGTGGATAGTCCCTTTAAGAATTATGTAGTGTCAAAAAAAAAAAAAAAGAATTATGTGGTGTCCTTCTGTATCTCTGACTACAGATACTTCTGTATCTCTGACTAGTTTTTAGTTTAAAATCTAATTTATCTGATATGAGAATCACTACGCTAGCCTTCTTTTGAGGCCCATTGGCATGAAAGATGCTTCTCCATCCCTTCACTTTCAGTCTGGGTGTATCTATAGGTTCAAAATGGGTCTCTTGTAGACAACATGTAGATGGGTCCTGTCATTTTATCCAATCTGCAACCTTGTGTCATTTTATGGGCACTTTTATGCCATTCACAGAGAGTGATTATTGATAGATATGTATTTATTGACATCGTGTTACCTTTGAGGTCTTTCTTTCTGTAGATTGTCTCTATATTTCTGTTCAATGATATTTTTAGGATTTTATCTCTTTTATAGAACCCCCCCCTTAATATTTTCTGCAGTATCATCTTGGTGGTTGCATGGTCTTTAAGCCTTGCCAGTCTTGGAAACTCTTTATCTCTCCATCCATTTTAAATGTCAGTCTTTCTGTATAAAGTATTCTTGGCTGTATGTTCTTCTCATTTAGTGCCCTGAATATATCTTACCAGTCCTTTCTGGCTTGCCAGGTCTCTGTGGACAGGTCTGACATTATTCTGATGGGCTTTCCTCTGTATGTAAGGAGCTTCTTTGTCCTGGATGCTTTCTAGAGGGTCTGCCTACAATTTTAATTCTTCATTCTTACTATTAGGTGTCTCGAGGACTTTTAAGAATCTATAATCTTGGGGGGAAACCATTCTGTCTCTAGTACATGAACGCCGGTTCCATTCATGAGATTGGGAAAATTTTCATGAACAACTTGTTCCACTATATCTTTTAGACTTCTTTCTTTCTCCTCCCCTTCAGGGATTCCAAGAATTCTGACATTGTAATGTTTCATGGCATCATTTATTTCCCTGATTCTGTTTTCGTGGCTTCTAAGCTGTTTGTTCCAGGCTTCCTCCTGATCCTTTCTCTCTATGTGTTTGTCCTCCAGATCACTAATTCTATCTTCTGTCTCAGTTACCCTAGCTTTTAGGGAATTTAGATTATATTGGAACTCATTGAGAGCATTGTTAACATCATCCCTGGTGGCTTTCAGTTCTGCCCTAATCAATTCTGTTTGGTCATCCATGAATTTCTCTAACGTAGCTATTGCCTGGATAATTGATAGCCTAAATTCCCTTTCTGACATATTGTCTATGTTAATAGCCATTAGCTCTGTTGCAGAAGGCCCATCCTCTGAATTTTTCTTCTGTTGGGCATTCCTCCTCCTAGTCATTTTCGTGAGAGTTAACTGAATGAATGTAGCTGGATGTATCAACTGTGGTGCAGTCAAGGTGCACTCTGGAATGCTTCTGAGCAATCACGATTCCCCAACTGAGAGAATAAAAAAAAAGAAAAAAAAAAAAAGAGAGAGAGAGAGAGGGAAAAAAGGGAAGATAAAAGAGAAGGCTCAGCCCAAATGGGCCCCAAGATAAGATTTATGAAATATACAAACAGAAACAGACAAACAAAAGGACTGATAAAAGTATATGACAAGAGAAAAATATATATATATTTTATATATATATTTTATATGACAAGAGAAAAAAATATATATTTTTTATATAAATATTTTATATATTTTTTATATATATATTATATATATATTTTATATATATATACTTTATATATGACAAGAGAAAAATATATATATTTTATAATATTTATATATATAAATTTATATATATAATATATTATATATATTATATAAATATATTTATAAATATATATAAATATTATAAATATTATTTATAAATAAATATAAATTAATATAAATATAAATAAATATAAATATAAATATAAATTAATATTATAATATTTATAATAATAACAATATTATAATATAATAATATTTATTATTATATGCCATTATTATATTATAATATTGTTATTATTATAAATATTATAATATTAATTTATATTTATATTTATATTTATTTATATATATAAATATATTTTATATATATTTTTTATTAAATATATATATTTGTTCTCTTGTCATACATAAAATATATATATATAATATATATAAAATATATATATTTTTTTCTCTGGTCGTATACTTTTATCAGTCCTTTTGTTTGTCTGTTTCTGTTTGTATACTTCACAAATCTTATCTTGGGGCCCATTTGGGCTGAGCCTTCTCTTTTATCTTCCCTTTTTTCCCTCTCTCTCTCTCTCTTTATATTATATTATATTATATATATATATATATATATATATATATGCAAAAAAAAGGAAGAACCTCGTCAAAAAGAACCTTAAGTATAAGATTTATATACTATCAGGACAAACACAAATACACAGAAACAATGGCAGAAGAAAAAGATGGAAGAGTGGTTATAAATTCTCAGTGTGGACAAGGAAGTTTATTTTGATTCTTCCTGGGTATATCTTGATATCTTTGTTAAAGGACTCAACTTGCCTAAGATAAAGGGGGATTAAAAATTGATTTACCTATAGGAGTAGCACTGATTGGGGAAAAGGGGTTACCTTGAAGTTTAACTCTTTATGAATATTAGAAAATAAAAATAAAAAAAGAATAAACTAGACTAAATTAAGTTAAAATTTAAAAAAATTTTAAAAAATAGAAAAGCAATAGAAAAACACAGGTGTATGTATCAAAAAGTTCAGGCTAGAAGGTTATTATGAAATTTGATGTACTGGACTTCTCACTGTGATGTGAAATAGGTTAAAAAATTATCTACATATATTTTTAAAAAATGAACCAGAATAGTGGGAACGAGTTAAAAATAAAAGTTGTATCTATGAAGTAGTGGTGGTTGTTCTCTTGTCATCTTTTTTTTTTCTTTTTTCTTTCCTGGTCGGTTTTCTGGGGGAGGGGCCTGCCACGTGGGTGGGTTTTCAGTCAATGATGTTCCCTGAGTTAAGTCCTCCCGCCCCCCTCAAAGGGGTGGGCTCTGAGGAAACTGGTTTTTCAGGCTTTTGTTCTCTGGAGGTTTTTATGTTTGTTTGTTCGGGTTTTTTTGGTTTGTTTGTTTGTTTTCTCCCGCCTTGACAGCTTTTGATGGTTTTTGGAGGTTTAGAAGAAAGCAAATTGCACCCCGACCTCCCTCTCAGAGAGAAACCTCAGTCTACTCCCCTGTTGGTGCGACACAGCCCATATAAATTTCCCCTTGGCCACTGGCAGAGCATGTTCCAAGTCGCAGTCCCTGGGGATGCAGGATCTTCTGCTTGTACCCAAGACCACAGCAGCAACGGCTATCTGGGCAGCTCCAGACCGCCAGAGAGGTTCCAAGCAGCGATTGCACACTGAGATTTTCTTGCTGGCCGGGGCTGGGAGTGCCTGGTCTTTCTGGGTCTAAGAGCACTGGGCCGGCACCTGTGCACACTTCTCACAGGGGAGGGTGTGGGGCGCGCACGTCTCAGGCTCTGATAGTAAGGTGCAGCATTCTGTCACCTGATGAGGCACCCAGTCCCTCACAGGAGCGGGACCCCACGCGTTCTCCAGCATGCTGGCAGCTCAGGGACCAAGACCTTGTTTCTCCACCGGACTTTCTCTGGCTCAGCACCAAGGGAGGCTGTCCTGGGTCTGGGGACTTAAGCCCCTGTCCCTAACCGCCCTGATTCCCACAATTTCCCCCCACAATCCTTTGCTCTTTTTGAGTGCTTTCAACCAGACTCCTACTATTTTTTTTTTAAGATTTTATTTATTTATTTGAGAGAGATTTATTGAGAGAGATCACAAGCAGGCAGAGAGGCAGGCAGAGAGAGAGGAGGAAGCAGGCTCCCCGCTAAGCAAAGAGCGCATTGCGGGGCTCGATCCAAGGACTCGGAGTTCATGACCTGAGCCGAAGGCAGCGGCTTAACTCGCTGAGCCACCCAGGCACCCCTGCCAGACTCCTACTTAATACCCACATGCAGGGCACTCTCGTATTGGGGTATTACTTTCCAATCAGTCACCTCTGGTGGCTCCCTCCCTCTTTTGTTTACCTTCTGATATCAGTCCTACATTCCCACTCCACTTTACCTGCCCACTGGCATCTTCTGCCCCTATAGAGATCCAGATGTGTATAATTCTGATCTCAGGATGATTTCATGGGTGATCGGAGTTCTTTGGTAGGTAATCAGCTCACTTTAGCATACAGGTTGAAATCGCTCCTCCTCCTACTTCCTCGCCATCTTGTCTCCTCCGAGGAGAAAGTTTCTTAAAAGGAGAAAGAAGAAAAAATAATATAAAGAGAAATTGACATAACCTTGAGTTAATCATATCAATTGCCAGGAGTTGAAAAAGAGAACTATCTTAAGGGGTTTTTAGTGAAATATATTAACAAAGAATATTTATTTTTTGTAATTTTATTTTATTTTATTTTTTTTGGTTTTCCAAGATTCATTGTTTATGCACCACACCCAGTGCTCTATGCAATACATACCCTCCTTAATACCCATCCCCAGGCTCACCCAACCCCCTACTTCTCTCCCCTCCAAAACCTTCCGTTTATTTCTCAGAGTCCACAGTATCTCATGGTTTGTTTCCCCATCCAATTTCCCCCAACTCACTTTTCCGCCCCATTTCCCAAAATCCTCCGTGTAAGGAGGCTCCACAAGTAAGTGAAACCATATGATAATTGACTCGCTCTGCTTGATTTTTTTCACTCAGCATAGTTTCCCCCAGTCACAAATAAACATTGTTAAAATGTCTATAGTGCCTAGAACAATCTATAGTTTCAATGCCATCACAATCAAAATTCCACTGGTATTTTTCAAAGAGTTTGAACATACAATCCTAAAATTTGTATGGAACCAGAAAAAACCCCAAATTGCTAATGAAATGTTAAAAAAGAAAAACAAAAAACAAAAACCGGGGGCATCACGTTGCCTGATTTCAAGTTTTACTACAAAGCTGTGATCACCAATACAGCCTGGTACAAACACAAAAACAGACACATAGACCAGTGGAACAGACCAGATGTGAACCCACAACTCTATATTCAGATAATCTTTGACAAAGCAGGAAAAAATATACAATGGGGGAAAAGTCTCTTCAATAAATGGTTCTGGGAAAAGTGGACAGGTGTGTATAGAAGAATGAAACTTGACCATTCTCTTACCCGTATAAAAGATGAACTCAAAATGCATAAAAGACCTCAACATGAGGCAGGAATCTATCAAAGTCCTAGAGGAGGACATAGGCAGTTACCCCTTTGACACTGGCCACAACAACTTCTTTCAAGATATGCCTCCAAAGGCAAAGGAAACAAAAGCAAAAATGAATTTTTGGAACTTCAACAAGATCAAAAGCTTCTGCACAGCAAAGGAAACAGTCAACAAAACAAAGTGCAACCCATGGAATGGGAGAAGATGTTTGCAAATGACAGTACAGACAAAAGGTTGATATCCAGGATCTATAAAGAACTCCTCAAACTCAACACACACAAAAAAGATAATCACATCAAAAAGTGGGTAGAAGATATGAACAGACACTTCTTCAAAGAAGACATACAAATGGCTAACAAACACCTGAAAAAATGTTCATCATCGTTAGCCATCAGGAAGATTCAAATTAAAACCACATTGAGAATCTACCTTATACCAGTTAGAATGGCCAAAATCAACAAGACAGTGAACAGCTAGTGTTGGGGGGATGTGGAGAAAGGGGAACCCTCTCACACTGTTGGCAGGAATCCAAGTTGGTGCAGCCTCTTTGAAAAACAGTGTGGCGATTCCTTAAGAAATTGAAAATAGAGCTTCACTATGACCCTGCAATTGCACTACTGGGTATTTACCCCAAAGATACAGATGCAGTGAAAAGAAGTGCCATCTGTACCCCAATGTTCATAACAGCAATGGCCACAGTTGCCAAATTCTGAAAAGAGCTAAGATGCCTTTCAACAGACGAATGGATAAGGAAGATATGGTCCATATATGCAATGGAATACTATGCTTCCATCAAAAAGGGTGAATACCCAACTTTTATACAAAGAGTTTTAAAAATGAGCATCTGTTATAAAATGAAAATATTTCTCACATCTTCATTTTGGATGTTTGTTTGAACCAAACTAAGTGCTAAAAATCATTTGTGGTACATTAGAATAAAACTATATACACCTATTTAAACACACACAAACAAGGATACTAAAAGACAAAAGCCCAAAAGTTAGTTTTAAGATTCCTAGTGATCAGGACAAAATGGAAATTTTATTTCTTGTCTACTGTCAAGGAAGTTAACACAAAATAGAAAATATATTCTTTTTCTTCCCTAGAACCCATGCTTAAAAATGGACAAATACAATAAATTTTAATGAAAAACACTACATTAAAAAATGCATATTTTGGTGACTTTTTTTTTTGCAAATAGTTGGCTTTTTTTTTTTAAGAATAAATGGCTATTTTAAAAAGCAACCAAAGATATCTTCAAAATAGACCCATTCCTTTCTTACACTGGGAAATTTTTTTGCAGTCACACTTACAAATTCTTTGTGAAATTCTTTAAGCTAATTTAAATCAATATTATTTAAACTGTATCTTGTGCTGCTGACAATGACCTCTGATGCTGGATTTCACAGAACAGACATAGAGATCCAGAGAGGACCACAAAAGAGGAGAGGAAAGTGATCTGTCATATCTTTCTTTTTTCTTTCCCTCCCTATCTCTCTATTCTTTTTTGTTTATTTTTTCACTCTTATTGAAGGAGTAGAGTATATATTCCCTTTGATGGGGCTCTACAGTGCAGTAAAAATGGCTTATTCTTTTTGGTCTGGTATATATGGACTTAGACCTAGCTTCAGACATTTAATAGTTACATGACCTTAGGTATATCATTAACTTTGTCTCAACAAAGTTAATTAACTGTGCCTCAACTTCTGCAAATAAAAATAAAATAGGACTATCTTTTTAACATAAGCATGGAATAGAAAACATATATACTGCCTTATTTCTCCTTCCTTGTAATTCCAGGATTTATAGTAATGAACATAAAGTCACCTGCTCAGAATCAAGGTCACTGCCACCTCCATTAGAATATTTAAACTTGTATTAGGACATATAAGAGATTAACAACTGAATAAAGGAGAAACAAAGCATTTTTTGGATCAGTGAGTACAGTTTCAGAAATAACCACCAGTTATTCTTTTTGAGATATAAATGTTTCAGTAGTGGTAAAAATGACCAGAAATCATTACTCTGGATTACTTCTTTCTACTTTGATTGATTGAGAGATTTTGATTCATGTATAGAGTGATCCATTGCTTTGAATCTCTCCTTATGCATATATCTGTGAAGTTGAACTAGAATTTTGAATACTTATCACAGTATGATGAAGTTGAGTATAACATGAGAATCATATCTAATATTGAGTCCCCAAGATTTACACCCCAGATTTAAGAGGTCTTTGCTTCTTTTCCATACCAATACAGTTTTTAAAAATAACATTTTGTGCTTTCCTTCCCATTAGAATTTGAGCAAAATTCCCTTATCCCTACTGCCTAGCACAACACAGTAAGAAAAAGTATAGAATCAAAATCAGACAAACCGACACCCAAACCTTAGTTGCAGCACATACAAACTGTCAGAACAGGGACAAGTAACTTCCTGTCTATAAACCTCAGTTCTTTATCACTTAAATGGGACTGACAGTAGCAGTCATTCTTAGTAATCATAACACTTAGAGATAAAGCATCAGGCACATAGTAAGTCTCAACAACCACTAGCAATTATTATTAGGTTTTCTCTAAATGATTAACAAGTACATAAATAAATGAGGCAAAAGAGTCAAGCATCTCATCTAGGTCAATGTTCTTTATCCCCTTCTCCCCCTGGCAATGTTCACTTCAGTGATGTAGCTGCAAAGGAAAAAAAAAAAAAAAAAAGTATTGTTGGTAACTGGGATACAATTTTATACCACTGATTTCTTCCTAACTTCTTTCTTTTCCCTTAACTTGCAACACTGATTTGTCCTGATACAATCTACAGTATTCTCTCTCTGTCTCTCTCTCCTTGAATTTTAAACCTTAGAAAGATAATAATAATAATGATTGAGGGAAGCAATGTAATGGAGATAACTGAATAAAGAGCTAATTCAACAAGAGGCCTAGCTCATCTGCAGGTACAGATATCAATTAACCAGGATACATATATTCTTGTCTTCCACACTTTAAATATTATTAGTTTATGTTTACTTTATCTTCAATAATTTCTACAGGAAAAATCTTTGTAATCTAACTGATATCAAAGATGTGAGAACAATGAGCAAAGTAGGTCAAACAGATAAGGTGATGTTATTTTACCAGACCTCACTATTTGATAGCATTTTGAATTTCATTACACTAGGTAATGTTATGGATTTAAAAATATAAAAAATTTGATACATAATTATGAGATGCTTGATTTAATTGCTTTTAGAATAGGCAAACTGTAAGAAAGCTTGCTTTTTTTAAAACTGATCTTACCACAAGCAATTTTTGTGCTCTTAGAAACATGACCAAATGATAGCCATTATAAAATCTATGTGCTTAAAAAACAAACAACAACAACAAAAAAGAACACCAATGCATTTTTTCAATAGTTAGATATTTCTATCCCTATTTCTTTCAGCCTTATTTCCACTACTGTTCTGGACATTAATAAAGATCAATATACTATTATCTTGCTTCATGGCACTTTGTTAATTTTCCAAAACTAGGTTTTTTAATGCACAAAGATGAAAATCATTCCGCCTTTTTAAGTTGATATTTTTCTTTACCATTACATGGTGTTTTTTTGGGTATGATGGATAGTGAACTCTTCTATTGTTTAAACGTTTAACTGTGCTTGTGTTTTAGTACCATTAAGCCAGCTAAGAAAGTACAAAAGTATTTTTTATATGACCACTAGACCAAAAGAAGATTTTAAAATATTATTGAAAAATATTTATATTATTCTCATATTCTTATAGTTTCTTATATTAAATTTTACTACATATACTGTGAAGCAGAAATTCTAACAACTATGTTGAGGTGTTATGAAAAGAAGCTTGAATTTGTGAAATCTCCTTAAGGATCCCCTTAGATGGCAATCAGTATCAGCATTCAGAGTCACCTCCAGCATAAAGAACCCTGGCTTGGTTGGGAGACACTTTGCAAAGAAAATTCCAATTGCTGAGTTTTGTTTCTAGCACCTTCCAGGTATTGGTTTCTGAGGGTTGTAGAAAAAAAAAATTAAGGAAGGGTACAGTCTTTTTACCGGAAACTAATGTACTCTCAACATTTCAAATGAAAATTCACTTAATTTACAATGTTAGGAAACGTATGAAAAAAGGGAGAATTTCTCCAAATTACAAAAGTTAGTTTCATTTTCCCATGTTATTTGACATCTATTTATTGAGCCTTGGCTTGGAGTATGGCATAATGATGACCTCAAATTAATCATTTGGAGATTGAAATCCCATTACTAGTGTCAATTTTAAGTTAAGAACCCATAACATCTGAGTAACTTGGATTTGGTTGAATAGTCACTAATTGAAATTGCTCATCAGAGAATACAATAACTTTATGAAAAAAAATGAAGTACGTGTTTTATGTTCTCATAGCCTTGTTTTCAACATCCAGTCTAACATCCATCCTTAATATCTATTCTTTCTATCCTAATCATTGTGAATTCATCTCATATCTACTCCTATACCTATATTTTTAAAGTACAAGGATTCATATGGAATTGTCTGACATGTAAATAATCTGTGAGGGAGTAGCAAGAATTATGTAAATGCCATATATTAGAGTATATACTGTCTAAAATCTAAAATAAAAGTCTAATTCAATATTTTAAATTTCAATTTTTAACATGAAGTGAATCAAATGTAGGCATAAGTTTTCTTTAGAACTTTTAAAATCTTATTTTCAAGGTTACAATTATTTTGTTTAATGTAATGAGTAGATTAGACGTGGACCTTTTTTTCTTTTCTAAACACTGGACAAAACAATTAAAATATGATATCCAATGTTAGGCACTCTGTTTTCTGAATATTCCCTTCCATTTTCCTCTAATCATCTTGGGTAATTAGTTATCAATGGATCTACACATACTGCCCATATATAGTGGTCTTAGTCCATTAAGATCATTTAGAAATTTCAAATCAAAAGAAAAAGAAGGAGGAGGAGGAGATGGAGGAGGAGGGGGAGGAGGAGACGGAGGAGGAGGGGGAGGAGGAGAGGAAAAAGAAGAGGAAAGAGAAGAGGGAGAAGGAGGAGGAGGACGAGGAGGAGGAGAAGGAGGAGAAAGAGGAGGGGGAGGAGGAGAAGGAGAGGAAGGAGAAAAAGAAATTTCAAAACATTCTGGTTAAAAAAAAACAACAACTAAGATTTTGTAATACTGAACCTCTACTAAGGCTATAATCACTTTTATGTATTCTAGCTAGATTATAGGAATTCTTGGAATAAATGTTTCCAAATTCCACAACAATGTTGGGACTGCTGTTTCATCAAGGTGGCCAACGTTTCAGGCTCCAAAGGATAGCATAGCACCTCAAAACTTCCTTCTCTGTTCCTTAATCTCTTTGAATCTCAGCATGCTGATTTATAACAGTGAGGGTTTTGATACCCACCTTTTTAAGCAGATACTCCATTAAATATGTGTTAAGATAGGTTAAGTTAAGTAACAGTAACATTTAACCCCAGAATGTCAGTAATTTATAACAATAAGATGTAATTCCCTTTCACACTATTTGTCTATTGTCAGCTGACTGAGGGCTCCATTCTTACAAGCTTATGGAATGACAAAAGAGCTTTCATCATTGCACAGCAACTAGTAGCTTGATTGTATGTTGTCCTTAGTCAGAGAAACAAGTGTATGGTGTTGCCATCAACTCAGATATGGATAATAGCTGTGCTGAAGGAAAAAATGAAAGACAATGAAAAACATTGACTCCTAAAGATTTCTTACATTATTTTGGCAATAGTAATCATATAGTAGTATGTCTAACTATAAAATGTGGGAGAATGCATTCCTGACACGTTATGAGATGAAGATTTGTAAATGCTTGGTGAAAAGCACTAATGGCCACATATAAAATCTATTGTTCGTTGACTGATAACCCATAATATGCACTATTTATTCCAACTATTGTAAAGGCTTTCATGCATTCATTAAACTAAATTTCATTGAAGATATACTCAAAGTCCTGAGGTAGGTATTGGGAATATTTGGATGTATAAAACAAAGTTTCAGAACTTTAGGTCTTGTACAGTGGGAAGGATGGTGGGAAGAATGCTGTTCAATTTTGCCTCCCTTTACAAATCATTTAATCACAATTTTTTATCCCAATGACCCATTTACAACTTCCTAAGCATAGGCAATACCTGAGTCTCTTTTTGGCAACACTGGTTATTTTTATTCTTAACATTGTTAATATCCAAGTCAAAGTCCCATCTAAGATATTGATCTGTTTCTTATCCTCCTTTTTTTTTTTTCATTCATTTTTAGCTCTCTTTGAGTCACCTTAAGGGCTTATCAACAAACACCCTCTTTATCAAGTGTAGTGCCACTCCCACCAAAATCTCACTGCACCATAAAACACTTGTACAATCACAAATAAAACTGCTCTTTAACCTTCTTTTTCTTTGGAACTCTTCCCAGTCTTTCTTGATTCACTTAACTCCATTTCAAACTTATTTTACTTTTTTAATCATTTTTTAAAATTTTTTATCTTTTATAAACATATATTTTTATCCCCAGGGGTACAGGTCTGTGAATCACCAGGTTTACACACCTCACAGCACTCACCAAAGCACATACCCTCCCCAATGTCCATAATCCCACCCCCTTCTCCCAAACCCCCTCCCCCCAGCAACCCTCAGTTTGTTTTGTGAGATTAAGAGTCACATATAGTCTGTCTCCCTCCCAATCCCATCTTGTTTCATTTATTCTTCTCCTACCCACTTAAGCCCCCATGTTGCATCACCACTTCCTCATATCAGGGAGATCATATGATAGTTGTCTTTCTCTGCTTGACTTATTTTGCTAAGCATGATACGCTCTAGTTCCATCCATGTTGTCGCAAATGGCAAGATTTCATTTCTTTTGATGGCTGCATAGTATTCCATTGTGTATATATACCACATCTTCTTGATCCATTCATCTGTTGATGGACATCTAGGTTCTTTCCATAGTTTGGCTATTGTGCAATAAACATTTGGGTGCATGTGCCTCTTTGGATCACTACGTTTGTATCTTTAGGGTAAATACCCAATAGTGCAATTGCTGGGTCATAGGGCAGTTCTATTTTCAACAATTTGAGGAACCTCCATGCTGTTTTCCAGAGTGGCTGCATCAGCTTGCATTCCCACCAACAGTATAGGAGGGTTCCCCTTTCTTTGCAACCTCGCCAGCATCTGTCATTTCCTGACTTGTTGATTTTAGCCATTCTGACTGGTGTGAGGTGATATCTCATTGTGGTTTTGATGTATTTCCTTGATGCCGAGTGATATGGAGCACTTTTTCATGTGTCTGTTGGCCATCTGGATGTCTTCTTTGCAGAAATGTCTGTTCATGTCCTCTGCCCATTTCTTGATTGGATTATTTGTTCTTTGGGTGTTGAGTTTGCTAAGTTCTTTATAGATTCTGGACACTAGTCCTTTATCTGATATGTCGTTTGCAAATATCTTCTCCCATTCTGTCAGTTGTCTTTTGCTTTTGTTCACTGTTTCCTTTGCTGTGCAAAAGCTTTTGATCTTGATGAAATCAAAATAGTTCATTTTTGCCCTTGCTTCCCTTGCCTTTGGCGTTGTTCCTAGGAAGATGTTGCTGCGGCTGAGGTCGAAGAGGTTGCTGCCCGTGTTCTCCTCAAGGATTTTGATGGATTCCTTTCGCACATTGAGGTCCTTCATCCATTTTGAGTCTATTTTTGTGTGTGGTGTAAGGAAATGGTCCAATTTCATTTTTCTGCATGTGGCTGTCCAATTTTCCCAGCACCATTTATTGAAGAGGCTGTCTTTTTTCCATTGGACATTCTTTCCTGCTTTGTCGAAGATTAGTTGACTGTAGAGTTGAGGGTCTATTTCTGGGCTCTCTATTCTGTTCCATTGATCTATGTGTCTGGTTTTGTGCCAGTACCATGCTGTCTTGATGATGACAGCTTTGTAATAGAGCTTGAAGTCCGGAATTGTGATGCCACCAACGTTGGCTTTCTTTTTGAATATCCCTTTGGCTATTCGAGGTCTTTTCTGGTTCCATATAAATTTTAGCATTATTTGTTCCATTTCTTTGAAAAAGATGGATGGTACTTTGATAGGAATTGCATTAAATGTGTAGATTGCTTTAGGTAGCATAGACATTTTCACAATGTTTATTCTTCCAATCCAGGAGCATGGAACATTTTTCCATTTCTTTGTGTCTTCCTCAATTTCTTTCATGAGTACTTTATAGTTTTCTGAGTATAGATTCTGTGCCTCTTTGGTTAGGTTCATTCCTAGGTATCTTAGGTTTTTGGATGCAATTGTAAATGGGATTGACTCCTTAATATCTCTTTCTTCTGTCTTGCTGTTGGTGTAGAGAAATGCAACTGATTTCTGTGCATTGATTTTATATCCTGACACTTTACTGAATTCCTGTACAAGTTCTAGCAGTTTTGGAGTGGAGACTTTTGGGTTTTCCAATATAGTATCATATCATCTGCGAAGAGTGATATTTTGACTTCTTCTTTGCCGATTTGGATGCCTTTAATTTCCTTTTGTTGTCTGATTGATGAGGCTAGGACCTCTAGTACTATGTTGAATAGCAGTGGTGATAATGGACATTCCTGCCGTGTTCCTGACCTTAGCAGAAAAGCTTTCAGTTTTTCTCCATTGAGAATGATATTTGCGGTGGGTTTTTCATAGATGGCTTTGATGATATTGAGGTATGTGCCCTCTATCCCTACACTTTGAAGAGTTTTGATCAGGAAGGGATGCTGTACTTTGTCAAATGCTTTTTAGGCATCTATTGAGAGTATCATATGGTTCTAGTTCTTTCTTTTATTGATGTGTTGTATCACATTGACTGATTTGCGGATGTTGAACCAACCTTGCAGCCCTGGAATAAATCCCACTTGGTCATGGTGAATAATCCTTTTAATATACTGTTGAATCCTATTGGCTAGTATTTTGTTGAGTATTTTCGCATCTGTGTTCATCAAGGATATTGGTCTATAGCTCTCTTTTTTGGTGGGATCCTTGTCTGGTTTTGGGATCAAGGTGATGCTGGCCTCATAAAATGAGTTTGGAAGTTTTCCTTCCATTTCTATTTTTTGGAACAGTTTCAGGAGAATAGGAATTAGTTCTTCTTTAAATGTTTGGTAGAATTCCCCTGGGAAGCCGTCTGGCCCTGGGCTTTTGTTTGTTTGGAGATTTTTAATGACTGTTTCAATCTCCTTACTGGTGATGGGTCTGTTCAGGCTTTCTATTTCTTCCTGGTTCAGTTGTGGTAGTTTATATGTTTCTAGGAATGCATCCATTTCTTCCAGATTGTCAAATTTGTTGGCGTAGAGTTGCTCATAGTATGTTCTTATAATAGTTTGTATTTCTTTGGTGTTAGTTGTGATCTCTCCTCTTTCATTCATGATTTTATTTATTTGGATCTTTTTTCTTTTCTTTTTGATACGTCGGGCCAGGGGTTTATCAATTTTATTAATTCTTTCAAAGAACCAGCTCCTAGTTTCGTTGATTTGTTCTATTGTTTTTTTGGTTTCTATTTCATTGATTTCTGCTCTGATCTTTATGATTTCTCTTCTCCTGCTGGGTTTAGGGTTTCTTTCTTGTTCTTTCTCCAGCTCCTTTAGGTGTAGGGTGAGGTTGTGTACCTGAGACCTTTCTTGTTTCTTGAGAAAGGCTTGTACCGCTTTATATTTTCCTCTCAGGACTGCCTTTGTTGTGTCCCACAGATTTTGAACCATTGTATTTTCATTATCATTTGTTTCCATGATTTTTTTCAATTCCTCTTTAATTTCCCGGTTGACCCATTCATTCTTTAGAAGGATGCTGTTTAGTCTCCATGTATTTTGGTTCTTTTCAAACTTCCTTTTGTGGTTGAGTTCTAGCTTTAGAGCATTGTGGTCTGAAAATATGCAGGGAATGATCCCAATCTTTTGATACCGGTTGAGTCCTGATTTAGGACCGAGGATGTGATCTATTCTGGAGAATGTTCCATGTGCACTAGAGAAGAATGTGTATTCTTTTGCTTTGGGATGAAATGTTCTGAATATATCTGTGATGTCCATCTGGTCCAGTGTGTTGTTTAAGGCCTTTTTCCTTGCTGATCTTTTGCTTGGATGATCTGTCCATTTCAGTGAGGGGAGTGTTAAAGTCCCCTACTATTATTGTATTATTGTGGATGTGTTTCTTTGATTTTGTTATTAATAGGTTTATATAGTTGGCTGCTTCCACGTTGGGGGCATAGATATTTAAAATTGTTAAATCTTCTTGTTGGATAGACCCTTTGAGTATGATATAGTGTCCTTCCTCATCTCTTATTATAGTCTATGTCTTAAAATCTAATTGATCTGATATAAGGATTGCCACTCCTGCTTTCTTGGGATGTCCATTAGCATGGTAAATTCTTTTCCACCCCCTCACTTTAAATCTGGAGGTGTCTTCGCGCTTAAAATGAGTTTCTTGTAGGCAACATATAGATGGGTTTTGTTTTTTTATCCATTCTGATAACCTGTGTCTTTTGACAGGGGCATTTAGCCCATTAACATTCAGGGTAACTATTGAGAGATATGAATTTAGTGCCATTGTATTGCCTGTAAGGTGACTGTTACTGTATATGGTCTCTGTTCCTTTCTGATCTACCGCTTGTAGGCTCTCTCTTTGCTTAGAGGACCCCTTTCAAGATTTCCTGTAGAGCTGGTTTGGTGTTTGCAAATTCTTTCAGTTGTTGTTTGTCCTGGAAGCTTTTAATCTCTCCTTCTATTTTCAATGATAGCCTAGCTGGATATAGTATTCTTGGCTGCATGTTTTTCTCGTTTAGTGCTCTGAAAATATCATGCCAGCTCTTTCTGGCCTGCCAGGTCTCTGTGGATAAGTCAGCTGCCAATCTAATATTTTTACCATTGTATGTTACAGACTTCTTTTCCCGGGCTGCTTTCAGGATTTTCTCTTTGTCACTGAGACTTGTAAATTTTACTATTAGGTGACGGGGTGTGAGCCTATTCTTATTGATTTTGAGGGGCGTTCTCTGGACCTCCTGAATTTTGATGCTCGTTCCCTTAGCCATATTGTGGAAATTCTCCCCAATAATTCTCTCCAGTATAACTTCTGCTCCCCTCTCTCTTTCTTCTTCTTCTGGAATCCCAATTATTCTAATGTTGTTTCGTCTTATGGTGCCACTTATCTCTCGAATTCTCCCCTCGTGGTCCAGTAGCTGTTTGTCCCTCTTTTGCTCAGCTTCTTTATTCTCTGTCATTTAGTCTTCTATATCACTAATTCTTTCTTCTGCTTCATTTATCCTAGCAGTGAGAGCCTCCATTTTTGAATGCACCTCATTAATAGCGTTTTTTATTTCAACTTGGTTAGATTTTAGTTCTTTTATTTCTCCAGAAAGGGCTTTTATATCTCTTGAGAGGGTTTCTCTAATATCTTCCATGCCTTTTTCGAGCCCGGCTAGAACCTTGAGAATTGTCATTCTGAACTCTAGATCTGACATATTAACAATGTCCGTGTTGATTAGGTCCCTAGCCTTCGTTACTGCCTCTTGTTCTTTTTTTTGTGTTGAATTTTTCTGTCTTGTCATTTTGTCCAGATAAGAGTATATGAAGGAGCAAGTAAAATACTAAAAGGGTGGCAACAACCCCAAGAAAATATGCTTTAACCAAATTAGAAGAGATCCCAAATCGTGAGGGGGGAGAAAGGGTATAAAAATAGGTTCAAAAAGGAAGAAAGAAAAAAAAAAGAAAAAAGAAAAAGAAAAAGGAAAGAAAAGAATTTTAAAAAAGAAAACAAATAAGAAAAATATAAAAAAGAATAAATATATATATTAGATAAAGTAGTTAAAAAACGTTAAAAAAGAAAAAGGTAAAAGTTAAAAAAAAATTTAACCAGAAGGCGAGATAAAAAACAAAAAATGAAAAAGAAACAAATTAAATTAACTGGAAGACTAAAAAAATAATCACAGGGAAAAAGCCATGAGTTCCGTGCTTTGCTTTCTCCTCCTCTGGAATTCTGCCGCTCTCCTTGGTATTGAAACCGCACTCCTTGGTAGGTGAACTTGGTCTTGGCTGGATTTCTTGTTGATCTTCTGGGGGAGGGGCCTGTTGTAGTGATTCTCAAGTGTTTTTGCCCCAGGCGCAATTGCACCGCCCTTATCAGGGGCCGGGGTGAGTAATCCGCTGGGGTTTGCTTTCAGGAGCTTTTGTTCCCTGAGCGCTTTCCATAGAGTTCTGGAGGACGGGAATACAAATGGTGGCCTCCTGGTCTCCGGCCCGGAGAATCCGAGAGCCCAGGGCCCCACTCCTCAGTGCGCCCTCAGAGAACAGCGCCCAGTTACTCCCGTCTGCCTGACCTCCGGCCGCGCTCCGAGCTCACTGAGCCTATGGCTGATTCAAGGTAACACCGAGCTGTGAGCTTACTGTCGGCTCTGTCTCTGTAGCCGGCTTTCCTGTTCCAATACCCGCAAGCTCTGTGACACTCAGACACCCTCGATCCTTCTGTGAATCTGCGGGACCTGGTGCCACGCTGACCCTGCGTGGGCTTCGCCCCGGTTTAGCCTCTGGAGCGATGTCCCTCAGCGGAACAGACTTTTAAAAGTCCTGATTTTGTGCGCCGTTGCTCTGCCGCTTGCCGTGACCCGGCCCCTCCCCCCGGGGTCTATCTTCCCGTCGCTTTGGATTCACTTCTCCGCTGGTCCTACCTTTCAGAAAGTGGTTGTTTTTCTGTTTCCAGAATTGCTGTTCTTCTTCTCTTCAATCTGCCGATGGATTTTCAGGTGTTTGCAATCTTTAGATAAGCTATCTAGCTGATCTCCGGCTAGCTGAAGTAGCCTGCTACTTCTCCATGATCTTGACTCCTTTTTTAATCATTTTAATGATTTCCTTTTATTAAAATTCTATTGTGTCCAGATGTTTTACTGAAACTGCCATCTGGTTGTTTTATTGAAACATCATCCTGTATTCAGTCAGGAAACAACTTCATCTATCAGTTGTACACTCCAGTTCCTGGTCCAAAGAGCACTTTTAGAGAAAATCACAAAATGAAAAAATATGACATACTTCAAATATATTCTCCCTGGTCAGTCTGGCCTAGAGCCGTATAAGCATATGTAATCTGAAATATTTTACAAAGAAAATTAATGCACTGTCATGAATTCATTTCTTCCTTCCTTCTCTACGTCATGGTATGTCATTTCTCTTCTCCCTTCTCTTTATATTATTCTATAAATCTTTCCTAATACATTAAACTTACAAACTTTCTGTCTGTAAATGTGACATCATTGTTGCCTCTTGCCTATGACTTATTCTATTCCTTTTATCTTTAAGTCATCCATTCCTAGAGTCACAGAATTTTTATATCTAAATATAACTTAAAGATTTTATATGAAATCTGATTAAAATTTGCATTTGCATATATCTGTCAATACAACCTCCCCCAACTTCTCACTAAAATACTCATGAAGGCTCAGAAGGAAATGAAAATTCACATCATTGACAAACACTATGTCTGGCACAAAAACCAGTACCAAAATCTGAAATAGAGATAGAAATGAAATGGGAAAAATTGGCGAGGGGAAAAGCAATATCAAGAATAAGAACTCACCCCCAAAATAATAATCCTTCCAGATTTTAGCCTGCAGTACATTCTAATCTCATCTTATTAATTTATGATAAATATCATACTTTATGTCTATTTGAATACCTACACCAGTGATGGTATTTGCTATTGTTTTTTAATATTAAGTGAAGAAATGAAAATATCGGTCTCATAGTTGGCACACATATTTATTGATATCTTGAGGTATAATAATATATACACAATAAACAATATTTTGCAAGGAATATAAAATGTATATTCTCTAAACCCATAGTTTAAATGGCTATGGAACTGAAAGTGAAACAAAACTTTCTTTTACCAGTGTCACCACTTAATTGGTGTACATATATCTTAAAGCCTAATAACAGATCTTTGGATGTGATTTCTGTCTTTGTATTACTGTTACGTCTTTCCTATTTTCTGGGTGCAGAGCCATACTCTTCCAAAAATATAAGTACATCATTTCAAGTGACATGTATTTTCAGAGGATAAAGTTTCAATATTCCCATAGTGAATATTGCCCATCATTTATTTGCCAAATGAAATTGTTGTTTTGCCATTTTTCCTGATATATCTTAAAAGTGATAAGTCATTTTTTCTGGGGGCATTTTTTTTTCTCTAAAACAATAATCTTCAATAGCTATGAAAAAAAAAATGGGACCCAGAGAATCTCCTATTTTGGAGTTGCAAGAACTTTGTGATCAAAAAGTACTTCAACTTTGTTTACACAGCAGATATTGTATGTCCTTAGAGTTTAATGTAGATGATGAAACATTTTCTTCCTTCTTGCTGCTGACAGTTCTATGTCTTTCCCAAATAGAGCCAACAAGCCAGTGTGACATATTTTCATCTTCAAGTCACAACACTTACCAGAAACAAGCAACAAGCCTCTCAAATTACATTTACACCGAAGGTAGCAAGACAAGTATAATCTAACTATCAAAAGGATGGTTCACTAAAGTGCTCCAACTATTGCCAATACAGCCCAGGTATAATTTGTCTTGACTTGATTTAGACAGCCAAAGCAGTCCTAAAAACAGCAGTAGTCAGTTACCCACAGCTTTATATACAGACATCGTCAGACAAGTGACTCTGAGGGGCAACGTCTGTTTTACAATGCAGTGCTTAAAAATGTGATTCTAAAACCACTCTATTCAGTAGAGAATTCATGTTTTAAACACTTTTTAACTGTTGCTGATCTGGTTCAGTTACAGAAATTCAATACCTTTTCATGGCTATAAAATTGGTAGTATGTCTTTTAAAATTATATCACATTCAGCTATATTAATTGGTTGACATTTGACTTTTTTTTTTAACTTACATAAAGGGTAATTTAAGTGGTTCAACTTAAGAAGACATTTAATAACAAATTCTAGGGCAACTTTCAAGTTTCTCAAAAAGAAAATTTCACTCAGAAAGCTTCAGTGACTAGCTCAGGGTCACATGATAGTAAGTGGTGAATGATTAGAATGATTCTCACCATCTACTAAGTCATACTGTTTTTTTTTTTCTTCTTTTTAGTTCATGTGTCCCATATTGTATCCTCCCTCTAGACCTCAGCACCTGCTGTTCTTTCTGCAGGGATGCTCCCTTCCTCCCACATTTACTAACTCATTCTCATTCTTCAGTTCTCAGATTACAAAGCCCTAGAAGAGAGAAGCTCCTTCCTGACACCACCAAAACCGTATCACATCCCGATTGCTCACCCCCCATTGCACACCCTCCTTTGTGTAACTTATACTTATGAAAGTCATGCAATGAACTTTAATACTTGGTTTGTTGTCTGTCTTTCACTGTAGATATATGAGAGCTCCATACCAAGAATCATGGTCACTGGTTCCACAGTTCATGACACAATAAATTATAAGATGTTCAGGTGTTTGCTATAGTTGCTAGTTGCAAAATCATTCTTGGCATTCTGAAGAATTAGAGTTTTAACCCCCAAACCTATAAATCAGAATACTCTTAGATCATTTGCCTTATATTAATATATTAAATTGTTCACCGAATTTTATTAGTTAAAAGAATATAAAAAAATATGGGATTTAATGTTATTAAGTAGTCACTGCCAAGGAACTCTTTGGTATTAATAAATTTAGCATTTTGACAAATATTAGAAATTTATCTTCATGTTTAAAACACAAAGGTTAAAAAAACTATTTTTTCCTCATACTCAATAACTTACAACACATGTAGTTCTTGGGATGATTTAGGCTCTTCCTTGAAATGCCATGTGGGGGGAAAAAAAAGAAATCCCATGTGAACGTGTTGCAACTTTTCCTAGAGAAGGAAATGTAAACATATTTAGTTGATAAAAATCACATAATATGAATTTGTCTTGTATTGTGTTATCTTCTTTAATGATATAACAGCAGTGTCTTCACTAATTTTTAAGTAAACTCTTATTCCAGTGGATAGCTTAATTAGACATACAATAAACCATCCAGTAGAGAAGCTAATTACTTGATTGTCAAATGAAATAATAATTTCCCCTACAGTGAAATCTCCACCACTGTAATTAGGTTATGTCATACTTTACCCTGAAGGTAATATTAAAAACACAAGATGTTATCCCCTATATTTTCCTATTTATAGCGTGATGCTAAATTAACCTTTATGTTAGAGTTAAGACATCAATAACAGAACACCAAGGACCCTTGTGATGTGCAATTACATTTGTTTTGTGGCAATTAATGTAAATATAGATCTCAAAAGAGAATGGTTTGCTGACTAATCATTTATCATGAAACAGATTGATGAAAATTTTTAGAAACTTTGTGGATAACAAATAGAAAATAAAGCAGTTGAAGGTTTTAACAAGTGACTAGGTATTTTTAAAATATATCTCTCCTTTCTAGTGTTTTGCACATGTGAACTTCAAACAAAAACATAACATTGATAGCCTCTAAATAAAAATAAAATTACAGAAAATAATATATGCTGATGAATTCATTGAATTTACTATCTGCTTATTATACTGCCCAAATTGGTTATTTTTTAAATTTAGTTTAATTTTTTCAGTGTTCCAAAATTCATTGTTTATGCATCTCACCCCATGCTCCATGCTCTCCTTAATACCAATCACCAGGCTCACCCAACTGCCAACTCCCTCTCCTCCAAAACCCTGTTTGTTTCTCAGAGTCCACAGTTTCTCATGGTTTGTCTCCCCCTCCGATTTCCCCCAACTCACTTCTCCTCTCCATCTTCTCTTAACAAAAATAATAATATATCTCCAAGTATGTGAATATAATTAGAAAAGGAAAATAAAATAGCCCTTGTCCTACAAACCATCCAGGTAGATTTTAAGTCACAATTAAAGTAGCAAACATGGGTCTTTTGGATGATGGCCTTTCTGATTCTAAAATAGGTCACCTGTCAAGAAGATGGATGGTTTCCTAGTCATCATTATACCATGTCCACCACAAGAATCAGATGTTCTTAACAATGGAACTGTTACCTAATGGTATTTTGGCTTGTAATGGATTTTTAAAAAGAGATTCAACACATGAGGGAAAACTATTTTTTTTTCCATATTACAGGGGAAAATGTCTGTTTCTCTGTTCATGAAGTTTAGTTTGATCATTAAAGAAAAAAATGCAAACAAAATTCCAAGCACTTTCTGAATGACATAAGAAAAATTGACACCATATAAAATGTCATATAGGTAATATAAACTCCTTAACATAGAAGAACACAAAGTTGCACATATACTTATGAACATAGGCACACACACATCCAAGGTGTGACTATAAATGAACAAGCTCATTTTCTTTCTTTTCTTTTTTTTTTGCACTGCTGGAGATTTTCTATACTGTACATTTACATACATAAGTTTTGACTATATATGTGTGTTTATGTGTATTTTCAAAAACTTTAGTCCAGACATCTAGGTAGACCTTCTGACTGGACAGATTTGACTGATTTTCTCTTATCTGATTACTTCAACCACTATAACCCTCTGCTATGTTTCCTCTCTTCTCTGCATAATGGTTACTTTTTAATTTTGTTCTTTATACATTACATATGAATTTTTACATTTCATTTAATAATTTTTGTTAGCAAAATTCCTTTATTGGGAAGATTTCATACTTTACTATTGTTCATTTTTTTAAATTTCAATTTTTTAATTTGAATTCTAGTTGTTAACATATATGGTGAAATTGGTTTCAGGTGTAGAGTTTAGTGACTCATCACTTACATGTAACATCCAGTGCTCATCACCCATTTAGCTCATCCTCAACCCACCTCCCTCCATCAACCCTTAGTTGTTCTCCATTGTTAAGAGTTTCTTACAATGTGCTTCCCTATCTTTTTTTTTCTTTCCCCTGTTCATCTGTTTTGTTTCTTAAATTCTGCATATGAATGAAATCATTTGGTATTTGTCTTCTACTCTTGTTCACCTTACTAACAGTACAACAAACAGTGAATGTTTATATATAAGTGACCATTCTTTATAGATTCCTTTAGTTTCCTTGAAGAGTTACTGATTTTGTGTGGCTGTCTATGTAGTTTCCATGTTATTTCTGTCTCATGTATACTTAAGAGACGTGTGTAATATGGCTACTAATACTGCAAACTGAGCAGCATTAAGTTTAAGCACCTAACAGTTTAATTCTTTGAAATAAAATAGTATCTAATTGTTACTTAGAATAATTTGCTAATAATGAATTTGACAATTATTTCACATGTGTTTGAATTTTCTAAGATACATGTCCACTTAATTTTTAAAATCTTATTCACAAATACATCTCAGTGGGAGAAGTTGAAAGTTGTTTCATATGCACTTGCTTTTCCTTGGTTTTGTTTTTTGTTGTTGTTGTTTTTTGTTTTTTGTTTTTTGTTTTTTTTTTCTATTTTCTCTTTGAGTTCTCCAACTATTTAGATGGGTTTTTTTGTTTGTTTGTTTTTACCTTTTGATAGATGGAACAGTATGTGTGAATGCATATTCACAAAGACCTTGAGTAATAGATGTTATTGGACACATAAATATTAGAACTGCATATCAAAAGCAAGGCTATGCTATTAGGATATTTGTTATTTTTGTTTGGCATCCCTGAATATTCACTCTCAACCATTTTCATCCCTTCTTTGTCCCTTATTGTTGAACTATGTGGACTCCCTCAGTGAGTTCTTAAGTCCTCCAACTTGGAGTAAGGAAATTAAGGTCACAGTATTTGTTTTCTAGTTCCCTCTCTGCAGAGATGCCAAGGACCAGTTTAGTCCATCCACCAAAAGTAACAGTGCTGGTCCGGGGGCCCTCTCTGCTGAGTCACTCTGTCTCAGTTTCAAAGGGTCACTTTCCATTTGACTTTAAGTGGAAAGATAGCTTCCTCTCATTCTTACAAAAGTCCAAACTATAACTTAGTTTTGTGTTTTCTGTTGTAGTTTCAGTAACATTTCTAATGAATAGTATACATAAGTTTTTCTGTCATTGAAACATATGGATGATAACATTTATTTTGCCCTCACTCTTAAATGACATCTTAGATGTTATGCAATTTTACATTGATAAGTTATTTTTCATAAAAATTCATAAGATACTACTTTACTTTCTTCTGGGGTCAATTGAATCTGATGAGAATTTGGCTGTTAAAATACTTTCTGTCCCATTGTGTCTTTCCTTCTCTTTTCCTATTTCTTTTTCAAGATTTTTCTTTCTTTTTTTTAATGTTTGATGGTCTGGAGTCTCATTAATATGGACAAAAGTATATCTTTATTTTTTAAGCCCTGCTTGGAGCCTTATGAGTATTTTAGTCTGAGGAAACGTATTTTCTTTAATTTTGGATTAATCATTGGGCAAAATGTATATTCTCCTGATTCCATAGTTTCAAAGTTTAAATTCTTTGCTTGATATTAAAATGAACGTATAATTTACAACAGAAGGATAAGACCGTGACCCTCCCAGCCAACAGTCAGTAATGCGGTCCCTAACAGGGAGATATCCAGACAGCATGTGCCTCTCTGTAACCCATGGTGTTGCTCCTGCTTATAGCATTCTAATTGTATACTTGAATTCTTAATAAAATAAGAGACACTTTTCTGGAATAGCTAATTCCTAAAACCATACACTCATGTGTAACGATGCAGAAAAATGTTAAAGTTGAAAGAGTAATTCAATACCTTACTATTTACCCTCCAAAAAATGCTACATTAAGTCGTGAGCTCTTAAAATTTTGTTCACAAACTGCTCACCACTCTCTTCTTATTTTTCTCTACTAATTCAGCAAAAAAAAAGCTGACTTGGAGGAATTTTACCCCCAGTGATACTCTCAATACACAGTATGGTTAAAAGCAATGTGCTTCTTGTGTTAATGAAGTATCAAGAAACATCCTTGGCTGCAGGTTATCCTTCAACCAGACTGCTGCCACCTAAAGATCTGCAATGTGGAAATTTTTGGAAACAAAATAGTGCCACCCACATTGACATTAATTCAGTTTCTCTTAAAGGCCAGTTTTTATCTCAGGATATTTGCATAGCTTTTTCACTTTTTACTTTTTTGTTTGCCAAGCAGACTCTTAATGCTGATTGGTTAATTTCCAGGAACTTCTGAAATCTTAAAACACTTTCCCTGACCTCTCACACTCAGTCACAACTCATAACTTTGTTACATAGTAAAAGGTTACATATCCCTTTACTCCCCATACTTTTTTTCATAAAACATGTTAATTATTAAATATTTAACTTCTCAAGAAAATTTAAGCCCTATAAAGAAAAAAAAACTTATTTTATTTCCTACTGTATTCTAGTGCTTAATAAAATGCCTAGAACATAATAGGAACTAGACAAATATTTGATGATGGGCTAAATGAACAAATGATTGCCTAGTATTGTGTTTCTAGTTTATTATTTTACATACCTAGCCAGTAAACATATTTCTCCATATTTAGAACATGTGACGCATTGTACTTGGCCAATACATGGTATTTCTAGAAATTATTTTGGAAACAACTTCAAAAACAATAGTGTATTTTTAAAAAAATTCTTTTAAGATTTATTTACTTATTTTAGAGAGAAAGGAAGAGAGTGGGAGCAGGGGGAGCAGGCAATGGGAGAAAGAGAGAGAGAATCTCAAGCAGACTTCCTGCTGAGTTTAGAATGGGAAACCTGCCTTGATCTTATGACCCTGAGATAATAATCTGAGCAGAAATCAAGTGTTAAATGCTCAACTGACTGAGCCATGCAGTCATCCCAACAATAGTGATATTTTAAATAACAGATGAAACCTAATAACTATGAGTAACTGGGTTGCGCTTGTATTACTCAACATGGTCAACCATGATTAATGATCTGATATTAGATTGACCAATTTATTGAATATCTATATCATAAGATATTGTAATAATTGCTACTTTTAGATTTTCTTCTAAATTTGTATGTATTATCCAAACATACAATAAGGAAGAGAGAAAACTCACTCTGATTCACCATTTATCATACAATATACTACCATTTTTACATGGTCACAAACCATCTCTTGATCACAAAGATGATATCAATCATAGTTTAGGAATAATTGGTAGTTCACATACATTTTTCTCATTTTATGTCCACTTAAATATATATTAATATCATATTTCTATGAGCTTCAGTGAAAACCATGGACTCCAACCTGGTAAAATATTTATCATTTTCACATACTAGATATTGTTCTTTTCCAACTGGGAAGAGCAGTTGCACAATATTTATGAGACTGATGCCAAAAAGGATTGTTCTAGTAATGGGTGTGTAGAATGCTCTTCTTACTTAATTTATGAATTCCTTAGGGGCACGATTCTGATAATTGAAATTGTCAAGAGAGCCCTAACTATAATGGAGGAGCATGAATTCCCATGATGCTCACACAAGAACTCTTTCCTTAGGAAATTTAATCAGAAGACAGTGTGGTGCAAATAATTGGTTCTGGCTTTGTATCTTACTTACTGTGTGTCTTTGGACAATGTTTATTTCAACATTTTCACTTCAATGTTCTCATTGAGAAGTGAAACATTTACTATTTACATCTTAAGATTGTTGGGAAACATTTTAAAATCACTGCCTTTTAAAAATTTTTTAAGTTACTTCAAATTTGAAAATAAGTGAATTTATTCTATTGTAACCAATGATAAGCTTGTGATTTTCTTTCCACCACTGTTTTTAATTCCACCTAAAAATGGGTATTCATGTCTCCCTACCTGTCCAGACATCTTTTACTCCTTTTTCATACAAATATTTACAACATAAATACAGGTGAACTTATGCCCTGATTTGCCCAGGATAATCTCGGATGAAACTTGTTTTCCTAGTATGATTATTAATAATGCTCTTTTTGTTATTAGAAATATACAGACTTGGATGGTAAATTACATAGTCACCCTTTTACAAGGAGTTTCCTTCTTTAGTACTAACTTACCTGTAGCAATTAGCACAATGCTGTGTATTTCGTAAGTTTTAAACAATGGCAGGCATTGTGAAGGGGATCTTAATTTCAGTGGGATCTACCAAATACTTAACAATTCAGCTAAAGAGGGATACCTCTGTTTATCAGTCAGTTGGGTGTGCAACTCTTGGTTTCCGCTCAGGTATTCTGCTCAGGCACTGTGGTTGGGAGATCAAGCTCTGCTCAGCATGGAGTCTGCTTGAGATTCTCTCCATCTCCTTCTGCCCCTCTTACTATCTCTCTCAAGTAAAATAAATAAGTAAATCTTTTAAAAAATCCCTACAGCTATAGGGAGAGTATTTTAGTAACAGAGCTAACAGCTAGATGAGTGGGATGCTTATTATTAAAGCATCTTAATATATTTTAAGTGGTGAATTTTATGCTGTTTATTCAAAGATGAAAAATTAAACTCAACCATACTTACTTCACTTATAATGAACATACCCAGGTTTTTATTTTATAATCTCAAATTGGGGACAAAGAGAAACCCATACAATACTGAAGATAACAACTTCCAAAAAAGTTAAAAAACTTATTTAAGATCACACAGATTGTGTCATTTTCTAGCTTAGTTCTCTCATTGAAAATGTCTGAGCACAATGTTAGAAACATAGGTAGAGACTCCTCAACTTATTAAGCTATTTTATAAAGGAATAGGACTAATTGAATTGGTCTCATCTATTGATATAAATGATGTTTTCTGTCTTGTATTTTATTTTTTTCAATCAGAGAAGATAGGCATTTTCAATTGAGCAGACAGATCTATAAACGTGGGAGAGAAGGGTCCACCTGCCCACTCGGGCAACAGCAGAATCAGTCCCTTCATTTAGAAACTTTTCCATTTGATTCAAATATACAGTAAGCAAGGTTTTAGCATGTATTTAAAAGGCTATTAATTCCTTCCACCAACCTCTGTTTTCTACCTTCCCAATAATCACTGAACAATTTTAAGGAAAGTTGAAGGGACAGAATTTTATGAAACAAATTGATAAAGTGATTTAATAACATAATTATTTTTCCACCTGCTGTATTTTGTTTCCTTAGTCAATTTAGATTCCAGCTACCGTATTTCATATGTAGCAAAGGTAATGAAAAAAGGTAAGAAGGTATTCCAAGGGCAAATGTACTTCATTAAAGTGGATAAGAGCAAAAAAAAAAAAATTTTTTTTTTAAATCAGGAGAGATATAATCAGTGGCTTATGGGTGAAAAGCTCATTTTGTTTTGAACTAGGGCCTATCTCTTCAGTAATTCTGCAGGCTTCCTGTCACTATAGTTAAGCAGATGAGCCATGCTATTGAAGAATAAATAGCAGATATATTTGAAGTTCGTATAAGAGAAAAATGAAGTATGCAATCCTTGATGAAATAAAATGAAAGAAAACGAGGATCGCAAGTACCAATATTTCAAAGATTGAGAAATAGAGAAACAAAGATTCTCAGGAGGAATTTTTCAACAGGTTCGAAAGTTCAGGTAAGATAAGCTTCTCCATATTTAGATGCTCTTTGGAACTATATTTGATTTTTGAAGAGATACATTTCATCTTTTCTTTTCTTTCATGCAAACAAATGAACTAAACTCTTTTTATGAAAACCCTTGATGCTTTTTGGCTGATTATTCTTTTTTTAAGATTTTATTTATTTATTTGACAGAAAGTGAGAGGAAGAGAGCATAAGCAGGGTGAGCAGGAAAGGGAGAAGCAGGCTCCCCCTGAGCAGGAAGCCCAATACAGGGCTCAATCCTAGTACCCTCAGATGATGACCTGAGCTGAAGGCAGACACTTAACCGAGTGAGCCACCCAGGTGCCCCTTGACTGAATATTCTTGAAAATTAGGTGCATTGTTTAATAGCTCTTATAAAGGCTCAGCAATACTAATACATATCTATTTATATATTAAATATGCATATATCTATTAATATGATTTAGATTTCAACACATGTTCTATGCAGTGTGTAAATACTAATGACCTTAGTATAAATGACAATACTGGTCAAAAATAAGGTGTTAAGCTTCTTTTCATATTTTTTCTCCTTGGTTAAAAATTTCCAAATATATCTAAGGGTAATTATTGTTTTGGGGTTTGTTTTTGTTTGTTTATTTGTCTTGGTTCTTTAGAATGGTAATCACAAAATTATAATAACATTTGTTGATGTTTATTGAATACTTAATATAGGCCAGTCATGTGTTCAGTGTATAACAAATTGTCTCACTTAAACTTATACCTGCCTGTGGAAGATGAACAACAATTATTGCCAATTTAGAAGCAAAGAATATGAAATTGCATCCAAGGTAATATTGATTAACAGCTGGATCTAGATTCAATTAGTCTAATTGGATCCCATTTTGTAGTTACATGATACAGTATATTTGATGTGATCCTTTTGGTTTTACAGAAGAATCAATGTGCATGCATGCCAAGCAGTCAACCAGCTTTACTATTACTACATCCCATGTTCTTTCCAATACTACACAGTCTGGAGAAAGTTTTGTTGTTAATTTTAATTGCATAGTGAAATGTATTTGAATGTTTACCAAGGAGAGTAATTAGTCAGAGGACTGACAGTGTTTTAATGATTGCTTATTTCAATACCTTTCCTTTCAACATTTGAATATATGTTCATCCTTATACATTGTGTGTGTGTACATAAGTACAACTATATAGAAATCAATGTCTGTCAGATTCTCACTACTCTAAGTTTTTGAAAGAGGGAACTGGTTGAAATGGAATCGGATCAATCCTCAGTAGCTGTTGTCTCCTCCCCTCTTCAATCACCAAGCTATGTAATGACTGTCACCTTCATTCAATCATATTGGAGTGTGTGGTGGTTATCTGGCTTTGTCCCAGTCCATATGTCACCATCCTAACTTACTTCATGTCGTCACTGGATCTACTCCACACCAATTTTTGGACAAGGGTCTGAATTATTTGTCACCTTTAACTATTTTAAATAACATTTCACTAGTCATAATTATCTATAATGTATTTATAAAGTACAGTATTGTAGAAAAAAGGCAACTGCACATTTTGTTATATTTACATTTTCTGTATAAATAATCGAAAGAAGAACAAACAGTATCAAATTAGATCAAATATATTCAACATAGTTTTTGCATATATGAGTAAAAAATGAATATACAGATTATAGTTCTATTTAGATATTGATAAATAGGCAGTGTTAGAATACTATTTAAAAAAAAAAAAACAGTAGTAAGAACATTTACATTGCAATTAAACACACTTACTGTGAAGCCTAAGACCAGGTTTTACTTGGGCAAATTAGTTGGTCCTGCTAAGCTTTAGATTTTTTACTTTTCTTTTCTTTACTTTACTTTTCTTTTCTTTTATTTTTTAAAAGGTTTTATTTATTTATTTGATAGAGAGAGAGAGAGCAAGAGAGCACATACAGTGGGGAGTGTCAGGTGGAGGGAGAAGCAGTCTCCCCACTGAGAAAGGAGACAATGTGGGACTTGATCTGAGGACCTGGGGATCATGACCTGAGCTGAAGGCAGATGCCTAACAGACTGAGCCATCCAGATGTCCCTGAGATTTAGTTTTCTTGTGAACGAATGAAGGTAATGATATCAACAACTACTTCTCTGGTGTATTGTGTGTCCTTATAGTAAGTGCTCCTACCTGGTAACTACAATTTATTATACAATAAATTCAAGTGAATTTATTCAAGTGAAGAAATGGTTTCTTTGGGGCACCTGGGTGGCTCAGTGGGTTAAAGCCTCTGCCTTCAGCTCAGGTCATGGTCTCAGGGTCCTGGGATCGAGCCCCGCATCGGGCTCTCTGCTCAGCAGGGAGCCTTCCTCCTCCTCTCTCTCTCTGCCTGCCTCTCTGCCTACTTGTGATCTCTGTCTGTCAAATAAATAAACAGAATTTAAAAAAAAAAGAAAAAAGAAATGGTTTTTTCTTTGGAGTAAGTACGACTCTAATATTGCTTATAAATTATCTTATTCTGAGCATATATTTTCTAATGTGTAAGAAAATGCAGATTCCAAATACCTAATACTATTTAAAGTTATTATTTACTGTCTTGTCTTAGATGGAAGCCTTCCTATCCCTCTTTTATCTGGGTGTTTCGTTTGTTTGTTTGTTTTGTTTTGTTTTGTTTTTTTGTTTTTTTGTTTTTTTTTATCAGAACTATAATGTTTTCAAAATCTGGAAGATTCTTTGCTGCAACCTGATTACAATCTCCAGCATAATGGAGCTCCATAAATGAATACCTCGAGTAGGAGATATTTTGTTCTCAAAATAACCTTAATTTGAATGAAATCAGAAGGAACATTTTCAAAAATGTAAGATGACTGTCCATAATGTAGCAGTAGGGAGCCGCTCTTTCATAGCCTGAAAGGTCAAAGTCATCCATTATAGTAAAAAAGATTAATATAAAAAAAGGTCGTATGCTGACGTTCCAATTGATGAGAATATATGATCTGTATTAATTTAAGTAATTAAAATTTTAGTACCTTATACATTTCTCCTGCTATAAAGGTATAATCATTTAACACATTGAATACTAATAGGGTATTTTTTAAAACACTGCTTAAAATGTAAATTATAGTGTGTAGATTATTTCATATTTTTAGAATTGCAGAAGAGAAACATATAAATGAATGAAGTGTTCTTAAGGCTCTCCAGCAAGCTAAATATTTAGTCTAAATATTTAAATTGTCAGTCTCAGAAATAAATCAATACCTTAAACAGAAAACTTTTTTTTTTCCAGGCATGTGGGTGAGCCATCTTGGAAGCAGCTCCTCCAGCCCCAGTCAAGCCATCAGATAATGCCACATCAGCTGTGGTGAAAATACATGAAAGACTTTTACCCCAAACCACTCAGGTGGGCCACACATGGATTTTAGACCCTCAGAAATTGTTTTAGATAATAGTAATTACCTTTTGATTTGTAGCAAACGATAACTAATATACTTTTCTAAATTGGGTTAGTGGCTTTTGTTGAAAACTTCTATTTCAATAATTAAAATGATTTAAATTTGGCACAAATGTATGGTTTTCCGCTATTTTATTGCAGGTTAACTGAAACCTTACAGATAAATAGTACATTTTGATATTGGACTTTTGGTTTAATACTTTTCACTAGATTCTAAGGAAGAAGATACATGCTAGCCTGGTGATGGCAATGAGTGTTTTACTAAAATTACAGCAACCCTCTTCAGAAGTTTGTGGAAATGGTATTCAGAGAAAATGATTATTAAGTTCAGATATCTGGTATTGAAGCCAAGTACCAAAAGTTGTTGAACATTTGAGTTTTATACACGATATAAAGAATAAATTTCAAAAATTTTATTAGTCTACAAAATAATCAGTGTTTATTGGTTTAAGAGTAAACATATTGAGTCTGTATATGTGTTACCTTCCTTAATAATTGAGTATACCATAAAAATCGAAGGCCTTAAGGATTTAAAATAGACATTATTTCAAGACACTTTTCATGCACCAAAACCATCTGGATAATTTTCATCTTTTAAAATTTAGTTCAAAAACAGAAAAAAAAATGCCAGAATGTCATGACTTCGTTTATATTCCCTTTCAATATTATTTGGTATTTATTTTCAGGATTTTAGCACCTAAATTTGTTTTTTAACCTCATAAATAACATATACACTATAATCACCATCAAAATCCACAAAGGAAGTTAATTTCATTTCACAGCTCCAATGAAAAAGCTGCATTGTTCTCCTTATAATAGCAAAAATAAAATATTTGTTCTTTATTAAAGTTCAAAGTTGTATTAAAGCAGTGTTGCTGTTTTGTAGAATAGAAAAAACACTGACCTTAGAATTCTGATTCTAGCACTGACCTCCATGATTGCTCTTTCACATATTAGCCATGTGACCTTGAAAGTGTCACTTAAACTTTATGAGTCCTGGTTTTCTTCTCTATAAAAGAGGGATAATAACCTCTCCTTCTTTAATTCCAGATTATAGGGAAGGTCAAAAGATATAATGGATATTAAATCACTGTCAAAGTTAAAGCAGTGCTATTGTTATTATTATTATTATTGTTCTTCTTTTGTCTGTTTTATATGTATTTAATAAAAAGTTGATGTATTTTAAAGTAGCTATTGACATGTCATTATAGGTGATAAAAACCTACTAATGAGAATAGATAAAGTAATCATTTACAGTGTTGATATCAATTCTGAATTGATACTGGTCATGTGAAAAGTTTAAGAGAACGTTTAAGGTTACCTGACAAAACAGGCATTTGATTATTATATAATATAAAATGTTTTATTCATGTTAGTTGAGCAATGTTGAACAAGTTAAAAGTGACATTTAAACCAGAGTGGAGGAGTTAAGTGTGAATCAAACTTATATTTGTCAAAATAGGTACCTGGTATTCCTACAGATTTCATGGATAAAAATAATTTTTAAAGTTTATTCACACAAAACATATTTTTCTTCATGTAGTTTTAAAGGCTATTACTATAACAATTTCTGTTCTGCATTCATTTGACATTAATAGTATATTAAGATGGAAGTTTTGAAAAATTGGAAGCACTACATTGCCAAGAAACTAGTCATTAGAAAAATAGTGAAAAAAGAAAAAGATTCTATTTAAATTGAGTGACATATTGAAAGTTAACCAACATTGCAGATAAATGGATGAATTGCATTAGATCGTAATTAATGTAACCCTTTTTAAAATTTGGATTATGGCTCAAAACCCTAAATATTTGAACTCATAAATCTAAAGCTATAAACAAAGAGCAAATTTCAGATTTGGAAATAACATTGGTAAAGAATTTGTTTGAAAATGCTTTTTGTTCAAAGTATTTTTTAAAGTCTAACATGTTTCCGAAATTTTTATTCATATAGGTTGTGGTTTTGCTTTAGGTTAGTGAAGTTGAAAGATTTAATTTACTAAATTCTAAAAAAAAAAAGGCTCAGAGGAAATTTAAGATGTCTGGGTTAGTTGGACTGATATAAGAGTCAATAACTTGGAACAAAATGAATGCTACTTTAAAATATTTACAACACTAGTTCTTTTATTTTTTTTAAGATTTTATTTATTTATTTGATAGAGAGATCCCAGAGAGAGGGGGAAGCGGGGTCTCTACTGAGCAGAGAGCCTGATACAGGGCTTGATCCCAGGACCCTGAGATCATGACCTGAGCCAAAGGCAGATGCCTTAACCCACTGAGCCACCCAGGCACCCCACAACACTAGTTTTTTTAAAGAAAAGAAAGCTAGTTCCAAGATTCTGTGTTAGATTAAAAATTTGTAGTCGAGCGTATCATGCTTAGCGAAATAAGTCAAGCAGAGAAAGACAACTATCATATGATCTCCCTGATATGAGGAAGTGGTGATGCAACATGGAGGCTTAAGTGGGTAGAAGAATAAATGAAACAAGATGGGATTGGGAGGGAGACAAACCATAAGTGACTCTTAATCTCACAAAACAAACTGAGGGTTGCCGGGGGGAGGGGGTTGGGGAGAAGGGGGTGGGATTATGGACATTGGGGAGGGTATGTGATTTGGTGAGTGCTGTGAAGTGTGTAAACCTGGTGATTCACAGACCTGGGGATAAAAATATATGTATATAAAAAATATATGTTTATAAAAAATAAAAAATAAAAAAAAAAAAAAAAAATTTGTAGTCGATGTATCCAAAGTTAGACTTATTTGCATCTATCTTTGGTGAAAATAGTTGTTTTTTTTGTTTTGTTTTGTTTTGTTTTTTTAGCAAACTGATGCTTCCTTTCTCTTCTTCAGTAAATACTTGTTGGTATTGATGACAGTACTGGTAGGGTAAATACAAATGGTATTATCATAAACAAAAAATCCTTTTTCCCTGTTAGTAATTGTCTACGAAATTGAGTTTCATACGCACACTACCAAGAGTTATCCTTGTTTAGCTAGAAATTTGTTACTCTAAAATGGAGAAGCAGTGAATGCAACAGAAATGCACTTCAAATATACTTTTGCTTCTGTTATACAGAGATTTAATGGATCAGAAAGTCATTTCTTTAATGTGATACCATTGATGTTGAGTCATAAAATATATGTTTGAATATTCTTTACTGTTTACCATATGCCCAATACATAATTTGGGCAAATTACTTAACCTCTGATTTTCATCATCTGCAAAATGAGAGAAGTACCTACTTCAAAAGTCATTGCAAAGGTTAGGTATAAGAAAGTTTATAAAATGCTACTTTGCAAATTATAAAGATCTACAAAAATGTTGTTTGTTGTCATCTATTAGTATTAGGTGGGTACCTGCACTATTCAGCATGACAAATACAAAAGAAGAAGCAAAATCAGCCCAACATAGATAGACTCCATCTGTCTGATACCTTGATGTAATTTTATTTTTTAATACTAACTCTAGCAAGAGATAAAAGTAATGACATAACTAGAGAAAACTATGTTGAGCTACTTTAGAACAAATTGAAACAAGGACCCCAGTTTGCAGCTACTCAACTTACGTGAACTAAAAGCACTACCCAAGAAGCAACAATAAAACAGCTGTCACTCAACTCTCTTGTCAATGGCATATTTATGTTCAATGGTTAAGCCAAGCTTCTGTCTCTTCAAAACAGCATAAATATTCCCTCCAGAGTTCCTTGAATCCTGGTTCCAAAGTTCAGTCTGTGGAGGGAAATGTGGGCAGAAGAATTAGCATATTTACTTTCTTTGTAAGTATGGTAGCTTCAAGGATTCCCACTGTGGGCCATTGACACAGCTGTCCTCTGCACTTGGAAAAAATGGAAAACTGGTTGTTTGCGACCAAATAATGTTACAGGTAATAGTGTTGACAGAGAGAGAAATTATTGTATTGCAGGGGGTACTTGAATTCACAGAGACTGAATTCTTACAATATAGCATCCTATCTGAAAGTGAACATTTGGCAGTAGGACCTTGACTCTTAACAGTCAGAGGTTCATTTTATTTCAAATAATCTCAATTTCTCATGTTTAAGGTGGCTTGGAGTAGTTTAATGAAGATACCAATAGAATTTGTTGAGAGTCATTTATTATACCCTCAGGAATGAGAACTGTATTTTATAACCATATAGAAAGTAAACAATAATAAATGTACAAGCTTCTTACATCACTATCTTTTCTTTCCTACCAGAGAGCCCATGTAATATGTAATTTAGAGACTAAGGACAGGGCCTTGTTTTTTTCTGACTCACTAATGTACCCCTTGTTTCTCTTGTCCCATGTAATCTGTACTGTTTTTTCAGTATCATTACTACTAGCACAATATTCACAGTCAAGGCCTTTACTAACTTATTTTTGTGGACATTTTGGCCACCTTCCAACTGACTGGTGGCTAAGTAGTGCTGCAGGTCTCAGACTATAACCTAAACTTGTTCAATCTTTGTTTACTTCAAAATACCACAGTCTCTCCTGGAATGATCTTCTTCTTCCTTTTTTTTTTTTTTTTCCTTCACGAGCTGAGCCATAACTTTATTTTATTTTTTAGTCACTTATTTTATTGATTTTTTTAATTGAAGTACAGTTGACACACAATGTCACATTGTTTCAGGTGTACCTATAGTGATTCAACATGTTTATACTTGATGCTGTGCTCACCAAAGTGTGGCTACCATTTGTCACCATACATTGCTATTACAATACTATTGATTTTTTATACACACACACACACACACACACACACACACACACAGTACCTTTCATTCCCATGACTTACTCATTCCATGACTAGAATACTGTACCTCCCACTCTTTTCCATTCGTTTTGCCAATCTCCCTCTCCCCAAACAACTATCAGTTTGTTCTCTACATTTGTAAGTCTATTCTGTTTTTGTCTGCCCATTTGTTTAGTTTTTAAGATTTTATATATAAATGAAATCATATGGTATATGGAATCATGTGGTATCACTTACATTTCACATATAAGTGAAATCATATTGTATTAGTATACAAGTAAAATCAGATATTTGTTTTCTTCTGTCTGACTTATGTCACTCTGCGTAACACCCTCTAGGTCTATCCATGTTGCTACAAATGACAAGATCTCATTGTTTTGTTTTTCTGACTAGTATTCCTGTGTGTGTGTGTGTGTGTGTGTGTGTGTGTGTGTGTGACACATCTTCTTTATCCATTCATCTATCAAAGGACCCTTAAGATGCTCCCTGGAGTGATGTCTTGATTTGTTACAGCAATGTATTAAACATTCAAAGAAAGTTCTTTGCTTCAAGTTATATTACAAAGCTGTAGTAATTAAAACAGTATGATACTGACATAAAATAGGCATAGATGAAGGGGACAGAATCCAAAACTGATAAATAAACACAGTTATATGGTCAATTAGTTTTTGAGGAAACTATAGTTTTTGAGGAAAAAATATACAATGAGAAAAAGACAGACTGTTCAACAAATGGTTCTGGGAAAACTGGACAACTATGGGTAAAAGAATGAAACTGGATCATTTTCTTATGCCACACACAAACATGAACCCCAAATGGATTAAGCATTTAAATGTGAGACCCAAAACCACAAAAGTCCTTGAAGACAACATTTCTCTGACATTAGCTATAGCAACATTTTTCTAGATATGTCTCCTGAGGCAAGGAAAGTAAAAGCAAAAATAAACTACTGAGACTACATCAAAATAAAAAGCTTCCACAAAGCAAAGAAATCAACAAAACTAACAGGCAAGCTACTGAATGAGAGAAGATATTTACAAATGGCATATCTGATAAAAGGTTAATATTCAAAATATATAAAGAACTTATAAAACTCAACATCCAAAAAACAAAAAATGGGCAGAAGACATGAATAAACATTTCTCCAAAGAAGATATCTAAATGGCCAGCAGACACATGAAAGAATGTTCAACACCACTCATCTTCAGAGAAATGCAAATCAAAACTATAATGAGAAATTACTTCATACCTGTGCAAATGACTAAAATAAAAAACACAAGTGTTGGTAAAGATGTGGTCAAAAAACCCTCATGTGCTATTGCTAAGAATGAGAACTGGTTCAGACACTGGGGAAACAGTATGGTATTTGCTCAAAAAGATAAAAATATAACTACCCTTTGATCCAGGAATTGCTCTGCTGGATGTTTACCCAAAAAATGCAAAAATACTAATTCAAAGGGATACATGCACCCTATGTTTATTGTAACATTATTTACAATAGCCAAGTTATGGAAACAACCCAAGTGTCCATCAGTTGATGAATGGATAAAGATGTAGCATATATATATATATTTGTGTGTGTTTAATGGAATGGGATAAAAAAATTCTTCTTGAACATAAAAAATAATGAAATCTTCCCACTTCCAACAACATGGTTGGAGTTCGAGATGTTAATGCAAAGTGAAATCTCAATCAGAGAAAGACAAATACCATTGGATTTCATTAATATGTGGAATTTAGGAAACAAAACAAACAAACAAAGGGTAAAAATAAGAGAGGGACAGACCAAGAAATAGACTAAACTTAGAAAATAAACTGATGTTTTATGGAGGAACATGGGAGGGGAATGGATGAAGTAAGTGATGGGAATTAAAGAGTACACTAAGGAAGACACGTGTTGAGATGTGCATGGAGTGTTATACGTCACTAATGAATCTTTGAACGTTAACATCAAACACTAATGATGTACTCTACAGTGGCTACCTGAACATAATAAAAAAGAAAAGTACACTAAAGAGTACACTTATGTGATGAACACAGAGTAAAGTATGGAACTGTTGAATTAGTATATTGTACACGTAAAACTAATATAACACTGTATGTTAACAATACTGGAATTAGAATTTAAAAAAAATTAAAGAAAGAAAGGTCCTTGTTGAGATGGTATGAAATACTCAATTAATATTTGTTGAATACATATTGTGTGCCAAGCAGAGCAGACTAGGAAATAGGGAACGGAAAAGAAAAGAAAAGAAAAGAAAAGAAAAAGCCCTGTTAGAGTTATTGTTCTAAAGGAGAATAGACAACAAACAAATAAGTAAAAATATATGTAAGTAGTAATGAAACAATTAACAATAAAGCAAAGGAAAGAGATCTGCCACGAACTGGGTTTGCAAATCGTGTGGACCTCACTGCTATAGGTATGCTTGTACAAAAACCCGAAGACAGTGAAACAGACAGATAGATATCTGAGGATAAGCATCCAAGGTAGAAGGATATAGGATGCATAAATTTTCAGAGGTGATTGTGTCCTTGATATTCCAGAGGAATTGTATGAAAAGGTGAGTATTGCTGAAGTACAGTGTTCAAGAAGAAATGTAAAAGGAGATGAAATTTGAAGAGTATATAGAAATCTAAATTTTTAATTGCCTTATTTTCTTTCATCCCAAGAGGAAGAAGTCTGAAAGGAATAAATTCAGTCTTACAACCATGGATAGGGGAACAGGAAATCAAAACAAAAATGGAATCAGGTAAATGAAAGAAAAGTCAAACTAAGAAACTAGTTTCAGAACCTCGTTAAAGCATACATTAGTCTGTTACTATAAAATGCACCATTACCCAAGAACTATTTGAATAGAGACAGGGACAGACCAAATACTTCCTGAACAAGTTGTTTTTTTCCTACCTGATACAGCTACCTAACAGTGGTAAACCACAGTTCTCTGATTTTATCTAATTTTATAAATGTGAGGTTGTGACAGCTGAGAAACAAACACAGCTGTTTCCGTGGCTTTTGCTTAGAGTTTAAATTATTTAAAAATAAAGTGCTTGTATTATGACTTTTTGTAGAATGATCATCACTGACATTTGCATAGTATTTTATAAAAAGAATGTTCATTTGCACATTGTTATTTAATCTTCACAAAACCCTGCGAGAGAAACAGAAGGACTCACTGTTCATGTAATAGAAATTTAGTGACTGGTTCACTGCCACTGAGCCGCAAGTGACCTCTGCAGAAGCAGACCCAGCTGGTAAGCTGTCGAATGTGAAGTTCTTCTTATACATGTTTGCACATTGTGAAGTACTCGACAAATATTAGATTTTGTTCTTTATGGATACACCTGAATCATTTATTTCAGTATTCTTATATTGCATACCCTTCTGATAAGCAAAATTTTAAGATAAGGTACTCACTAGTTATTCTGCCTTATTTCACAAAATTTATTTGCAAAATGCACAAAATGAAGATTTAAATGTAAAATGACAGTCTTCTTCAACTTTATTAACCATTCACAACAAATATTTCCAACTTATGAGTAATCAAGTAAATTTTTGCTTTGATTCGTTTCTGTAAACAAAAATAAATAAGTGCCTTTATTAAATAATAACAGTTATTGTGTCAGAGATATGATGTTCCACAGGTCTGTGTTTCAAAGCCCAAAATTTAAGTGATCAACATGTTATGGATATATTTCACCTGATAATAAGAGAAGCAGTGCATTAGGGCTAGAATTTGGAAAGGTGCCTTAAAATGTTTCACAATATATTCAGTTGCTTGAAAATAACCTAGGGTTCTGTCAAAGATCCCTTATGTAAGAGCTGATAGGAAGACGTGAATTTTGCATTTTATCTTGCTCTTGCTTGCTTATAGTCATCCCATCTTCAACAGCACACAAAAGTGCTGCTTCTACCTTTTAGAAAGAAGTTAATTAGATGATGGATCAAGGTAAGATACAAAAGAATATAAAATTAGTCTTAATCCCTGAAAATAAAAATTTTTATTTTTTTAAAGATAACAAAAAGAAAGGCAAATATATAGGAACTAACTATATATTTGGATCACCAAAGATATAAACAAGATTAGAAAAGAAATCCAAGTAGTCAAGCAACCAAAGTTAATTTAAAATAATTCTAGTTAGGGTCATCTGGGTGGCTCAGTTGACTAAGCATTGGTCTCTCTTTTTAAAATTTATTTAATTCCTTTTCAGTGTAACAGAATTCATTGTTTATGCACCGCACCCAGTGCTCCATATGATACGTGACCTCCATAATACCCACCACCTGGGTCCCCCAGCCTCCCAGCCCTGTCACTTCATAACTCTCAGATTGTTTTTCAGAGTCCATAGTCTCTCATGGTTCATCTCCCTCTCCGATTTTGGTTCAGGTCCATGATCTCAGGGTTGTTATATCCAGCTCTATGGTGGGCTACCTCTCCCTGCCCTCTAAACATAAAATAATAATAATTTCTGTTAATTTTCTTTTTTTATATTTTTGAAAAATAATGTTATTTCTGCTTTTGAATAGAAAATATGCCCAGCAAATATATTTGTCTGTATTGAGGAGTTTATTTATAGCTTATACACCTTTGAATATAATGCTATTTGTTGTTTCTCCTTATGAGCTAGCGTCACTAAGATATATAAAATATAGTTTAACAGTTTGTAACCAAAAATTAAAAAAAAATAAATAAAAGTAACGTAAGCAATACAGCAAAGTGTACAAAATACCTGGGAATAAATTTAATAAGAAATCAACAAAAGCTATATGCCAAAAGCTACAAAACTTCACAGGAGGGCACAAAGAATACTGGAACAATTGGGAGGCCAATTATGTCCCTTAATAAGAGGACCTAGTATTTCAAATACATATTTTCTGTACATTCAATTAATTGACATAGTCTTTTGGATTTTAATAATATCTCCAAATTATTTTCATGTTCAGCTGGTAAAATAAATATACGAAAATAAAGAACAGACCAAAAAACAGACAACTATTTGAAAATGAAGAAAATATGTTACACCAGATAACCAAACTACTTCAAAGCTACGCAAATATTTATAAATAGTTAAGTGGAACCTATTAAAACATCAAGAAATAGATATATATTTCTGTGGAAATTTTCTGATTAAAGGTGACAGGAAACAGAGATTATTTTACAAATATTATTGTGACAACTAACAATATTTCTGGAAACTAATATTATATCTTTACCCCACACCATTAAAAATTTTTAGTTGAATTAGAGAGACTAAAAAAATTTTAAAAGCATAGAAGTACTGGAAGGAAACGTAAAAAAATTTTGTTTTTCTAATATAGAAGTTGAAAATCTTTCTAAGAAATGAAAGAAACTTAGAAACAACAGCAATATACATAAATTTATTAAAAACCAAAAGCAAAAAGACAAAGCAACTACAAAGCCTCTGTATCGTAAAAGAGTCTCAAACAGAGTTGAAGAGTGCATTAATCCAGATCCATCTAGAAGAAAACCCCAAGTCAGAATCTGGGATGGGGGCTTCAGATCTGGAATCAGAAGACACTGTGGAGAGAGCTAAGAAAGACGTTTGGGTAGGAAGAGTCTTGAACTCCCAAGTTTCAAAGCTACAAGATACTTTCTACTGTTCTCTTCAAGCCAAAGTCGCACGCAGAAACCACCTATTCTCATGGCAATGTGCCTGCCTCATGCCTGCCCTGCTGTCACTGGCTGGAAGCAGCTCTATGTCAGTTGGGAAGGGTCTTAGGTGAGTGAACCTGGCAGCTGATCCAGAGGGGCAGCACTGAGGACCATGAATCAATACTGCTCCCCACAGAGGAAGAGCGGAGTAGCATATTAGTATCTCCATCCAGAAAGACAGGGGAAAAAAAAATAAAATAAATTGTTAAGAATATATATATAGTAACCGTTGGGACACTTGGGTGGCTCAGTGGGTTAAGCCTCTACGTTGGCCTCAGGTCATGATCCCAGGGTCATGGGTTCAAGCCCCACATCGGGTTCTCTGCTCAGCAGGGAGCCTGCTTCCCCTCTCTCTCTCTCTCTGCCTACCTCTCTGCCTACTTGTGATCTCTCTCTGACAAATAAATAAAATAAAATTTTTAAAAAATCTTAAATAAAGAAAAGGAATAAAATAACTCAATAGAAATGGCTGTGATGTGAGTGGACCTATATGTAAATAATATACTTATATCATCAAGTCTGTGAAGATACACTTAACTTTTTTTCTTCAAAGAAAGATAACGTCAAGTGACAGTTAAATACAAATTTTCACCCAACAGATTGGAAAAAAACCTTAAAATATTTAAATTTGTCAGTATTATATATGGCAGTAAGCAACTTTGAAGGACAACTGGGCCATAATTCTAAAACTTAAATGTGCGATTTATTTTACTGAACAATTCCACTTCAGTTTTCCAGTGCAAAGTTATTTACACCAATGAAAATATTTGAGGTATTCTAAATGTCCACCACTAAAAGAATGGTTAAGTCAATCGGGTAATTTTTACTTTCTTTGTCTCAGTTTCTCACCAACAATAGAGCTATAGTTTCCAATTCACAGATTATTTCGATTTGTGAAGATTTCGATATGAGATTTAAAGGTTTCAGAATATGAAGCAGCATATAGTATGTACTCAATATTTGATAGCATCCATTGATATTGTGGAATATTATACAGTTATAATAATTAGACAAATATACATTACTGAGAAGGAAGGAATTTTTGACTTTTATTGACTGAAAAAAGCAAGTGGCAGAAAAATATTAATATAGTATTTTAGTAAAAATAAGACTTAAAATGAGTATGAGTGTACATGCATGTATGCAGAAAAATATCTGAATAGATAGCCTACAAACTGTTAACAGTGATGCACTCCTGGAGATGAGAAGAGGCTAAAGGTAGGGACTTTCACTACTTAGTAAATAAAGTTCTGTATTCACCTTGAATTTTTTAAAAAGATATTTATTTATTTATTTATTTATTTATTTGATAGAGAGAGAGAGAGAGAGAGAGCACAAGCTGGGGGAGCAGCAAACAGAGGGAGAAGCAGGCTCCCTGCTGAGCAAGGAGCCTGATGTAGGACTCTATCCTAGGACTTTAGGATCATGACCTGAGCCGAAGGCAGATGTTTAACTGACTGAGTCATACAGACATCTCCAGTTTGTAGTTAATAAAGAGCACAAATTGTTTCTTATTTTTGAAATGAAAAAAAAAGAGTAAAATCAGTAATATTCCAAATCATATAATACCACATTACATTTTAAAAGCATGCAGTTAAGTAAAAAGCCAAATAAAAAAATGTGTTCTTGGGGTGCCTGGGTGGCTCAGTGGGTTAAAGCCTCTGCCTTCGGCTTAGGTCATGATCCCAGAACCTGGGATCAGCCCTGCATCAAGCCCTCTGCTCAGCAGGGAGCCTGCTTCTTCCTCTCTCTCTGCCTGTTTGTGATCTCTATCTGTCAAATAAATAAATAAAATCTTTAAAAAAAAGTGTTCAAAAACTAAAAATTTCAATTAAAAATATGTTAAATGGATCCCAAATATCACTTACAGAATATTCATTCATCTTTTAGAAGGAAATATGTGTATTTTGTTCTGATTTGTATTTTCTCTCTCCATGGTTTAAAAGTTTTAGAAATTCTGTATCTATAGGTCACTGTGAGAATGGGAAATTCCTTTTTGTTCAGTAAGGAGTGAATGATGTGGCTAAAGTTTAAAAAGATGAACACAAATACTATAACCAAAAATTTTAGCAATAACTTTATTACCATCTTTAGTTATATGTTAGTGTGTGTGTCTGCTTGTGCCTGACTGACCAATTAAAACATTTTAAAAGATTACTGTAGAATCCACATAGCCCCTCCTTTATCATGGAAAAATACTTCTTCAAGTCATTTGCTCCTAATTAACTAAGCCAATTATAGATCCTACCACCATGATCAATTGGCTATGTTTATGATTTGAACTGAGACAATAAAAATTGATTTATTTGGATAGAACAAGTGAAAGATGGATCATTTTTTACCCAAACTTTACCAACAAGAGTACTCTGACAGCATTTTGTAATTGGAAATTGTGGAGGAATCTCTTTTCTAGTTCGTAGGCATTTAATGTGTGAATGGATCCTGAATCTGGCTCTCAATGTTTCACAACTTGCCCTGGCTTATGTGGGATATCATGAAATCAATATGAAAAGAAAAAGGCTGGGATTGGGCTGAGAATGGGAGTAACAGGGACAGATACTTGAATGGCATCCAAGTTCCTGGTCTAATTGTTTCAGTGGCAATTTCTCCTACGTCCTTTCATGTGCCTTGTTAATGAGTCAATACACCTCCCCCTTTCATAAACAATTTTGAGTTGTATTTCTCTTCCTTTCAGTCATAGTCCTGTGTTACACAGATAAGTGCAAATCCACAAACTTACATATAATTTCAAGGCATTCTTCGCAATTCTTTAAACTCATCATGGAACCCAGGATACGAACCACTCTCATACCCAGGATTTGAACCACTCTCATAGAGTGATGACTCTGATTGTCTAGTTCATTTTGTCTCTGCTAGATAGCATGTTTGTCCAACACAGGAAGAACCAATGTTCTTCATGTCTCCTAACCTCTCTCCAGTCATGTACTGTTCCTATGTTTACCCTTCACCATGATGCTTACTTTGAACCAATTATTTCTTTTCTAGCCATCTACTGCATGTATCCTTAGCTATGTTTTTATATTAGAAATTACAGTCTCTCAGCAGATAAAGAGTTAGCATGATCAGTAGGGTAAGGGAGAATAACACAACTCTTATTCTCTCAGAAAAATAAATTGAGAACTGTATGGTTACTTGCTTTTTTGGCTAATGTACAATCGAGAAGAAAAAAAAAATGTTTAGGCAAGATGATGATGTTTTGCATGATATTCCCATAAGAAACCATCATTAGCGTGTTTGTTTGTTTGTTTGTTTGTTTTGTGGATTGCTGTTGTGGTGGGGTTTTTTTAGTTGTTTTTGTTTTGTTTTGTTTTGTTTTTGTTTTTGTTTTTGCCAACCAAACTGTCTGTAGTTTTCAATTCTCTTTAGTAGTTTCGAATGTGTTACTGAGAAGAAACTGTTAAGAAGTTGCAGTGTCCCAGGAAATCCTGGAAAAGGCAAGGAAAGAGTCTTATCAGTAAGAACTTAAGAACTTCATAAATTTCACTAATCTCAAGGATTCAAGACATGCCAAGATAAGAGTGATGGTAAAAATAACTCTTTCATCATAATTTGACAGACATACATATAATATTAAAATAATCATTTTAATACACCACAAAAAACTCATTAATGTGTATTTCTATTTTAACAGCATGGGAGAGGAAACAGAAGAAATGATTTATTAATTATAAGGCAATTCAAGATAATTTGCCTCTTTCTTTACCTAAGTGAATGAGGAATTCTGAAGTTTTCCTATGTGCCTACATGTCTTATTTTCTTGGGTTTCTATATTAAACCTCTATACCAGAATGCAGAATTTAAATTTCTGTGTACAAATTTTAATAGTTACAACTATTTTTTTGTTTCTACACATTTTTTGTCCATTTAATTCCAGCATAGTTAACATAACATTATATTAGTTTCAGGTGTATAATACAGTGACTCAATAATTCTATACAGTACTCAGCGCTCATCAATTTAAGTTGGAAAAGGCAATTCAAGTCCTATTAACAACTGGGAATATTAACTCCAAATTCAACTTTTTAAAAAATATTTGACTTGAGTGAACATCATTGGATAATTATATCATTGCTCCAAGACTCCGTTTTCTCACAATGGAAAAAATTCATTAAAAACATACTTTTAAAATTCCTTTTCATCTTCAAAATATTATCAAGCGCTGATTCAAGGAATATAATTTAGCAGGACTAAACAGTAATCGCTTCCATGTTTTTTAGAAAGAACACACATCAGTTAATCTTCCTTCAAAAGTAATATTTTTGTAGTACTTTTATTTTCCTATTAGTCTTTTAGCATAGATTGACAGACTTGTTCTGACATAAATTTAGCAAGTAACCAAAGTTAATGAGTAAGCACATTTGTGGAATCAAACTGGTAACTGAGATAGTTCCTTTTTCTCAAAATCTTATGCCTATTTCTTTATTTCTCTATTTTCTTCCTTAAATTTTAACATAGTTCATACATTTATAAATGTATGCTTACACATGCGTATGTGTATATGTGTGTGTGTATTTACATAAGTAATAAAATGTGCATATTATGTCAACAATAGAAAAGCTTTTTGCTTCTATTGCTATTTTCTATGGGGGAGAATTAAAAGAATTACTGAAACTGAAATGGAGTGAACTATATTCAGTTACTTACACTTTTGTGCTTGGTTTTCTCATCCCTCTTGCCCATTTTTACATTGATATAGGCTCAAAATAACATCTTGAATTTCATGTATCTTAAAATATTTTATAGTTTTTTAAATCTTTCTCATATTTATATTATAGAGATCTACTTCATGATAATGCACCTATGTTTTGGTATTAAAAAATTGAAGATGACTCCAGTATTAGTGCTGTACACTTTTGGCTGTAGTGTACCACAGTACCCTATCCACGTACCCTAAATTGATGAAGACTTAGTTTTAAATGAAACAAGTTTAGGGACACCTTGGTGGCTCAGTGGGTTAAAGCCTCTGCCTTTGGCTCAGGTCATGATCCCAGGGTCCTGAGATCAAGCCCCGCATAGGGCTCTCTGCTCAGCGGGGAGCCTGCTTCCCTTCCTCTCTCTCTGCCTGTCTCTCTGTCTGTCAAATAAATACATAAAATCTTAAAAAAAAAAAAAAGAAAGAAAGAAAGCAAAGAAACAAGAAGTTTAGGTGTCTGGTGTGGAAAATGTCTGTGATAACAGCAGGCATTTTGATCTCATTTTTTTTTTCCTTTTTCTCTGTAATTCTTATCTTGGCTTTCAATGCAAAGGCATCACATCTGGGTTCCCAGTAAGAGGAAGGTAGAAGTTGAAAAGGTCAAAGAGCATGGTGATGTATTTTGAGCATTTTTGTCAGTTTGGTCTGCTATAACAGATTACCTTACACTGGGTGGCTCATGAACAACAGAAGTTGATTTCTCACAGTACTAGAGGCTGGAAGCCCAAGAGCAGGCGATCAGTACAGTCAGGTACTGATAAGAGCCCTCCACCAGATTGTGGCCTGCCAACTTCTTGTTATATTCTGACATGACAGAAAAAGAAAGAAAGAAAGAAAGAAAGAAAGAAAGAAAGAAAGAAAGAAAGAAAGAAAGAGAGAAAGAAAGAAAGAAAGGTAAGCTAGCTCTCTGACTTCTTAAAAGAGCACATTCATTCCATTCATGAGGGTTCCACCTACATGACCTAATTACCTCCCAAAGGCTCTATCTTCAAATACCATCACACTGGGATTAGATTTAAACACATGAATTTTGGGGTGACACAAATATTCATTCATTCTTCACCAATGTTCTTTCCACAAGTATTGGAACAAAGCCCCACCATGTAATGATCATGTCCAGTTGGGACAAAATTGTTTGCCATGGCCTTCCCTGGCTGAAAGAATGTTATAAATATGACAGATTTGGGGCTCCTAGGTGGCTCAGTCATTAAGCTTCTGCCCTAGCTCAGGTCATGACCCCAGAGTCCTGGGACTGAGCCCAGCACTGGACTTCCAGCTCAGTGGGAAGCCTGTTTTTCCCACTCCCACTACCCTTGCTTGTATTCCATCTCTCTCTGTATCTCTCTCTGTGTGTCAAATAAACAAATAAAATCTTTTAAAAAATAAATAAAGATGGTCAATTTTATCTGAGTACATTAGCCCAGCCCCACAAACTGAAGTTAATAAGAAAGACAATGAGAATGGATATTGAAGAGACAATTAGAAGTATATACTACAACATATTTTGTCAGTGTGAAGGGAATTAAAGTATCTTATTCTCAAAGAAGGAAGGATTCCAAATGCAAATTGGCTGATCATGAATTACTGAAAGGGTAATTTGATAACCTCACATCGATAATTAAGCTTTCATTTGTGGTTTAACTTTCCTTAATGCAGATGATGATGTTCTACTCCCCTGTTTCTTATAGGCTATGGGTCTTATAGTGAATAAAGAAGGCTAAATTTAGAGAAATCATATGTAATAGGCTTAATTATACAGACTTTAAAAAAAAAAAAGCTTACCTGGGCGCCTGGGTGGCTCAGTGGTTAAGCCGCTGCCTTCGGCTCAGGTCATGATCTCAGGGTCCTGGGATCGAGTCCCGCATCGGGCTCTCTGCTCAGCAGGGAGCCTGCTTCCTCCTCTCTCTCTCTCTGCCTGCCTCTCTGCCTACTTGTGATTTCTCTCTGTCAAATAAATAAATAAATAAATCTTTAAAAAAAAAAAAAAAAAAAGCTTACCATTTTGAGCTATGTTTTTTGCTGTCATGATAGAAGTCATATAGCTTATATATGTTTTCCAAGATTTTGCCAGTGAGACTGGTATTTGTCCTCACAACAGCCTGATGACATGCTAAGTGTTACCTGTTATTAACCCTACCCTATAGATGAGGAAACTGATGTTCAGGAAGAGTAAGTGACTTGCCCAAGATGATCATCTTTGTTGACCGTATAAAAGTTGTAAAATTTCTTATGAATTCATTAAGAATTTAAGATTTTTTAAATTGTAAGCCTAAGAATCCCTTGTAACAAAATGAAGAGAGGACACGACAATTTTTCAGACACTTGGACAATGATAGGTGCTATGCTTTAAGTGACATGGAGGGTAGACAAAACATAAACAAGTAACCATTACCAAGGTCTGCTGTTCCTCAACATCTCATGTGCTATTAACAATAGTAAGTTGATATGTGGTTAAACTGTAAACAATTTAATAATGAATTCAAATAAATGATGAGGGTAAAATCTTCCTGTTTTTTAAAGTTTTAAAGTTTTTTCAAGCTAGATTTCCATTACTCCTTTCATTGATAAGTCTTGTGATTGGGAAGCAACCATAAAAACCAGTAAAAGAATCAAAAACAAACAAAAACTACTAAAACCACACTTTTTGAGCCTTTGTGATGAATCAGCATAACAACAGAGGTCTGTTGGATGACAATGTCCTCATTGTTTTGTTTTGTTTTTTTCAGATATTTATTAATTTTGAGAGAGAGAGAGAGACAGCAAGTTGGGTGGCGGTGGGGGGGGGGAGTCACAGAGGGAGAGGGAGAGAATCTCCAGCAGACTCCCTGTGGAACATGGATCTGAGCCAAAAGTAAGAGTCAGATGAACCATCCAGGCACCACTGACAGTGTCTTTATTCTTAATCATCAATACAACCTGGAGTGACAAGCCTTGCTTTTCCAGTTTTAAAATAAGGTTGAGTGTAAAGGATGAAATTTTTGTCTAAGGCAGAATTGGGATTCTACTGCAAATCTATCAAAACTAAGCCTCAGAGCTCTTTATATTACGTTTTGCAGCCTCCCTATAATGTTACTTTTTATCACTAATATTCAGCTATTGTCATCATCATTATTTCTCCCACCTAGACTTTTTTTCCCCAAATCTCTGAGTAAACTGATATCATCTTGTCAACTTCTCCTGAAACATACCCTTGTAGATTACTTCTCTTGAGCTGACCTTTGTAAACACTTCTATCTCTCTTTGCAAAATTGTATCCCTTTTTGTTTCAGAGTGACTCTTCTTGATGGGCTTCTTTCCAAATATCTATTGCTGATATGAGAGAAATTAATTCTTCTAAGTTTACTTTCAGCACAGAGATGCTTGGCATTGCCTGGGATCAACTCTCTCCTCCCCTCCCCCACAGTTTGCTTGCATTTATTACTTAATCTGTTTTGGGTTTTTGTTTTGTTTTGTTTGTTTGTTTTTAACAGAACTTTATACTTACAGCTTTGCAATATAAAAACATCTGTCTGAGGCAGGGATGAAACAGGGAAGAAACAGAAATTACTCATCACATTTCAAGTTTATTAGGGTGAGTATACCTTTATTTGAATTAAAGTAGAGAAGACAAAATTTTAGCCAGTCCCTAGGGTTTTATTAATTGGAGGTAGAGAAGGAAATTTAAAAGCTGACATAGCTCTTAATGACTCCATAGCCTCCTTTCTCTCCCAATCTCCAATCCTCTCTTTTCCTCTTCCCCTTTTTTAGCCAATTCCTTCTGTTAATTCACAGCCGAATAGATGTGACTGCCCAAACATACATGACTTCAGAGTTCCCCAATACATCCCATTTAGACTGCGTTTTCTAAATTTCCTTATTGAAATCCTTGGAAGATAGAATGTAGGAAATCAAAGGATGTTCTGTTTTCCCGTGGATCAGCTTTCCCTCCTGGTATAATCAGCTATGGTCACCCAGAAGGTCATGAATATAGAGCCCCATTAGTGGGAGCTTTTGGTAAGGAGAAATGTCAAAGCGGGAGTGTAGTTTTGGCAGGCACCTGCAAATTTAACTACTTTGAAAACTTAAACAAGAGAAGCAATAAAGGATAAAATGTCTAGCAAGGGAAGTCAAGCAGTGTAATTCATCCTTATTTCTCACAACAGTTCTGTGAGGGAGATACTATGATTATTAACATTTTAGAGGGAAGGAGGCTAAAGGAAATTTATTATTATCTTCATTTTACAGAGAAGGAAAGTTTATATAAAAGGAAATGATGAGAATATATTGCTCAGATAAATCAAAGTATTTACTCAGAGAGACACTAGAAAAAAAGGGATTTGAATCTAGGCATTTTGACTCTTGAATCCATACACAGTGTTCTCACCTGCATTGTCTTCCATAGCTGTTTTCAAGGAAAGTCATTCTCTCTTACTAAAGTTGCTAATCATTTTCTCCAGAAAAGTGAATCTTACTCTCTAACCTTCTGCTGACTCATGTCAGAATGTGGAGAGAAAACTCAGGCTTGCCAGATGATAAGGCTTGTTGACTTTATTCAGTCTTAAAATATTTGCTTCACTATTTTAACTTTTTAGTGTTTGCTCTTTATATGTAAACAACATGATGTGGGGAAGTAAGATCAGGCAGAAGGACAGAAAGCCTTATTAATAACAAGCAAAATTTGTGAAACTGTATTTTCAGAGAGCTGATGATGATGACTGCAAGCCACTTGAGTCTGATGACTCTTCTGTGATCTATATGATGATACACATTGGCGGTTTTTCTCTTGTTACTCTTGGATAAATGTTCAAGCCACTAAAACCACCTCTGAATTTGGTACTTGTAATAGGAAAAGTCAGCTCCTTATCTTGGGAATACTCTACCATGAAGAATCATCATCTCAGAAAAAGGGCTTAAAAAGTCCACTGAAAGTCCAAAAGGGGAATAAATAACCCACAAACATTCTTTATTGCAGCATTACCTCTCCTTCTAAGATTTCCATTTAAGTAAAAAATGGTATAAAATAGTATTATAGAGACTAACTACAAGGAGAAATAGGCCTCTCTCCTCTTGTCCCCCTCGCTCTGTGTTTCAAAATATTATAATTTTCAAATTAACTGTTGCATGTTTAGAACACTGATTCAAACTATCTTATAATGACTTAGAAAACTAAAAATTGAAGTAAATCCAATTTGTTATTTTCATTTACCCTGGTTTTGTTTAGGGAATGTCTGAATAAAACCTATTTTTGTATTTTGAATGTTACTGATTATAGTTCATCAGAATTAAATTTGAAAAAAATATCAACAAGTTGATATAAGGAAATAATTTAACCCTTATGCATTCAGTGTTTTGCTACAGGCTGTATGATTCTGATTTTGTGCTTAAAAAATCATGGATTTTCATTGAGGAAGTATAGAGTGATTCATATAATTATACCATGGTTTTTCATAATGAAATGTCCATAATGCAAAATCCAAAAGGTACAGATATGTACTTCCATGTGAGATTTAAGACTATTAAATATTAAAATGTTAAAACAAAAACAAATATACTTTAAGATGGTCAACCACTTATGCACTCACAATATAAGCTATTTCTTTTCTACTTAAAAATCTTTTCAGTTTGATTTCAGGGGTCCATTCAATTTGATATAAAGGTGCCTTTTAATTTTTTTAAGGTTATTTCTGGAGCACAATTCTGAATCACTTAACTGAGAAAAACAGTATGTCTGTGCAAAACTTTCAAAGACCACATACTTGAACTTTCTTGAACTATTTTATTTCTGGCACTATTCAGTTATCATTTTGTTCCATTTACAAGTGGAAACAATTTTTGTCAAGAGAGACATAATGTGCGAAGTGAATCTTTATAAATTTAATTACAGCAGGAAGATCTGGAGATACTTAGAATATATGCAAAGACTTACGTCAAAATTTAATTTGCAAAGCTTTTCAAACAAGGTGAAACATTGGTTTTACCATCCTTTCCTATTTAATATATACAGCAGGAAATAAGGTATGATGAAAAATGGGGAAGGTATTATAAAATTCCAGTTAAAGTACTATAAAAATTTGCATATTGTAATTACTTTGATTTAGTTTCTTTTATAAATTCTGTATAGATTCTAGGAGACCATGGGAACATTTACAAAAGAAAAAGCAGTTGCCTACTTTCAGAATATATTTCAAAGAAATTTTGGAATTATATATATTTCAAACACATTTCTTGTAATGAAAATAAATCATTTAATTTTAGAAAATACACACATAAAATTCTAAAGGAATTCTAGGTATTGCAGTGCATATTGCGTTTTGTTTGCACATGTAAATACAATATTAGAATAGAAGGATACACATACCCAGAGCTATAGGATATATATGTAGTATCTACATATGTTTATGTGTAAGTGCAAACACACACTTCCAGCTCTCTCATTTTAATTAACATTATAAAGGAAACATGTTTGTCTTTAATCCTTTTGAGAAAAATATGCCACTAAATAGAAACCTGAGTATTCAACTGCAATTTTCCACAGTATGAATTCTGCTGTTTCTGCTGCATTTTGCTTTCTCGTTTGGATATTGTTATTGACTTTTTGGTTAGCTTTTTACCATTGTTTTGGGTAGCTTTTTGAAATTATCTTTACCTATTTCTCTGTGTCTTTCTCCTCATCAGAAAGCTAAATTTTTAATTTTATACTGTAGTTTTTTACCTGCTTTCATCTTTCTGTTTTTATTGTGGTTTCCAAAGTATCATATCTTCTTAATTTTACATAGCATTTTGCAGGCGTTCCTAAAATTTGTTTCTATTTTCTGTTTATTTTTTTAAAAAATTGTTTTAAGCAATCACCTTTTCTGCATTTCTCTCATTATTTTGCAAAATCTTATTCACACTCATCTTTAAAAGAGCACTTTCATGTTTGAGCCCACAAATTTTCTTTGCTTTTACTACACGTTACCCGTTACTGCCACCTGCTGCAAACAGGAGGAACCTAGCTCCCTGTCTTAACATCTAGCGGTGCTGCTTCTCCATAGTAGCATGCCATTTTCCACTTCCTATATTGCCTGAGAGCTCATCCCTACCACAGAAATCTGAGGATTTTGGCAGTTTCTTCCAGATTACCCCCTGCTTATTTTCTTTGGCACTATGCTATCCTTTGAAGGATCAATGTTGAAATAAGCTAATTAGTTAAAATCATCTTCTTTGTAATTCAATCAACACAGTTCAGAACCTATGAATTTCTTTTAATGTTTGGTCATTGAGACCAAACTTATGAAGTTTTCAGAGGTTTTGAAGGTTTTTCCTTAATCATATATTGCACCAATAATTTTAGTTCGGAGTTTTGGCAAGCTGAGGTGTTAGACATCTTACTGGAATGTAGATTTCTTTGAATATTCTGCATTACAATGTTGGTTGCAACATGCAAACTTGATTAAATTTTTCATGTTAACCTTTTTTTTTTTTAATCTTAATCATATGGCCCCAGACTTCAGAAGTAGAAGTTAGTTTATAGGTATTAGTTAGCCATCCCCAGACACACAATGAACACTATTTACTTTGCATTAATTAAGTTCTCAAAATATGTGTTTGACTAAATCCATTAAAATTTAGTACCCTTCTTTCCACTATGGCCAGAATACATGTAAGTTGTGTTCAAACGAACTATATGGTGGGCCTATTTTGCTTTGAGTTCTATCTAGCTGCCACCTATTATAGGCACAATTTTATCCTGGAACTCCAGGACAAAAAATCTACAGAGAATGTGGTGATACCTCTTTTGTCTGGATAAGTATGCCTTAGATCTTTGTGTATCATGGGCTTACACAAGACTTACTAAGTGGAGATTGAGGTGAGAGACTTTGGAAATAAAATTAAGAAGCATTGATTTAACTCTTCAAAAGTAATGTGGCATTCTTTTTTTTTTTTTAAGATTTTATTTATTTATTTGACAGAGAGATACAGCGAGAGCACAAGGAGACAAAGAAATAAGCAGAGCGAGAGGGAGAAGTAAGCTCTCCACTGAGTTGGGAGAGCCCAATGCGGGATTCAATCCCAAGACCCTGGGATCATGACCTGAGCTGAAGGCAGCCACTTCAACCAACTGAGCCACCCAGGTTCCCCAATGATGTGGCTTTCAATAACTATTTTTACATTTCTGTTTAAGAATCAAAGTGAGAAAAATATTTATAGATGTTTTTTCCAAAGAAATCAATATTAAAGCAAACATTTTATTATTTACTAGGTAATATTTTATTAATATTCATAATGTATAAACATTGTCTTTGAGAACATGTATTATAGTGGTCACTAAAGACTTAAATAATATTTGATTAAAACTTTAATTAATGCATCTTTGTCGAGAAACATTTAGAAAAACAACACACTTAATATAGAAAAATACATTTATCCTATCCATACTAAAATCATGCTGGTACCTTTTAAAAATAACTTAAGATTTTAAAATCAATTTATACACTATGTCACCTATATTGGGGTGATGATTCATTTATCTATATGGGTATATATGTGTGTTAAAACACAAAAAAATCTAGTCTTCTTATGTTGTGGTGTAAAAGTTTAAAATGCCCAAAGAAATTAAATGTCTATAAAAATAATAAAAATGCAATCTAGTCTTTAAAACTAACCCTTCAAAAGTATTATTCAGAGTTCCTGATTCATATCCCTCAGTGACATGACACTTACACAGAATGTGGTGTTTTTCTCTTCTTTTCAACTTTTCCACAATTTGTAATTGCTTGATAGATTCTTATTTTATAACTGCCTTAAATCTTATCTTTCCACTCAATGTTTCCCCAAATCCCTGGTCTGAGTCTTTTTATCTCCAGATTTCTTCCATTTCTCCAGTTTCTGCATAACACAAGTCTGAGAAACAGAGCAGCAAGAGCCTTGGAGGGCAGGATGAAAACAGAAATTGAGCAAAGGAAACATTACCTCTTGTGCTCTGAGTGGGGGTGCACATGGGCCTGTGTGTATGTGTGTCTGAGAGAGGCCTGGTGGCACAAAGTCATTTTAGTGGGAAGCATGTTAGCTTTAATAAATCCTTTCCCCATTGCATTCATATTCATGATCTAGATCTCTATTATGTTCATGTTTTTATAGCTTAGATGAAACTGCTGAGAATTCTGATTAATAGTAGGAACAGTGAAGCAAACTTGAAAAGGTGACTCCTCACTAGGCACATCATTTTATCACCCTTTCTAGAAGACTTCCTGAAAAAGTCTGATTCTTTTCCCTTTTGAATATAGCAGTAATTGTTCAATGGGTCATTTAAATTTTGCTTAAAAATTCAATGTGAAAATACTTTTTTTTTCATAAAGTGTAATGACATGAGGGTGTATGAGATCAAACACACACTTTGAATTTTAAATAACAAAAAACTAAATTTAAGTAATATACACATACACACATATGTGTATAGATAAATGTTTTTACATTAAAATTATTCTTTAAATTACAATGAGAAGTAAAGTCCCCTAAAATTAACAGGACTTCTATCACTCATTATTCATATAAAAATGAACATTTCATACAGACTGGGTTTAGGAGAGTAAAATGGAGAAGAAGGTAAAGTTCTGGGCCAATTCATCTTGATAATTACAGGGGAAAATTAATTCTAAAACCTATATGGACTTGTTTTTATTTACTTTAGATATTCTTCCATAAAAAGGAGATAACTTTCTCATTCGTTTATCAGCCATAAGATACAGAAATGCTGGAAAGCAGAGTTCCATATGATACAATTGTCACATTTCTTCCTTTTGCTTCTATTTTAAAAATCTATAATTTTAAATGTTGAAAATATACATAAAACCTGTGATAAAAATAAATGCTACTATAATTTTTTCTTGCCACAATATCATTACACATGAACAAAAGGTCAGGAATAAGTACCTGGAAAATGTATTGTCCTTCACTAAAACAGGGGGAAATCTTAAAAAGGTTCCACAGAGTTGACCCCTTATTATAAGAGAGAGGTGATATATAGAATTACCTTCCTTGGCTATATATTACTTTTGTCCTCCTGGTTGTAGGTAAGGGTGAGAAATAAATAAACATGAATAGATAAAAACAAATGTACAAAAAGGAAAAGTAGCAAATGGCCAACTGTGATAATAGAACAACTTGTACATAACGCATCTAGAAAAAAAATCGTGAATTTTATTTTTATAATACAATTATTCTATGGTACCATTAGATATGTGAAGCACATAAAATGATTTTTCATATGAAAATAAATAATATGTAAGTCATTCAAATAGAAATTTAAAGTTTGAAAACTCACTTTAAAAATTGAAAATTAGTTTTCAAAGAAGACAGGACAATATTCTTTTTGTACCATCCCCAACCTATATTTTCCATTCACTGAATAGAAATTTCTTAATTTTAGCTAACTGTCTCAGAAGGCCTTTAGCCTGAGAAAGAAAGGTACATTGAGGTTGGAAAAAAGTTTCTTATGACATAGAATATTGGTTGGACATAGCAACTCAGGAGGCAGATTGCCTGAGTACAAGTCTCAGCTCCAATATTTCACTGCTTTGTGGTCCTGGGTCAGCTAATCAACCTGTTTTTGGTACCTTAGGTTTCTTCAATCTAATATTTACACAGAATATATTGTTAATGCTGTTTAAAAACCTAGAAAATAGTACATACATATGCACGTGCATGCATGTGTACCAGTATGGTTGTGATCACTCTTACATTCAATTTATAGAAGAAAATAAAAAGTTATTCAGGATTCAGGAGAAGCAAACTTTATAATGTCCTAATTCTATAGAGATGTATAGCTAAAATCCTACATTAGATACATTTTTATTATTTTTTAGGTCAAAAATAGACCTAAAATTCATAAGACAAATTACAAATTCTCTCAAATTATACTTTACTTTGATTAAAGAACATGTTCTGACATTTGTTAATTTATATGATATATCTCTTTTAAATGCTGGCTTAGAAGAACTTGGTGGGTTTCTTTCTTTATATTCATGTTTGCCTGTTCTCTTTCCAAAGTATATGCATGGGACAGTTATTTTGGGGTTTTGCTGATAACTTAGATCACTTCTTTACATCATCATTATTGGCTTTTTCTTTTAATAAATGGAAGAATTGATCCATGCAGGCTTCCTTACTCATTTAGTTTGTTAAAATAGATGAAAATTGGGACAGCTGGGTGGCTCAGCCATGAAACACCTGTCTTTGGCTCAGGTCATGATCCCAGAGTCTTAAGATCAAGTCCAACTTCCGGATCCTTGTCAGCAGGGAGCCTACTTCTTCCTCTGCCTGCCATTCCTCCTGCTTGTGCTCTCTCTCTCTGAGAAATAAATAAATAAATAAATAAATAAATAAATATCTTTTAAAAAATGTATGAAAATTACAGTACCTTACAAACTATGATGTGCTTTATAGAATAATAAATACTGGACTTCAAAACATGTATTATTAATATTATTATTACTTATTATTTTTTGCAATCAGACACTACAGAATATTGGAATATATGTTTAACAAAAAAATGAGATGGTTTTACCAGTTTGATGCATTGGGCTCATTCAGTACAAAGAGAAATGACATCTGTGTAGAAAATATTAATACACTATTATTATGTAGCCATACAGATCAGCTACACCATCAAATACCCTCTTACAGTGTGTTTCAGTTTAACAAAAGGTAATGTTTTGGCACTTCCATACACACCGAACAGTACATTAAGCTTTGAAACAACTGAATAAAATATTTCTTGTTATCTTTTAATACTTTAAATAACAAGAATGTCTCAATCAGAATACCTGGCGGAAACAGAAGGCACAAACAGGAATGATTTTAGAGAGAATTTAGATAAGAGCTACTTTCTGGAGGAGTGATTGGATTAAGGGAAGTGACAAGAGATATTTTAGAGCATCTATCCTATAGCCACAGTAGAAAGCTGAAGGGGCAAGAGATAAGATGTAGTAAACAGGAGCTGGAACTATGGAAGGGTGTATTCCTGGAGCAATGCAGGCACTCCCAGAAAATACCTCAGTGCTAAGTTACAGAGCAACTGGGGCAAGAATTCTCTCTCCTACTGCCCCCTGCCAGTGCCTCTCATTGACTGTACTCCAACAGAAGGCAAAGGACAAAACCCGGTGGATGCAATTCCTAGAGGCTACTTCCTGGAGCACAAAAAAGGACAAATGATGGATTTGGGGTTTGAGGAAGGGTTAGGAATAGAAAATGATTAGTACAATAAATTAAAAAAATAAGTGTATCATGATATTATATCATATCAAAATCCATATTTCCAAAGCATTGAGATTTGTGTAAGTTAGCATTAACCATATGGTGATTTCAGTGGAATAACCCTGAAACCTTGAATCCAGAATTATCAAAATATAGCTCCACTCATTAAGACTCCCTAAACTGGGTATAATCAGGTCATATTTTTCATTATATTGTAAGGTTCCTAAGCAGCTTTCCTGGAAGCAAAGCATCTACAAAAATGTACATAAATTAGACTCATTAAGTCAATTAGACCTCTGCCTTCATTGACCAAAATAAAAGCTGAAGAGTCAAGGATTTTCCTTGTTTCATATGAAATAAGTATGAGCAGTTGAACTCATTATGTGCATGATTTCTCACTTTAATATCAATATGAAATTGTTTCTACTTGCATTTCCTGCCAATCATTATAACTTTAGAGGAAAAGATGGAAAAAAGAAAAAAAAAAAAAACAAGTTAAGTGCACACCATTTTTGCTGAGAAATGAAGAAAACAAAACAAAACAAAAAACCCCTCACAGGTGGCAAAGTGAGAGAGATTACTACTGACACATCAAACTCACCAGCCTGGTGGTCATGGGATACCTCTTTTAATCATTGTCTCACTTGTAACAGGTTACTTACTCCTCCTAGCTCCCTTGTTACCATGTTTTCCATTTTTTTCTTCCTTCTTTTCAAACCACATTATGGAGTACTGTATAATTAGGACGGTTTCCCATGATGTTAATAAGTTTAAAGGGCATATTAGAATAGGGAGTTATTGCTGTGGAGTTGCTACTGATACCCTGTTAAGCCTAATTCAACTGGGACAAGATGGAAAGTATTTGATTCCCTCAAAAGGAAAAAAAAAAGTAAATTATACAGATTGTTAAAATCAATTCTAAGCTTAAATATGACAAGGGTAACTAAAGTTTTAGTAAATGAAGTAAGGTGGTAAAATAAAGGGAACCTCAAAGGGACTAATCTGAGATGGCTGTATATATCCAGGACCATGCTTCCTTGCCCTGTCCCACTTTCCCTTTTTAATTTCTATTTCACAATTATCGTGTTTTTGTTGTTGTTGTTTTTCATGGTTGTTTTAAACACTTACAATGACCACTTAAAACAAGTAGTGCTGCCTTTTAAAAATAAATATACTGTGATAAAGGTGACATTTAAAGCTGTCTTTTCATTTAAGAAGGAAAAGTAAAACATAATATTACAGGAGGTGGATAGGTAGTTAAATAATGAAAAAAAATTTAACTGTTGTAGCTTGGTGTGGTCATCCCCAGGAAAGATAAGTCAGTCCAACTCTAAAAATTTCTATAAAAAGCTACTCACAATTAACACTTGTGGTGGTATTGAATACGGAGTGATACTGGAGGAAGGGGGTTGAATATAACCCTTACTCTTCCTTGTGTTCTTCTAGAGGGCACCAAAGTATACTTGTATAGAAGCAAGAGTAAATCAGCCCCAGGGAGCACTGTCTCTGTGAGATGCCACCTTTGAGCTGAAGTTGAGATGAGTTTCAAGTTGCTGAACACCCCCATATAGCAATAAAAAGATAGAAGATATCGACATGCTCAGCTGCATCTTGTTAAAAGCTTCCTGCGGGTTGGCAGAATGAAATCTTTATTTAAAATACACAAACTATTGTCAAGGGAAAGATGGAAAAGAGAACACAGTAAAAGGGCCAAATGCTTTGCTTAACCCACCAGGAGCAGGAGAAAGGGAGACGTGGTCACATTGTCTTTGCAGCAACAACAACAGAAAAGGTGACTAACACCACCACATCAGCATCCATCTGCTCTTCCCATGGTATCGAGATGCATTATTTCTTTTATTATTAATTATATGTGTTTCTGGGGGAGGGTAAATATATGATTACGAATAGCAAAAGAGGAAATCATTTCTGGTGCCACTTGGCATTAAGTACAGTAGTGTATGCAATGAGTGAGTGATGACAGGAAACACAGCAGCAGCGTTGAGTTCTGGCATCCCTCCTACAAACCTGCTCCAACTCGCTCTTGGTAGTCAGAGGCTTTCAAACAGAAAGTTCATGTAAAACCATTATTGAACACTGACAGGAAGGAACTGAGACAGGAGGGAGTGGTGTGTATTTGTGCAGAAGGGGAGGGAGGGAGGGAAGGAGAGAGAAGAGAGGCTAGGAGAGAGAATGAGTTAGTCATCATCTTGCACAGAAGACACCATAAGGGGGCAGGTGCTTTGCATAATTATAAAGATAGACATACACAGGCACACACACTTGCACACACGAAGAAATCTTTTTGGTTTGTATCCTATCATTTCCAAGAACAGCTTTAAGTGATAGTGACTGTGAACCTTCCTGGATGGGTGAGCTCAGTGGGTTTAAGTGGGTGGAGCAGGCAGCCTTGCAGGAGATGGGTTCAGAAGAAGGGTCACTCCTGAAGAGCAAAGGGACATGGCAGGCAATGAAGCAGGCATGAAAAGAAAAGAGGTGAAAGGACCCTGGGGAAAATGTCACACGTATTGATTAAGCTTTATTTCTCTTTGGGAGAAAGTGACATTTCTGCTATTAGATCATGGACATATAAGGAAAGTAGATGGCTCAGTGCTTTTCATTTTCTTCCACAGTGCTTAGGGCACCTTTGACCAGAGGGTACCTGGAAGGTTTTCTGTTGCATTATTACAAGCAGGATAATTATTTTGGCGATTTGTTTGTTTGTTTGTTTTGTTTTTTAGCACCAAGTGGTGACATTGTTCTTTCTTTAGCAACAGAGGTTGCTACAGCTATATCCTTTGATCAAACCCCAGTGACGGTAAAATGATAGAAGCTTTCTGTTACATTTCTTCCACCCTGCTCTTCCCTAGCTCCAATCCTCTCTTCTAGCTTTGCTCCGGGGGATTTAAGTTACTCTTTGCTTGTTTACAGTCTGTGATACATCACCTCAGAGGCATTGGTCATTCTCCTAAGCAGTTAGTAGATAAATACCTCCCCCCCACCCCCTCCGCATGCAGTCCAGGTCCTCGCCTCAGAAGCGAGGCTACTTTCTAGCAACTCTTTCACAAGTTCTCCCCTTCTCAACTACCTCCTTGACAGAGCCCTACCTGGACCTCAAGCCCAGCTACGCTACCGAGCACCCCAACTGAAAACTCCATCCAGGATCCAGGACGCAGGGCACTCCGCACTCCGCAGCCTCTGCTCCTCTCTCCTAGTCCTCACCCAAGTGGGCTCTTCACAAGCAACGAATGTGTTGCGAACTAAAAGTCTGCCCCCCGCCCCTGCATTTTTAACCCTGCCACCCCTAACGCTTGCCTCCGGCGTCCCTCCAAAAAAGCAACTAACCAAACAAACACACACACCGAAATAACCAAAAGCACGCAAACACCTGAAGAAGCGCCACCGGGATCTACACCTGGACCAGTCCTCTGTGGCTTTAGTGGTCGGGAAGAGCCTCCTCTCCCCGCGCGCACGGCTTTCTCCCGGAGCCCCGGGGGCATGCCACGGCCTCTGGGTCGCGGGGTCAGCTCGGCCGCGCCCGGGCAGCTCGGGGTCGCCTCCCAGTGTCCCCCTCCTCCCGCCCCGGCTCGCCCGCCCGCACGGCAGCCGGCGCTCGGAACATCGCGCGCCACGTCCTCCCCGCCCCGGCTCCCGCCCGTCAGAGCCGGGCCTGCGCCGCTGGCAGCCATCAAGTGGCTCGTTAAGGAAATGCAGGTGAGTGCGTGCGGCCGAGCGGCTGCTACTGGAGACGTGGGGTGTGTGCCTGTGTGTGCGAGCGGGAGGAAGAGGGAGCGCGAGCCAGAGAGCGAGTGCGGGAGCGGCCGGGAGATGCTCGGCGCCTCCGCTCCCCGCCCCGCCGCGCCCGTGCTCGCATCCGCGCCCGCACCCGCACCCGCACCCGCACCCGGCGGCCCGAGAGCGTGGGGCAGCGCCTAGCCCTGACAGCGGCTCGCCTCCTCGCGGTCTCGGCGGCAGCTCCGCCGGCCGCCCGGCGGCCTCCCCCCACCCGGCGGTCCCCTCCCAGCCGGAGCCCTCCCGCTGCTCCTCCTCCGCCGCCTCCTCCCCTCGCGCGCCGCTGACAAGCAGCCTCGGCGGGGAGAGCGCAGGTACTTTGCCTTCAGAATAATTTGCACGACCCAAGCCAGCTCTCGGAGCGCCCTTGTTTTCTTCGGTCGTTGCCCCCTCCCTCCGGAAAAGAAGGTCCCACTTTCGAAACAAGCAGCGCTCGAAGCACCCTACCCAAGCCAAAGCCCGACGGGCTGCTGTGCATGTGCTGTCCTTTCTTGCAGTTTATTCGGGGCCTGTGTGGAATGGAAAGACAGTTCTTTATTTGACTGGGAGGAAAGAAAAGAGAAGACTCCTCAGGGTTTCCAAGGAGGACTGGAGCGGCTGCTTTAGTAAGTAAACTGTGCTTTTGTATTTCTTTTCTCTCAAGTGAGGCGTATGCTGGATGCTCTCCCTTCGGATGTTATGGACACAGTTCGTTTTACCGGGGACGAAGTTGACTTATATAACTTAACTAGTTCTTAATTGAGAAGTGGTTTGCTAAGCATTTTTTTTTCTTTCTTTCTTTCTTTCTTTTTTTTTTTTTTTTTTTTTCTTTTAAGGGCATTGAGAAGACTAAAGTGGGAGAAACCTTACTGGGGATCTGATTTTTAAACGTTTATTGTTCAAGAGATGTTGGGAGCCTGGCTTGTGAAACGTTGGTTGGTTCTAAGATTTAAGGATGATTACCTAGAAAAAGCTGGAGAATTCTAACCTGGTTCCCTCCTCCTGCTACCTTCCACCCCAGCCTTAATCCACACCAACTCCCATCCTTCCCTGACTTCACTTGGTTGCTTGCTTTATCTTTAGTCCTGAAGACAGCTTGCCAAAAAATTGGGTCAAGGGAAAGTTAATAAAGATGATTTGAAAGACCGGGAGAAAATCCTGTTGAGGTTTCTACTACTTGTGGGTAGATGAGATGTGGAAGAAAATCCTGGAACTGGGCTAGTTTGGATAATTTTGATGAAATTAATTTGGAGAGGGAATGTGAAAAATGCTTTGGAGAGGGTAGGAGCTGAGGCTGTGACTTTGACACAGCAGGTTATGAACTGTGACAGGGGCTCAGCAGCCAGTGACAGGCTTAAGGTGTCTCCTAGGGCTGAATATCTCTGCATCAAAAACTTTTGCAGGCAGTATTCCTCTTGGGGCTAACATCACCATGTCAGTAGCTGCAGCATTTCTGTAAAAACAAGTAGGACACTCTTCCTTTTTCTGTGAAGGGGTTAATGATATATTTAAAAAGAATAAACGATGGTCTAACATTTGTCAGCATTTTGTAATATCTAAACAAAACCTTTGCGTTAGGTCAGTAAAAATATAGTTGAGTCAGTTTGTTTTGCACAAGAAAGAGAGAATCAATAACATTTCAGCATTTTTTTTCTTTATTACTGCCAAATGGACTCGGAATCTAATTCTTCTTACATTGTTACATATACAGTAGATACAGTAGGAATTGCAATTTAGATACAACAGAGCTGATTTTTAACAAAGCCAAAGTTCTCTGACATAATAGCATTCATGCTGACTAGAGTGGAACAGTAATTTAGAAAGTTTGTTTTATCTTTAACTTTCTATTTTCTATCTCAGTGTAAAGCACTCTTACAAGCAAATGTCTTTAAGAGTTATGAACCAGATTGAAAATTAAAGCCACTTATCTTGCAGATATATATATTTCAACAGAACACCTTACCATCAAATAATACCTAAGGGCTCTCTTATATTTAAGTGATGATAATAATAAAGTAGAAAAAATGCTACCTTTATATTTACTCAAATGTGTATGTAAAAGTGGCAATATTCATTTGGCATTGATTTTTTTAAATTTTAAGAGTAAACTAATGTACAATGGTTTTAAAAAAGGAAAGCTCTTTTAGAGTTGCTATGGTTCTTCAATGTCAAAAGCTCTGAATATCTTGAGACATAAGTTTTTAAGGTAATGAAATAGCAGTAGAATAGTTGATGAATTTCTTGATATAAAGTTATAATATATGGAAATCATTTGGGAAAGATATGTCATTGTTTTTTGTATATTACTTTATTTTCTATCCATATGGGTTCTCTGAGAGGTATTGCTATTCTCAGCGGCCATCTCTGCTATTGGTTTAAAATGAAATTAAATAATTTAAAATTAAACCATGCTTGATCAGATTTGTAAAGCATATGACCTCTACTTATTTGTGACCTCAAATATCCAAAAAGATATCTGATGTTTTAAAAGAAGTTATTGAAAAATAAAAGGTAAGAGTGTATTGAAGTCCCAATTTTAAAAGTGGTTCAATCATGTTATTACATATATTATCATAGGACACATTTTCCACAGTAGAAAAGACATGGTAGGATTGTTGATCCTATTCAAATTTCTGAAAGCAAAGATTTACAATTAACATGAAAATTAATATGACACACATTCTGCCTGTGCTCTAATTATGTTATAGTGCTAAGGAAGATAGCCTGAATTAAAACTATTTCTAGTCAAGCTTGCAAATATCATATTTGATCACTTTCAAAAAAGTCAAAACTGGATGGGGTGATTAGATTGTCAGGATTTGTTTTGTTATTTTTCTTTCTCTCTCTCTCTCTTTTTCTTTTCTTTCTTTCTTTTCTTTTCTTTTTTTTTGTCACCAGTTTTCTATGAGATACAGAGATGGTTGCAACTTTAAAGTTGAAAAAAGAAAGTTGCTAGTGTCAGCAGTTATGTGTTTTATTATGCAATTGTTCTTGTTATTCAGATCAGATAATGGCCCTATGAAATACATAAGCAGTCTGCAGGGAATGAATGATTAATTCCTCTAACGTGTGCTTACTAAAGGAGTTCTTACTAATAAAGTGCTGTATACCTGCATTTGCTTACAGTTGCAGTTGGTGAAGGCAAATATACTTTTCTTTTCCTTTAATAATAACATAGATTTTACAGGTCTAGTTCTGTAACTGTAGTAACGTAAAGATGATTTCATGGAACACATGATCTTATATTTTAGAGTCCTTTGGATACATATGATTGCTATTTACTTAAAATGATTAAGAAAGTAAAATATTGTTAATTAAATGTAATACTAAGAGGCTGAAGTATAAAAATTTTGTTTTTCCTTCAATGGAATGGCATTCTATCTCTCCTGTGTATTACCTTTTGGGTGTGGATGCAAACTGCAAGTGCAAAGGACGTTTCTTTTTAGTAATATTAAGTGTAAAAACAGTTTAAATATTAGGTAGATACTCTGTTAAAATTTTGGGAATGGCTAATAGTACACATGACAATTGTGGTTACCAGTGGGTAGATTGTTTTGCAGTTAGAGGTGTATCACTGATTAACTTTCCAATATCTTTGCATTTCTGAGACTGGATTATAGGTGAAGGTGGGAAATGGATGGATTTTATGTAGTGATTTGAGAACAGGTAACCTAAAATAAATACTATACATTTTAAACTTACTTACCAAATGACTTCTGTTTTTAGAAATTTCTAAAAAAAAGTGATTTTCAAAATTGTCTAATTGAATATATCAATATGCATCTCTCACATTTAATAAAACAAATAACTTTATTTCAAGATTCCTCTGTTGTTTGGAGAAATAATTTCTGTAATATTATTTTGAACTTACACTTATACTGAATTTAATAAACTTTAACAATGGAAATTATATGATAGTATATATTTAATAATACTAATTTAAGAGTTATATTGAAAACTGGATGAGTAGGATTTTGTAAATTGAGTACCATTTGAATTTATCTCCTTAGATATTTAAGTGCAAAATTTTTATGACTACTGTCAGTTCACTGGGTTTTAATCAGGCTATTCAAAAGCAATTTGGCATCCAGTGGAATAAATGAATTTCCACTGGTAGAATCAATGTGGAAGTTAACTGTACTTGCAGTAATAGTTATGCTTTTTTCAAACTCCTTAAAAATGTGTTGAATGAAAGAAAATGAATGAAGAATAAAAAATGAATATTGTCCATTAGGTGAACACTTATATGATTGTAGAATCAAAGGTTTTGAGTCTTTCTCTCATCTTTATAATTGGCAGTGTGACTCCAGGGAGGTAACTTGGACTCTATGGGTTTTCTCCGGGGTTTTCTCCTTTGTCCAGTAGAGAAATTCACCTACAATCTGAGGTTTTAATTCCAAAATCTCATGGAACAAGATAATATAACTAGTAATATAATTAATAGTAGCATTTAGCAAATTGTTAGACTACTCTGCACCATAGAACCCAAAGAGAAGTTGTGGCAGCCAACTTGTTTGGGGAAGGATTAAGGAAATTGTCCCTAAGCCATATTGGAGGTGACTGGACCCTACTGCTATGTGGATTAAAATGTTTATGTGGAAGAGGAGGATGGAGAGTATGGAAGGAAGGGAGTGGACTAAAATTCTTCTAAACCACCCGTTGCACTCTCTACTGAAAAAATATTATATAAGCAAGTATGTTTGGACTTGTTCCTGTATTTAATACCAAAAGGGTATGAGAAGAGAAAAATAAAAGAAATTGCTAAGTGTCCTTTGACTTCCTTTTTTCTCCTCTTAGTTTATTATATATTCTATTTTACAATATCATGTTTAGATAAACATGCACAATTTAAATATACTGTTTTTATTTCCCTGAGATACATGTTATAGACTGTCCCTGCTAGAAGTAACCGCATAAAAATTCATTTCAGCCCCTGTATTTTAAAGAGGAAACTGAAGACTTTGGAGGTTAAAAACTATAAATGTGACATATACTTCCCAAGTTCACAGAGAGGTTTTACCTCACAAAGCAGTAGTATCTAAGATGACACACTGACAAGTAAATATATAGACAATAATGTATACCTGTTAGTAAATTATCAATACGAAAATTCCAATTGGTGATGTATAATACAATCATTTATCTAAAAAGATTTTATAATGACAAAGCTTCTAGTCATGGAAAATGGACACAGAAATAATATATACAGTGTTAATTTTGGGTACTTGCTTTTCTTATAGAAAACCAAGATTGTATTCTTACATAGAAATCACGTTTTTAATTGATGAAATTTGAAAATTTTTCTCCTCTAAGAAAATCGGTGTGTCCAGTCTTTCCTCTTTAGCTGTTTAATTAGAGAGTATATTTGCTTTCTGTTTTGTGTGTTTGGTTGTGTGCCTGTGCACATGTGTATTTAAGCACAGGTGTTCAAGATGGAACTTAGTGAAAATGGTGCACTTAAAATTTTAGAAGTATATGTATCATAATTGAATAATCAAAGACAGATAATATATATTAGGGTGTAAAATATCAAATTTCTCTCTGATTCTTAAATGTAAGTTCAACAGTATACCATATTACCAATATCTTGCCTAGTTTAATAAGCCCACATATTTTCTAAATACCACATTATAATAAAATATTCTCAAGGTTGAGATTATAGAATTAAAGAGAACATAATTGCTGTTCTTTCACATTTATTATTACAGACTTTATTTACCTGGTTTGGTATATGTACTTACATTAGGTGCTAAAAAAGAAAAGGAAAAAAATCAATTTGATTATGACATGGTTAGTTACCTAAAAGCTGCCATTATTAACCTCATATTAAATTAAATGTACTATTTTTAACTTGAATACCTTGTTATAATTCATTGCATATTTGATTTACTTTGTAAGGGAACAATAAAACTGTTACACTTAAACAGAGAATTAGCGAATTTTATAAAATTCCTTTTAAACATGTTATTATTTAACAAATCTGCTATGAAAGTCTTTTAATGTGTTTATTCTATTGCGACTCTTGTGAATTATACTTTTCTAAAAAATCCAAAGTTATGTTTCTTAAGTGTAGTTTGTATTAAAAAGAGGGCCCATCAACAGCTACATGAGAAAACAAAGTCAGGCAAGTCTGAGTGCACATATTCCTTTTTACTACTTACCTGCTTAATTACATACACTGTGGAATTTGTATTGCAGGATATACTCCTGCTCCTTTGGTTAGATGGACCTGGTAGCTTAGGACAAAGGTCTAGAACATAGCTTCCTTCCAATTTCAAGAAAGGTCAATTTAGAAAACAGAAGCAGAAAAAAATAAGCAAAAGCAATAGAATGCTTCCTCTTTTTTACTTTTTTAAGATTTTATTTATTTATTTGAGAGAGAATGAGTGAGAGAGAGCATGAGAGAGAAGGTCAGAGGGAGAAGCAGACTCCCCAAGGAGGCGGGAGCCCAATGTGGGACTCAATCCTGGAAGTCTGGGATCATGCTGAGCCGAAGGCAGTCGCTCAACCAACTGAGCCACCCAGGTGCCTGAATGTTTTCTCTTTTTAAATGAAGTGGTCAAGGTCACTTGTCCAAGGCAGAAAAATACTCATACAAGTTTCTCTTCCTGAAATGTTGTCCCAGTATAGTGACCTACGGTAGAACAAAGGATGTAGTGACCTACAGTAAGATAAAGGATGAAGAGGGGAGAGGATGAAGAATGACAGACTTGTTAATCTTGCCCTAGATGTGGTATTCCACCTTTTTTCCCCCCCACAAATGGGTTTCAAAATCAGAGATACAACTTTTCACTTTGGGGTAATTGGCCATCAAATTAACAAGGAATCTGACTCTTACTAATTTGCACCGTACTTTCAGTGTATGCGATTGTTACCTTGTCTCATCTGAAGCCATCGAGAAGGTCAGTTTATCAGTTTATGATCTTCATTATGTCTTCATTGGATTTTGTCACAGAAATTAAGGACAGGACAGTAATTCAGGTATCGTAGCCATATTTCTACTCCTGGAAGTTACATTCTCTTCTGTTTCATAACTTATATGCAGGGATATGCAACATATTATTTGTATTTAGGGGTATACAACATATTATTTGGTCCCCAAATATTTATTCAGTCTTTCTTGTACCAAGCAGTGCTAAGTAAAACACTCTGAAGCTAGCAATATAAAGCTGCCTAACTTGTGACCATCCTATATTCTTATGAAACATTTCCCCATTATTAAGATTTTATTTTAATTCCATGGAGAAAATAGAATTTCCCCCAAAGAATCTTCCTGTTTAACTCACAGAAAATTTTCCAGCTACAAGCCTTCTTTTGCCATTTTTCTCCTCTCATTCACTGTCATCCTGAGTCAAAGCCGTCTCATATGGAAGCCAGGTGGAATCCTTGTTGCTTATTTAGCCGCTGTAGGCTACACTGTATTCCACTGGAATTAATGGACACCCTTCATCATCTTCCAAGCTGTATTACTGCAATGCTAATTCTTCAGATTCTTCAGGCGCCTCACTCTCCACAGTTCTAGAGAAGCAGTAAGGCATGACAAGCATATCATTATACCATCCTCATACCTACAAGATACCAGAAGCCGCATTAAATCTCCAGACCACTGTAGTAGTTCACAAACTAATGATCAATTTCTTATATTTCCAAATTCATAAGCTATAACACAAGTTAAAGTCAAGGTTCATGTTATTCTAGCTATAACCAAAGCATCATAGAAGTGCATTGGTTTCCTAAGGACAGAGGACAGAGAAAAGAGAGGAAATTCTGCCTATACATTTTGATTTGTGTGTTATTTTCATAAAAGGTCTTATAATATGTAAATTGGATCATGTAACCAAACAAGAAGTCAAAAGTGTGATTTAAATTTTTAGAAACTTAGTTGGAATTTATGTATATTTGGAGTTAAAAAAATTACCCAAATTTCCTTTTGATTTCTCTAGAATAAGTAAACATTTCTGACTTAATTTTAAAGGGTTTCCCTTTGTATTCCCTCTAAAAACCTTATCAAAGTTTCATTGTTTATACAACTTAAACAGGAATGTTTGAAAAAGAGTGCCAATATAATATATTTTTTCACTCTCAAAGGCTCTTTTGTATTTCTATACTTTAATGCTGGGCTTTGTACATCAAAAAGAGGAAAATTTCCCCACCATTTGTTATTTCCCATTATATTATATAATATACTCAATTAGTTCTTGATTAATATGTATCCATGGTATTTTCTTCAATGGATCATTGTTTGCATTTTAGTGTGTAAGGATGTCCGGTGGCTTCTCCTGTGAATGGATGTGTTCATTCTGTGTCATATGTGCTATCCATTTGTTTCCTCCTAGGATACATCTGTGGTTAGCTCTGTAAGACATGGCTTATCCTCATCATTTATACCTGTATGGTTAAATACAATAGGGCTTTCTTGCGGTAGAACTGTGTGCTCTCAAGGACTGAATTCAGCACTTCAGTGTCCCATTTCCCTGCCTCTCAGGAAGGCATGACTTCCTGTTGTCTTTTAGGGGCCTGAAACCTTCCTACCTTCTGATGTGCCTTTTATATTGTGGGAACTTAATAACATAAGTTACACATTGGCTAAAACACATTGATAATTACTGGCTTTTGGAAGGAGTGCATCATAAGAATTATTCTAATTGTAATATATAAACTGTATGTTATATACAGTGTACACACACAGGTATACACACATATTCACACTTTTTTTAGAGAAAGGAATTTTAGGTAATATCCTAGAATAACTGGGTGTGAAATCTTATGTAATGTGAACCTGGAGATCAATCCCTTTAGGAGGCTAGGTCAGAAGAGATCATATGGTTCACCCTAAGGGCAGACTTCTTTTGCCTCTTATTTGACAGGCATATCTCTTCTCATTTCTGTTTCTACTGCCAAGTTTCCCTTATCCACCCATTTCCTTTATCCTAAATGCGAACCCGGTGTTGTAATTACATAGGAATGACTCTATTGAGCACATGAGTGTATGAAAGTATATGCTATTAAGATTTTTAAATAGATATTGCCTTTGTTTGTAGTGTACATTTCCTTTTGAGTTCGACCCTCTCATTGATAAAACAATCTGCATTACATGAATAGTCTATCACTTCTTAAGATGACACTCAAAGAAGGAAACAAATTTTTTCCTCATCAGAGATGGCCTCAGCATCTTATTTTTCTTTTGGGGTTTTTTGGCCTTTTTTTTTTCCCCCATAGTATCTTCTCATGAACCCTGAAAATATCTTCAGATAGAGGTAATTATACTAGGTTACATTGATTGGTTTTATTATATATCAGTCATTATTTTATTTTTATATTATGCCAGTCATTATTTTAAATGCTTTACATGCATTAACGCATTTATTCCCGCATTAGCCCTGTGAAGTTAGTACAGTTATTATCTTTAATTTGCAGATAAGGAAACTAAAGTACATAGAAGGTAAGTAAACTTGCCCAAGGTAGCATATCAAACGCAGCACCTGTGCCCTCTGACTTAGATCCCACATTTTAAACCACTTTGCCATATTGATATTTTGACATGCTGGCTTATATGTTTTCCTAGATGTACATTAGTATGCAAAAGGAATTCCATAGGTTCTGTATATCAAATGTGGAAAAAGAGGGATCCCAGTTGTGCTTATATAACACAATTTTTTTCTTTTCTCTTCAAAGATTTTATTTATTTATTAAAGAGAGAGAGAGAGAGATCACAAGCAGGCAGAGAAGCAGGCAGAGAGAGAAGGGAAAGCAGGCTCCCCACTGAGCAGAGAGCCTGTGCAGGGGCTGGATCCTGGTACCCTGAGATCATGACCTGAGCTGAAGGTAGAGGCTTAACCCACTGAGCCACCCAGGCATCCCTAATGCATACAATTCTTTTCAAATGAAACAAACACAAGTTATCATCAGTAAATAATACACACGAATAGAACACTGTGAAAGTGTTGTTGAGGGGAAAAAGGCAGGGACAAGACACATCAAGGCAATCTATCTTCACATAGCTGTTTCCAAAGTTAGTGGGTAAGCATGACACAAATGCTTTTGAGTGTATTCCTTTTCATCTTTGGAAGTATTTGATCTGTAGACAGAGAACCTGATGTGCTCTTTGCTTTTCCCTGGTGTACCTCTCCAACCTCAGGGCCCTTCCCAGGAATAAATTGATCCAAGTGGTTCGGTTCGCACTACTCAGGCCTTTGTAGCTTCCTGGACAAGATTTTATGCTGTGTCAACTGTTTTACACACCTTGCTGTATTTGGTGACTGGTGACCAAGAGCCATACTTTTTGACAATCAGCTAAGATGCTTGAGTATCTTTGTGCTGTGTAAAAGGCATAGCAGAATAGCAACGCAAAGGCAGGGAATATGAGCTTTGGGTGCACTGTGGAATTAAATTCAGAGTCAAAAGGGACTTATCAGTCAGTGGATATTATTCAGAGCATTTTGATACACATTTGCCATAATACTGAAATGAGACTGGCATAACTAACTCATGCAAAGTATAAAGTAAGGGATACTAATCATAAGCACTGAAGAAATAACTGAGAAGAGGAAAGCCAAAAATTGATCCTGTAAGAGTCATCTTAATTACAATTATTTGTATGAACTCTTACTACTTATTCTTCCTTGCCATGTGGTATGAGTATTATTTACTAAATTGCATCACATTTGGTTAAATTTGTTGTAAATTTAATTTGATTGTGATAGTAAACTACTTTTTTTTTTTTTTTTTTTTTTTTTTTTTTTTTTTATAACTACTTTTATTTGTTTATTTTTTTCCTGGTGTATCAATCAAATTTCTAAAATTTTAGTATGCAGCTTACTTGAAACTGAAAAAAAAAAAGGAAGGAATATGAGTTAACAATGTAAATCATAATTTAGTCTTCAGATTATAAGAATGCAAAAGTTAAACCATTACCTCTATATTTTTTTAAAGATTTTATTTATTTATTTGACAGAGAGAGATCACAAGTAAATGGAGAGGCAGGCAGAGAGAGAGAGAGAGAGAGAGGGAAGCAGGCTCCCTGCTGAGCAGAGAGCCCGATGTGGGACTCGATCCCAGGACCCTGAGATCATGACCTGAGCCAAAGACAGCGGCTTAACCCACTGAGCCACCCAGGCGCCCCCCATTACCTCTATATTCACCAAAGAAAGCTTGAATAAAGTGATCCTCAGTAAACAATTATTGGGTTTCTAATATATGACAAATGATCAATGCATATTGATGGAAATCTGGTGCCCTAATTTTGACAGGACATGAGACATTTCTTTGATGTTCTGTGAAAGCATCAGAAATGCTGTGTGATGTTTTAAAAATCAGACAAAGTAAAACATTAGCTTTGCTCTTTCTTAGCTTATGGAATCAACACTTCTTATGTCTTAGGTATATGTTTGTCAAATTATAATTTTATTTAATACCACAAGATGGCAAAACACATACAAAAATTGTTCTTTTTTCTTTTGCTATGCTGGAGAAATACATAATACTAAAAATAGGAAGTTAAAGTTGTTTTATGACTCTTATTTCAAGAGGTTCAAACCTCTTCCTTGCAGGTGTGAAAGATACAGAAGCACTTAGTGAAGGCTAATTGCATTATCTTTTAACACCCCCCCCCCCCCCACTCAGGGGTCTTCCTAAGGTCTGATTACTTACCAGAAAATTCAGTGCATTTTCAGGTGTAAATGAGAATTGAGGAGTGGAAAAGGTGACAGCCTAGGCAGTTTTATGATACAAACTTGTCCACTGGAGACCTTCACAGAACTGCTAAACTGTTAAAATGTGTGTTACAAGCTAGGTTTTGGCCTCTTGTCATTGAAATACTTGTAAGAGGAATAATGGTCAAGAATGAGAAACAAAGAAGCTTCAAAATGTTTTATACATTGGCAACAATACCTTTTTATTTCTTGCAATTTACAAAGAAGGAAGACATAATCTTTAGGTTCAGTGTTTTTAAACAGGTGGTCCCAATTATTCTTGAAATATAATATACTCATTATACACACTTAATTTGGATTAATGATATGAGTAGAGCAACATATCTCAGATTGGGTCTCCAAAGGCAAACAAATGTAATAAGTACTGGTAATTAGCTAAAATAAGCAAAATTTGCAAACTGAAGTGAGTAAAGATTTTAGAAGTCTAGATTGTCTCATCAAATTTGTGACAGTATCCACACTTAGTTCTGTGGGAGTCTTATTGTAAAATGATATCTCTTAGTCACTAAGCTCTGTGAAGTCCACTTTTTATTTATTTTATTTTTTTAATCAAATCTTTCCCCTGGCTGTAACTTTGCTTCAGAGTCTTACCAAATTATTGCAATCCATTTGAACTGCTATAAGGAAAACACCATAGACTGAGCAGCTTATAAAAACAAATTTATTTCTCACTGTTCTGGAGCCTTGAAAGTGTGAGATCAAGGTACTGGCAGATTTTGTATCTAGTGAGAGTCCATTTCCTGACTGATATACAGTCTTCTTGTTGCTGTGTTATCACATGGCAGAAGAAGCAAGGGAGCCGTCTGCCAATTCCTTATAAGAGCACAAATTCCATTCATGAGTGTTCTACCTCCATGATTTAATCACATCCTAAAATTCTTCCCTCCACTTACCATCCAATAGGTTTACAATATACAAAGTTTGGGAGGACACAAGCATTCAGTCCATAGAACAAATCTTACCTATATGACTTTGCTTCATTTCTATTCTTTTCCCTGCCACCAAAAGATTTTGTTTTGTTTTGTTTTGTTTTTTTAATGCAAAACTGATTATGCTTAAAACATTTAAAAGATTCCTTACTGAAAGAAGTATAATGTTCAGAAGAAATTTCGATGATGTGTAAAGGGACCTTTATAATTTCTACTGCAAACAGTCTTTTTATCTTTTATTCTTGCCTCTCCACCAGCTCATGTATTCTATAATAAATGTATAAATACCTTGAAGTTAAAAATTGAGTAATTTAAGTGGCTTATGATGAAAAGAATGATGATGGAGATTTATAACTGCTTTACCTGTCTCAAATTTTTGTAATGTTATATGCATGTGTCCTTCAGACATTAATTTTGAATCTTGTTTCAGAGTATCTTGAGTATCCTTTACAGCCAATGACATATACAATAGAATGCCAACTTTTGAGGGACTTCTATTGCTTTTTAGCTTTGCTCAAAGATGAACCTCCTATTACATTACTTCTGAACAACAAATTGATCAGGTTGTGTGTGTGTGTGTGTGTGTGTTTTGTTTTTTTGTTTTGTTTTGTTTTTGCTTCCCAGCAGCAGCCAGTATCTGCCATACAAAGTAATGATCTCTAACAAAATTTTATGTTGTGTTTCCTCTGCCAGCTCCAAAGTGGTCAGCCTTTCTTGGCTTACCATCCTGGAACTATGTGGGTTTCTTACTATAGCCCAGCCCCCATAGGCACAGGCTTTGCTGCTCATAGCTTGGCTGAGTGCCAGCTCTTTGTTGCGGGAGATGCTACTGTAACATCTGTTAAGTAAGGCACGTATATAGTTACTCTCATCAACCTTAAGAATTTGGGTATACTTTCTAGGTTTGGGGCATGCATTGTACGTAACATGAAATCTGTCTTAAAGAGAATGTTGCAGTTCAAATAGGGAAATAGTATGTATTTTTTTAAATATAGCCTTGATACTTATTATGAAAGAAGCCAAAAAACCTTTGGGGGATATTTTGATAATATCTGAGCAATTTTCTATAGATTTACCAAATAGATACTATTTCTAAATGAAATTCATTTACATAATGGTTTGAAAAATCACTGATTTTAAGTTAGTAAATTTGGATTTTTTTAGGAGAGTAGCCCAGATTTTAAAGTGATAGATCATCAGATCATCAGATAAAGCAAGTAATGTAGTCACAGTGTCCATCTCAGTATTTTTAATTTTTACTTTGAAAATATTGCATGAACACCTTTAGACCACAATTCAAAAATAATGTGACTAACTATGAAAATGTTTATTTTTATCCATATTGAAATATTTCTGTGATCTGAAGAACTCATAATACTGAGAAATCTGCTTCTTTGTTTTGGTGACTAAAAATTATTATTATTAAGTGGAATCTGTCAGAAGACTGAGAGGAGTCAGAGGGAAAAGCTTGTGAGTAGAAGAGGAAAGAATAAAGGTGTTCTGTTACAGGTAAAAACACCACGGAACTGAAGGGAAAAGGGCTTTTTATTGAAGTACAGAATCTTGAATTATTTCAATCTCTGTCAGATCTTAGAACTGAGTTCTCTAATTAAGTAACTCAACAGCCACATGACAGTGGGATAGTTTGGAAAATTATAAAATGTTCATAAGCAACCTTTAGAAAAAGTTTGGAATATTTGTCCTGGTAATCAATTGTTTGTCTTTTTCTGTGAGATAACCAGTATAAAAATTCTAAGACCCTTCCTTCCCCTATATTTTGCATCATATATCAGGATTCCTAATTGATGTAAAATCAAATAAAATTAAAGTCCTTGTTAACCTACATGCTACTCTGCAAAAAATAAATTGGTGGCAAAGCAAATAATTATGATTTTAAAAGACAACATTCACCATTATATAAATTAGATTACAGGCTAAGCTACTGTAATGATAAGATCCCAAAGCAGAGTATCTGAAATGAAATAGAATTATTTTTCCCACTTAATAGTCCAAAGGTGAATGGGCCAGCCTGCTGAGATAACACTGTTTTCATAAGGGCTTTCATGTAAATGGGTTTCTTCCATTTTGTTGCTCAGCTATGAACTAGAGAATTGCCTTCATCTGCATGTCATATCTATATCATATATAGATAGGAAGTTAAGGGAAATAGCTTTACTTTGAAGGAATTTTTATTCTAATACCATTTAATTTAGTTGCATGGCCTTATCTGGTATCATGAGAAGCTGGAGAATGTAGGACATAACTGAGTAGTCATGCACCTCGCTAAAATTTAGGAGTTGCTCTCATTGAAAGGAGGAAGAGGAAAATAGATGTTGAAGGAATTAATAGTCTCTGCCTTACCCACTCACTCCCCATCTTACCAAAAATTGGGTGCAAGCTTACATTATCTTCCTTTTTTCGCTTTATATCCTGCACTGTTCTCGTTTCCTCTTGAATCTAGAACAGGTAGATTAGATGTTTTGCCATCTATATCATAGTTTGGGTTATCTAGAAAAAAAATCTAATGCAAAGCATTTGATTTCACTAATACGGAAGAAGAGGTGCTGTGATGTCCCATGACAGATTCTTATATTTGTTTTTTTTTTTTTTAATGGAATTAAAGGTGAAAATCAGAATCCAGGTAACTCAACAGTCCCGACTGCTGTACAATAAAGAGTGTGAGTGGATTTTTGTATACTTTTGGTTTATTTTCTGTGGAGAATCACTTAAAAAGTAACATTTGGAAGACAGTTGTTAGAATGTTCTTTCTTCATCTTCATTTTCTTTTCATGCTTATGAATATTTCCTTGCCGGGTGAATGAATGCCAAGCAGAAATCCTGGGTGGAGCCTTATTCACTTTAAATTAGAACAGTAAGTTAAAGTTTTTTGAAGACACATCTACTTTGTGCTAGGAAATTCAAAACACAAAATATTTCTGGTACAACTGAATAGAATGTCTAAGATGAATTCGAGGAATGACTTAATAAAAACATAGAATTGATACTTGATAGTTATAATCTATGTCTCTTCAGGTTTTGTAAAATTTTCTTTGAAAACTGAACCTCAGTCTGTGTCTTGCTGATCACTCTATCATTGGTTCAGTTGTCTGATAAGAGTATCTAGGTTTCTGGTGAATCCTGCTGGTAGATCTGATGACAGCAAATGCTTACATCTTGCATCACATCCATCCATCAGGAATGCATTAGCTTTCATGCACTCCCAGAGAAGAATTATTTTGAAGTTGTCCAGAGAATCAGCATAAATTGAAAGCTTATAGCAGGCCCACCTGGAAAGACCCAATATTCAATGGAAGTTATGTTATGTTCTTAATGTGCACTGTAGAATTACTTATGAGAAAGTATAGAGGGCTTTTTGCTGACATTCTAGCCGTAAATAATGCAAGAGTAAACACTTTAATAATTTCAATTAATTCTGAAGTGTAGCTTTAATTTTTCTAATTACAGTCGATATTCCTAAATCTGAGACTTCTGGTGGAAGTTAATGAAATCTTTGCTTACCACTGCAGTTACATTATGGAACTTGCTGTTGAAGTGCAGGGTGCTTTAATTAAAAATATTTTCTAATCTAAAATGAGCAGTTTTAACTCCTTAAAAAAGTTTCAAGTCATGCATTATTTTAAAAAGGATATTACATGTATACAACTGCATTTCTCAATTTCTGTGGATTTGCTATTTCAGTGTTAATAAAATGCCAGTTTTTATTCATGGGTAAAATGGTAGATCATTGCATTAGTTTAATAAATTCATTTTAAGACTAAAATCCTAATAGTGTATTTATACAAAGTATAGATTATTATAAATTTGCTTTGGATAGACAAAATCAAATAAAAAATTATAGTCTATAAGTAAACTATTTAACATGTGCACATGTTAAACATTTAAATGGCAGTCTTGGTAACAAATAATAACATATTTTGGGGAGAAATTTTGGGGGAGTCCCTTTATGTCCTTATTATCTGTGCTATTGATAACAAAGTATGGTTTTCTTTGAGCAATCCTTGGTACCTCATTTGATATGTATATTAACAAAAAATCAAAGATTATTATGTGTCCTTGAGAAAGCCTCTTAATAACCAGCATACAAAGATAGTTACATAATAATTCTAGCTTTTTTTGGAGCAGCCCTCTTAAAAACACCTGTAAGTTTTTTCATATTTGATTTGATTTAGTTGGCAAAAGTTACAAATACTATCTAAGACTTGGTCTTTATTACCAGTCAAAAATTCCATAATTTGTTGATGTTATACTCATGTTCATTGCAATGTAGCTGAATGTTTTTTTAATATTAAATGAAAATACTCTGAACAAATTACAGAGTTCAGCCAATGCTCATATATATGAGTATCTTTTCTTTAACTTTCATTCTCGACTACCAGCTTTTCATTTATTATAATCTGCCAGCTCCTCAAGGTGTATATCATTACACCAATTTGGAGTCATAGATAAATTTAATTATGGCTCTGCCTAATAAAAATAACTAATGTACATATTATATTGTGCAAACCTATAGGAAATATTCCATATGTATGTTTATTTTTTTGTTTCCTTTTACTTTATATTGCCTTTAAAAATTTATCATTTTTTATAACCACACACACACACACATTTTAGGAAAAAAAATTATCTTAATAATTGCCAGACTATAAGAGCCAAATCTAGTGCATGTGTTTGACAGACACACAGTAAACGTGAGTAAATTAACATACACACACACACACATATATCACATATATGTTACATGTTGCATATGTATAAAATTAAGTGCTTTTTGGAAATTTTAACAACATCCTCTTCATTCTGTGTTCAGTGTATGTTCTGTAAATAATAAATTTGATTACAAAATAAGTAGTTCACTATTTTAAATATGCTGTTTAATAGTCATTTCAATAAGGAAACTAGGCTTTAGAAATAGTCAAATTTAGATCATATTGAGGCTGTACTGATTACTAGATTCTTGACCATTGGCAGTTACTAATATCAGCAAACTTCTCTTTTCTTATTGTAAAGCAAATATCCTCTTACGTACTTTAATGAGTTTGTGTAAGGTTAAGTCAGAAAATGAACATGTAAACGTGTATATTTGTATGCATGGGACTGTGATTATGGAAGCTTACAAGAAAATTACTTGAAAGGAAAGTAGCTTAAATTATTTTTGAAAACTATACTGTAAATCATTTGCCTAGAAAGGTGGAAGTAATGATAATAAGTAGTCCTTTTTCTTTTAGATTGTATAGTCCTAAATTATGATATGCTAAACCAATGTATATATACTTTTCTGCTTATTACATGACATCATCATATTATGTTCTTAATTTTTAAAGTTTTAAATTTATTATGACAAAAGTGCTCTGGTATGCTAGCATTTTTTTCCTCCAATAAAGTAGCTGTAGTTTGTAGAAAAAGAATTAATTTTTTAAATTATTTTTTAAGTATTTTATTTATTTATTTGCCAGACAGACAGCATAAGCAGGGGGAGAGGCAGGTAGAGGGAGAAGCAGGCACCCTGCTGAGCAAGGAGCCAGCTGCAAGACATGATTGCAGGATCATGACCTGAACCAAAGGCAGACACTTAACTGACTGAACTACCCAGCCATCCCCAGAAAAAAGTATTTTAAAGTGGAATTATGTAGTCAGAGTTATGTAATGAATAAGTCACAGGGATGAAAGGTACAGCATAGGGAATATAATCGATGATATTGCAATAGCATTGTATGGTGACAGATGGTAGCTACTCCTGTGGTGAATAAAGCATAAGGTATAGAGTTATGAAATCACTATGTTCTATACCTGAAATTAACGTAATATTGTCAACTATACTTCAGTAAACATTTTTTAAACAAATGAACAAATGTAGGAAAAACTGTAGAACTAAACTTTATTCATATTAAAGAACTTTATTCATACCAAAGAGAAGAGAAACTGTAAACAACATGAAAAGGCTTTGTCATTGATAATTCATCTCTTCAGCATTCTCCATGTCAAGCAGAGACAGGTCTATAATTGCTCTGGATGAACCTTCATCTAGGCTCCAGCCCTGATGTGTGAAAGAAAACCATAAATAGGAATAATCCCTAAAACAGGAAAGAAGAGAAAACAGTCTTTATTTGGTGGAGGAAACTTTTTTGTTACACCAAATAATTCGTAATACAGAAGCAATTTATTCAATTACATATCGGAACTCTGTTATTCATATAGTGGCACTTGTAGGATATATGAGGATCCATACTGTGTAAAACATTCTCAGTGTCAAAAATGGAAGAAAGCCTTCAGGGATCACTCATTCTTAAATCAATGTTAGTGATCACACACTGTGGAGATACCAATAGTTAAGTCAGCCTGACAAAGGAATAAGCTGGACTTCACTTCAGAAAACTTAACAGTTAGAAGTCACTCTAAAAATAATCTTTTAGCACACAACTAAGTAAATAATTTGGACTTTGGTTAATGACTTATTATTTAAAATGTAAAATAAAGATGGAGGATTGTAAAGTGTTATGGAAATGTTGAATGCACAATTTGGAAACAGTTAATAATCAACAAGGTAAACCAACTTCAATAAGTTTATATTTATATGCATACAGTAAAGGTTGTTGCTGAACAATTAATGATGTGTGCATTCATCTTGATGAAATTGTGAAACATTATGTTGAATAAAAATAGCCATTTTGTTCATTATGAAAAAAAGAAAAAAGGTATTTTAAAATGCTCTTTAAGGTGGGTTTTGGATAACAGCTAAAGCAGATCATTCACCCATGCCCAATTCTAATTTCAATTTATTATAGAAATATATAATAATATCCTTGAATCAAATTTAAATAGTTTTAGAAGCATTAAATAATGTGAGAAATTTTTAATTAAGGCATAGATATGACTCAGATAATACGCAGCAGAATAAGCCAAAACACAAAACCAAATTCCCTGTGGACAAAGTTTATCTGATGAGCCAACTGCGAAGGAAACATGGCTTTCTGAAAAGTCCTAGTTATATTTGCTTTACTTTGTAGAAATTTAAAGCCAAGATAGTTTATACTGAATTATCACTGATTTTTCTAACTTTTTTTGGAAGTAATTATTGGTTATTTGGGGGAAAATTCATGTAAAGCTATTCAATTAGTTGCAAATTGCCTAATTATCTTTTATAGTTCATCTCTGTTTTTATTTTTAATTTACTTTTCACCGTTAATTTTCTTTAATGAGCAATTAACATTAAAAAAAAAACTTCTTTAGATCAGCTGCCTAGATAATTAATATAGTCTATGGATTTCTATAGAGACAATACAGTGTTAATGGATGCTTTGATTTGACCTAAGCCTCATTTTTTTTTCTCCTGAAAATGGTATCTGTATGGATTTAGAGGAGAACCATACAATATAAGTAAATTGGTTATTTTAAATTCTGAGGTTAACATATGGCTTAATTATCTACTGTAAAAAGTTATTATTTGAATAATTAAGTCAACCTGTTATTGAGCTTTTTTTGGGGAAAAAAAAACTAACAAAACTCTCCTGAGTATTGTTCCCCCCCACTCCTTGACAACATGAAAGTAAAATCCATTTCACTTTTACTTCTTTAAAGTGCAAATGATTCCTTAAAGAGGCATTTTTTTTTTTAATTTAATTTCTACTGTGACAAAGATGGACTCAGGAGTATATATCCATGCTTCAGTCAAGGATACCGTATATTTTATCTTCAGCTGCCCTTACCGCACACCTTTGAACAGCAGACATCTTATGATACCTCATTAGACAGAATAATTGTGGCAGGGGTGTGACCTTGTACTTCTAAAGCAGTCTCCCATTCAATGGATGGTGTGAATGACTAAGTGGGTCAGTCCTAGAAGATTGTAAACCATTCATTCTCATTAGGCTGCTGGCCACAAAACTCCAACACACCAGGTTGTTTGATAAATGAAGCGATTTATTGAAGACATTTTTTATTTCTCCTTCTCTTAAGGCAATCAGCAGTTCAAAGAACATAAATTAACTGAAAATTTAGACATAAATAGCATCACTTCATTTTTGCTATATTAAGCTCCTTGCTTGCATTTGAACTGATTTGATATTAATCAGTGATCATAATTTTATAGGTGCTTTACCTTTTCTAGTTTAGTTAAATAAAGTTTGAAATGTTAAAAAAAAAAAATCCTGGCATCACTGCTGTAGACTGCAAAAGCAGTACCCAGTTAAACTGCACCCAAGACATATGCAATTTAATTCCTTATATATTATTTTTAAGGGAACTTTCTCAAAACCAGACGGAAACTATCCTCTGTAAATACCAGTAAAGGAAATTACATAATATGTTTGTTTAGGCATATGCTACACAATTGGTGGCATCTAATGTAAATGATTCAAAATTAGTAGGAAAGATAAAAGCACAACTCAAAAAGGAATTTAATTTTTCTATTCAGGACCAAAGGGAAAAATCTAAGTACTTCCTGTTTTAATGGATAATGTGGTTGGGCAAAGTGCTGAATATATGCTTTTTTTTTTCTTTTCCTTATAGTTCTTTTTTTTTTTAAATTTTTTATTTTTTATAAACATATATTTTTATCCCCAGGGGTACAGGTCTGTGAATCACCAGGTTTACACACTTCACAGCACTCACCAAAGCACATACCCTCCCCAATGTCCATAATCCCACCCCCTTCTCCCAACCCCCCTCCCCCCAGCAACCCTCAGTTTGTTTTGTGAGATTAAGAGTCACTTATGGTTTTAAAAACAAAGGAGAAGGCTATAATGATAATGAGATAGAAATGACTTGAATAAACAAACAAAACACCTGCCTAGGGTACAGGAAAGATTTTCAAATTGAAGATCTTGTTTTCTGTCTCAGGAAGAAAAAAAAAAATTGTCAAGTTTGTAAATAGGTTAAGGTTTTTGTTTGTTTGTTTTTTGTTTTGTTTTTGTTTTGTTTTGGTAGAAGTGCATATATTCCTTCAGACTTTTTCTTCATTTGAAAATAGTTCATTAAAATCTCTTTGCATTAATTCCAAAATGTCTGTTTGCCCACATTCTTAGAGAATTTCCAACCTCTTTGTATTAATATAAAGTGTATTACATATATTGGAACAGGATTGTTCGTGATGCATCCTTAGAGAAATATAGACATATCTGGAACAGGAACACAGGTCTGAAGCTACTTGATAACTTTCAAAATTTTTTTTTCTATATAAAACCTGTTGAAATAGGTTTAACCAGCCTATAAGCATAAAATGAGGTTGTATTTGTAATAATATCCCATTCATGATGACTTTGAATTCCCATGTTTTTGATTGTAGGACTTTTGGGGGCTATAAACAATGTCCATTTGAATATTTTATTTATGTCTTCACGGGCAGTCACTCTTCTATGTGCCCTGTAACTTTATTACTCAAAGTATAGTTTGTGGGCCAGTAGCATATGTAAGTCCTGGGAACTTGTTCAAAATGCCGACTCTCAGGCTCCATCCCAGGGTTTTGAATGACCCTCTCTATTTAACAAGATCCTGAGGTGGTTCCTAGTAATGTTTGAGCCACTCAGCTTTAGAATTCAACTCCACAGTGAATTACACATACATTTTTGAGGACTTCAGACCCAACTCATAGAAAGTTTTGGCAGAACACGAAGTTTCTAACTCAGTGCAGTCTAATGATCTCTACTAGATTTTCCATGTTTTTATCTAGGTTAGACCTTGTATTAATTATGGTTACTGCACAACAAATTACTCTAAAACCGAGTGGTTGAAAATAACATTCATATCTGTTTCTGAGGTCAGGAATCTGCAAGCAGCTCAGCATGGTGGTTCTAGCTGTGAGATTCCTACAACCCAAGCAAAGCATCAGGAGTGGGTGTGGGGAGCTTGTAGCACCTCAGGTTTGACTGATTCTAAGCTGGAGGCTTTGGTTCCTTGACATGTGTTCACTAGTGCTGCCCTATGGCATGGCAAGAGAGAGAGGAAGAGAGCGAAGGAAAGAAATTCCATGTTGCCTTTTATGGCTTAGTTTCCTAGTCAGAACCCATCACTTCCACCTGACTGCATTCAATAGGAGTGTGACCCACACACAACAGGCGGGAATTATAAAGGGTGAAAATACCAAGAGGCTAGTATCCTTGGGACTAACTTGGTGGTTGCCTCCCACACATTCCTTGGGATGATTGGTTATCGGTTGTTCTCTCAAGGTATGACTTTGTCCTCTGCTCCAATTAGGCAATGTCACCATTTTTTTTGCAGTAAGGAAGACTACATGTACATAAATAAGAGGGTCTCCTTTGCACTGTTTTAAATAATTTTCTTACTCATTAGATGACACTCTTATTGAAACCTCTCTGAAGCCTCTCCACCTTGGCTCCTCATCTCCTGCAAATGACTCTCAAACCAAAACAAGACAAAATGGAGAGATCTACAAAACTACTGACATTCGGGGTGCCTGGGTGGCTCAGTGGGTTAAGCCTCTGCCTTTGGCTCAGGTCATGATCTCAGGGTCTTGAGATCAAGCCCTGCATTGGGCTCTCTGCTCAGCGGGGAGCCTGCTTCCCACCCACCCCCATCTCTCTCTGCCTACTTGTGATCTCTCTGTCAAATAAATAAGAAAATATTTTTAAAAAGAGTATCAACTTTCACCAAAACAAAATAGTGTAAGTATAATGCCATTTATATACATACTGAATAAATTCTGTTTCTTCCCTTAAACTCGTTCTCCACTTCCAGCCTCACCACATACCTACACACATGCATGCACAGGCTCATATACCCAGAGATAAGGTCATCTGCATCATACCAGGTATCCAGTTTATAGTATAAAGTATCTGCATCCAGGCTGATAGTGACTATGTAGTTCTCTTCTGGAAATATTAAAAGGGTTGTTGCTTTGTAATTGTGAAACTAAAGAGAAAGTTTGTTGGGACCCAGGTGTCCATCTTCTCTCCTAGCTGAAGCACTTGACCCTCTAGCTGTTACCATGGTAATTTGTTGCCAAGAGAGACAAGAATGTCTTCCTTGCCATTTCCCTCTTTAATTTTTCTGTCATATTTTACTATAGGGTTGCTGCTTATGCTCTAATACTTTAGTCATCTTATTGGAGCAGTTCCTTCAGTTTTACTTAAAAGCTCATTTGCAACTCTCTTCTGCTCTGTAAGACTCACATGTGAACCTGAGCGTTGGTTAATTTGAGTGTCTGGTTCCACATTTCACTGATAATCTCTTTCTTCTCCTATGCCTAAATTTTTTTAGGTCAAATTCAATGTGTCTGCTCTCCTTTCTCCTTTTTCATATTCTATTTCAAGGATTTTCTCAGTTTCTTTTGATAACAAAATTTTTCCAGGTCCATTTGTCCTGTTTATCAGATCCACACAGATATTTCTGAAATTTCTGTGTAGGTTCGTGTGCTGATTCCTGCTGTTCCTTGACACAAATTAAATATAATAGCGGTTTTACCTACAGTAAAAGGCCTGAGTTCTAATAACATCCTATACATGAGAAAAACTAGGAGATTTTTTTTTTAGGAGATTCTTTTGATTCCAGGCCTGATAAATCAGTGAGCAATTCTTTACTCATTCTGTCTGTCTGCAAAGTGAGAGGGCTCTGCTTTGTTAATTTGTTCACTAAGATACCCTCCCTTAATAACATGGGAGAAATAGACAAAATATAAACATGTTAAGATATATACAATAATTTAGATATTAAGTGCTAAGGAGAAAAAAAATAAGGCAGTGAAAGGAAGTGTGGGCAGTGCTGTAATGGGGTGTAAAATTTTAAATAGAAGACCAAAGATGCTTTCTCTGAAAAGAAGGCATTTGAGTAAAAAGTAAAGGAATAGCTAAAATTTTAAGTGCCTCCCATACCTTTGTTTAGAAGACATCAAAGGTGAGGATTTCTCACATTGTAATATTCTTTGTAATTCCTTGTTCAGTAGCAAATTTTTAGTAATAAGCGGTATTCCTTTACAGAGTGTGTGCACTATAATTTTGAATAATTTGTCTTTAAAGCCAACTGCAGTGCTCTTCTCGCATCAATACTACAATATGAGTGCTAATTCTATGGCTGGGCCGCTTATCTAGATAAGATATTAAAGCCCGTTTTCAGCTTAGGTCTTGTGCAATAATCATGCAAGTGTATACACTCTGAGCCACAGTGGAACCTTCCTTAATGGTCCTCTATAGGGTGTTGATGTTGTTATTTAATAGCATTTATAAGATCACCACCGAGTGGAGAATCCCTATTTTGGAAGTTCCTGGGAGTTCTTTCTGTCATGAGCGCCTTTTTAGTGACTTACTTTGTATTGCCTTAAAAATCACAAACTTTGGTGTCAGAAAACTTTTAGTTTGTCTCTTGGTTTTTAATGTTAATGGTTGACCAGGGGCTGACAAGCCTCTAAGCCTGAGTTACTGCAGCTATCAAACTGAGATCACTTAACTATCTGTTGTTGCTGATCATCTGTTTTTGTGGGTACTGTGTAAAGTACTGCGGGCAAAGGGTGTCTTAAAAGTCACTATCATTCTCACATTGAGGTCCTTCATCCATTTTGAGTCTATTTTTGTGTGTGGTGTAAGGAAATGGTCCAATTTCATTTTTCTGCATGTGGCTGTCCAATTTTCCCAGCACCATTTATTGAAGAGGCTGTCTTTTTTCCATTGGACATTCTTTCCTGCTTTGTCAAAGATTAGTTGACCATAGAGTTGAGGGTCTATTTCTGGGAATCCTTGAGGAGAACACAGGCAGCAACCTCTTCGACCTCAGCCGCAGCAACATCTTCCTAGGAACAACGCCAAAGGCAAGGGAAGCAAGGGCAAAAATGAACTATTGGGATTTCATCAAGATCAAAAGCTTTTGCACAGCAAAGGAAACAGTGAACAAAATCAAAAGACAACTGACAGAATGGGAGAAGATATTTGCAAACGACATATCAGATAAAGGACTAGTGTCCAGAATCTATAAAGAACTTAGCAAACTCAACACCCAAAAAACAAATAATCCAATCAAGAAATGGGCAGAGGACATGAACAGACATTTCTGCAAAGAAGACATCCAGATGGCCAACAGACACATGAAAAAGTGCTCCATATCACTCGGCATCAGGGAAATACAAATCAAAACCACAATGAGATATCACCTCACACCAGTCAGAATGGCTAAAATAAACAAGTCACGAAATGACAGATGCTGGAGAGGATGCAGAGAAAGGGGAACCCTCCTACACTGTTGGTGGGAATGCAAGCTGGTGCAGCTACTCTGGAAAACAGCATGGAGGTTCCTCAAAATGTTGAAAATAGAACTGCCCTATGACCCAGCAAGTGCACTATTGGGTATTTACCCTAAAGATACAAACGTAGTGATCCAAAGGAGCACATGCACCCGAATGTTTATAGCAGCAATGTCCACAATAGCCAAACTATGGAAAGCACCTAGATGTCCATCAACAGATGAATGGATCAAGAAGATGTGGTATATATACACAATGGAATACTATGCAGCCATCAAAAGAAATGAAATCTTGCCATTTGCGACAACATGGATGGAACTAGAGCGTATCATGCTTAGCGAAATAAGTCAAGCAGAGAAAGACAACTATCATATGATCTCCCTGATATGAGGAAGTGGAGATGCTACATGGGGGCTTAAGTGGGTAGAAGAAGAATCAATGGGACAAGATGGGATTGGGAGGGAGACAAACCATAAGTGACTCTTAATCTCAGAAAACAAACTGAGTGTTGCTGGGGGGAGGGGGTTTGGGAGAAGGGGGTGGGATTATGGACATTGGGGAGGGTATGTGCTTTGGTGAGTGCTGTGAAGTGTGTAAACCTGGTGATTCACAGACCTGTACCCCTGGGGATAAAAATATATGTTTATAAAAAATAAAAAAAATTAAAAAAAATTAAAAAAAAAAGTCACTATCATGAAACTAACACTTGCGTGCCTCATAGACGAGTGACTGCATTCCTTTTCTGAAACACGTTTTACACAGCCCTTTACAATGTACTAAGCTTTATCTCCTGTGACCTATGAGGTACTTGGTATACTAGGTATTAGATTGCTGTTTTGTAGGAGTAACCCTTATATATGAGCTTTATTTCCATCTTAAAACAAAGAATAAAAAGCTTTTCGTCAGCAAGATCTGATTTCTTTCTTTCTTTTTTTTTTTTTTTTTTGTTCTCTCTCATGTTTTCAGCTTTCCTTGAGCTCTCTGTGTATTTATTTTTCTTCATCAGTGTTTATAGAGTATTTGTACCATTGCCCGAGCTCTCTGGTCCTCTCGCTAGACTTTGTGAATGTGTGAGAGACAGAAACTAGATCTTTAATTTTGCACTGTGGTACCTCGTTCAACGTTGAGAATGTGGTTTATATGAATATAGTCCTTAAGTGGGGAGGTGTAAGCTAGTCTAGTCTTCCCTGTTGACAGGCTGTGTGCTGTTATCCATTTAGTTTCTCCACATCTCAGTTTATTATTCCCAAATAACGGACATAAGTATGGTGTGCCTGTCCGAGCACAGTTATGAGGGTTGAATTCAATAATCTGGGTCAGACACTTTTAGCAATGTTTCCTACCTCATCAACCTTCTGCAGATGTTAGCCCCTTTTCTTCTCCTATTCTTCTTCCTCCTCTTTATAATAATAATGAAATACTAATTTTCATGTTTAGGAAGTAGATGCTATTTGGGTTACATTGAAAATGCTGCATGTACCATAGATACTCATTAATTCAAGTTGGTAAATAATGTTTATAGAACCTCTATTAGGTCCACAACAATAGAATATGTGTTATGTAAATACTGGTGGTAAATACAGTTTTCTCTAGAATGTAGTTTGATAGAGAATAGTTTAGTGTTTCCTACTTAGGGAAAAGTCATCCTAAGGGAGACAGGCCTGCAGAGGCCTGAGTTGCTCTTTGCAGCTTCCTGGTATCTGAAAGTAGGACCTGTGCTGTCAGCTGCTCTGACTTGATTGTGTATTTTCTGTCACCATGCATGTCTTCATGCTTCTGCCTTCTCTACTTCACTTTATTGATTTATAACACCTCAAGTAATTTGTTATTAGTAGTAAATATTGCCTTGAAATACTAATACTAATTCTATTTGTCAGATATTACATTTCTAGGATCTTGATGGTTTGAGAACCTGTCTTTATTGTCTAGTCTTAATTTCATGGAGAAATATAGCCAAGGTATTTTCATGTAAAAGGCAAAGGATGAGTGAAAGAGTATTGACTGAACATTTTATAAGGTTAAAAAACAAAGAAAAATTTACATAAACTGAGAGCAGTTATAGATCTGAAAGTTTAATTATATTGACAACAAGAAAATATTGGTTGTAAAAGTCGTGGGTGTGTATGGGTGTGTTTCTGCATACAAACCCATATATTTTTTAAGAAGCATTTCATGATTGACAGTTCCTTGCTCCCTTGTAGGTAGTAAGTAAGAGGAAATGAGGCATTCTCTACAGTCATTGCTGCATTTTGGTTTTCAAGAAAAGTTTATGCCCACGAGCAAACCTGATGAAAGGCATGTAAGAATGTAGTTCATTCTTTTTAGATTCTTACTATCATTGTGGTTTGTTTCCCTTATGACTAACTGCAGAAGATTTATCCTCACAAGCTGCTTTAGGTAGATTTTCATGCAATTTTTATGCTTCCTTTCTTAAAAAAAAAAAAAGTGCTTTTTGACATCTTTCCTGAATATTTTCATTCTCGTGAATGTTCTTTTCTATGTCACTTTTTATTGAGCTGAATATAGCAATTTGAGTTTGGCATGATATCAGTCTATATTTAGCATTCTTTCTTTTAAAACTCCTCTTGCCATATGAAGGCTACAAAGATGTAAGGTTCACATTTTTTTTCACGTTATGTTCATAGTTCATGTCATTTAATGCTAGATAAAAATAATTGTGTTTACTTACTGAGCCTATTTGCTGTATCTTTCATTGTAAATTGTGAAGAGACATTTGTCTGATAACCAAAAAAGAACCTTGGAAAAAACTTTTGATTACTTAAATATTTTATAATTTATTTTTGATGTAAATGTCTTTACTTGATATTTTTTACAATTTTTTTTTTTTTACAATTTTATTTATTTATTTGACAGAGATCACAAGTAGGCAGAGAGACAGACAGGAGTGGGGGGAAGCAGGCTCCCCACTGAAGCAGAGAGCCCAATGCGGGGCTCAATCCCAGGACCCCGGGATCATGACCTGAGCCGAAGGCAGAGGCTTTAACCCACTGAGCCACCCAGGTGCCCCTTCATTTGATTGTATTTTAAAAAACACATCTTACCTGCACTGACTGCTTCAAATGTCTCATGATAGGTGTAAGTCTCTCAGACAACAATTATATTTATAGTTTTGTTCCCACATGGCATACTTTTCATTTACCAACATCAAATTTCAGGTTCTCTTTGCTAACCTAGTTATATCACTGAATAGATTTCATTTACCTGTGACATTTTCTCACATTTTTTTAGTTTGTAAAGTAGGTTTTTTTTTGTTGTTGTTCTAAACTTTAAAAATATCACAAATAGAAAAGTCAGCTATTGGGGCGCCTGGGTGGCTCAGTGGGTTAAAGCCTCTGCCTTCGGCTCAGGTCATGATCCCAGGGTACTGGGATCGAGCCCCGCATCGGGCTCTCTGCCCAGCAGGGAGCCTGCTTCCGGCTCTCTCTCTCTCTCTCTGCCTGCCTCTCTGCCTACTTGTGATCTCTGTCTGTCAAATAAATAAATAAATAAATCTTTAAAAAAAAAAAAAGAAAAGAAAAGTCAGCTATTAACCTGAAAAGTCTCCAGTTTATTTATAGGTACACCTTTTTCTACATGTGTGTGTGCATGCGTATTTATAGGTGTGTACATCTATTAATCCAACGCTCTTTTGGTTATATTTCTAAAATTTAGACATACCTGAACTTTCTTCCAGTTATTTTTTTACTTGAAGAAAAAGAAACCTGTAAAACATTATATTTTTTGTTTAGGTTTGGTGTATCTGTTACTATAGTAGTTACTATGATGTGATGTGAGATTTCTCTAACACTTAAGTGTTCATTTTCTAAAAACCTTCCAGAGAAATATAAATTTTTTCTTGAATTGAATAATATGTTCATCGTTTGATTTCCAATGATGATTTAATCAGATAAGTTATAATCTCCTAGACAGTTGGTTTCAATGAAAGAAAGGTGTGTGATTGGAACAGAGTATGAGGTACTATCTAAACATGAGCATTTATCAATGAGAGAATTGCACAAATAGTGATGAATGGGAGAAAGAGAAAGAGCACTAAAAAATAATAATAATTATTATAATAAGCCGCCTATTTCACAATGTACTTTAAGGTGACCAAAATTGTAGAACATGATTCAGAAGAAAATAAAATTAGTTTACTGTTTTAGATCATCATCGTTTTTATTTGTTTGTTTTGTTTTTGTTTTTTGTTAACTGAAACCTCACATTTGTTATGTTATATCTCATGTTATTTTTGGCTTAGTAGTAGTTTGGGTGAGGCTGTCAAAGGTCCAGTTAAATATGATTGTTCCTTTGGCTATGGAGTTGAATTCCTAGTTCAAAAATAGTCCAGGAGGTTTTCCATATTAAACTACTAGGGCCTGTTACTTACTGTTCATTCATATATTCATTCATTGAATAAAACTGTATTGCAACCAACTCTATGTGACATCTTGGAACAGATGAACAGGACCTGGTCCTGGCCCTTAGTGGATTATCTTTACTGGTATATGCCATTTTCTGGGATTCAAATAGCTTATTTTCTCCTCTATTTTAAGAGAGAATCATAATAATTTGCAAAATGGAAAGAGTATTTATATAAATATTTATACTCATTTGGGACTCATTAAATTCATGCTGGACCTGAGGTTTGAGGAATGAGCTCTTTATAAATGATGAGCTATAGATGTTAGTTTAAGCTCATGGTTTTATTTCTTGCATACTGGGATTTGTGATTTTGACCAAAAACCTACCAGAAAACGTCACCGAATAGAATATTGGAGATATATCAACATTTTATTTTGCTTCGTGTTCTTGGGTTAGTCTCATAATGCACAAATCACATGATACTCTCATCAGTTCTTTAGTTGGTCATTAGCATATTGATCATATTTGTAAATTTTAATAAAACCTATTGTAAAAATCCTACCATGATTACCAAGTGTGCCACCAGCCCATCAGTCCTTTTGCAGCCTCCCAGGCTTTTTTTTTTTTTTTTTTTTAAGTTTTCTTTGATTTATTTCATCAGATTTTATGGTTTTCAGTTATAAAGCCTATACATACATTGTTATAGTGATAGATGAATATTACTGTTTTGGGGGATTGTTTTGAATTTTCAGTTGTACATTTCTTCATATACAGAAATGTATTTGTGTGTGTGTGTGTGTGTGTATTAATCCAATATCCTGAAAAGTTGGTCAATCACTTATTAGTTCCAGAAATTTTGTTTTAGTTTTCTTGGAATTCTCCATGCAAACCATAATATTGCCTGTGAAAAAGAATAGATTTGTTTCTTTCATATCAGGAGGCTTTTTATATCTTTCCACATTGCCTGAGACTTCCAGTATGATGTTGCATAAGTGTGGTGAGAGTACAAAAAATCTTTGCTTTTTCTTGAGCTTAACCAGAAGGCATTGATCTTTAAGTTTCATTTGTATCTGTTTTTGTAGATGTCCTTTAGCAAATTGAGGGTTCTCTAACATTCCTAAATTAATGAGAATTTTTATCATAAAAAGATCACAATTTTAAAAATATTTCACCTATATCAATTGATAAAATCATGTGGCTTTCTAATTTAAACTGTTATACTGTGGTGGATTACATTGATTGATGTTTGACTATTAAACCAGCCCTACATGTCTAGGGTCTACTTCATTTGGTCATATCCTGAGGTTCATGAGGGGTACGTGATACATTTGTATTTTTTTTTTAACTGTTTTCATCTGGTTTTAGTATCAGGATATTGAAACTTTATACAAGTTGGGAAATGTTCTCTCTTCTATTTTTTTGGAAGTGATTGTGTAGAACTGGCACTATTTCTTCTTTAAAAGTCTAGTGTCTTTACCAGCAAAATTATTTAGGCCTGGTAATAGCTCTTTTGGTAAGTTTTAAATTACAAATATAATATCTTTAAAAGTCATGGATCTATTAAGGTTACCTGTGTCATAGTGTGTGAATTTTGATAAATTGTATTTTTTGGAGGAATTAATAAATCTGATCTAAATTGATGAAATTATATACTTAGAATTGTTCATAGTAGTTCTTTATTTTCCTTATCTAAAAATTCAAGATATTTAAACTAAAAAAAAAAATACTTACACAGTTTGTTCAACCATTTCTCTTACCCTTACCCTTCACCTCTGGCAACCAGCAACTTATTTTTTGTATCTATGAGCTTGGTACGTACATATGTATGTAAGTGTGTATGTACTTACAGTGTTTAGAATCCTCATATAAAAGAGATTGTACAGTATTTGTCTTTATCTGACTTATTTCACTTAGTATAATACCTTCCAGGTCTGGGTTCTCTGTTCTGTTCCACTGATCTATGTGTCTGTTTTCATGCCAGTATCATTCTGTTTTAATTACTATAGCTGTGTAATACAGTTTGAAATTAGGGAGCATGATGCTTTCAGATTTGTTTTTCTTCCTCCACATTGGATATTTGAGATCCTTGGTGATTCCATTTCCATTTTAGGATTACTTTTTCTATTCTTGTGAAAAATGCCATTGGAATTTTGATAGGGGTTGCATTGAATCTCTATATTACTTTGGGTAGTATGGACATTTTAATACTATTAATTTTTTTTAATTCTTGAGCATAGATTATATTTCCATTTATTTGTACCTTCAAGTTCTTTCATTAATGTCTCTTAGTTTTCAATATTCAGTTCTTTCACCTCTTTGTTTAAATTTATTACTAGGCATTTTATCTTTTTTGATGCAATTGTTAATGATGCAATCTCCCAGTTTTTATCTCTTGATCTAAACTTGTCTGATTCCACAGCCCTTTATTTTGGTTACTTTCTGGGTGAAGGCCTGCATGCCATCATCTTCAGCACTTTTTTTATGCCTCCCACTCTTAGACTTTCTTGCCCATAAGTTATACTTGTCTGGTTAGACTTAATCACAGATTAAACCAATATTAGTTCATGCTTCTGAGTCTGTCAGAAACATTTCTCTCCTTTACCTCCCCCACCCCATTTTACTTCATTTCTTTGTTCCTTTACATATTACTTCTTACTAAGTAAACAGTTCTTGTCAATGCAAACTAGGTCAGGTTACCCCATTATTAACTTTCACAGTAGTTTTGAATTACTTATTCCTGATGTTTATCTCAGTTACAATTTGTATAATTTTTCTTTTTGTTTAATGTTGTTAATTCTTTTAGGATATCAGCTTTTTGTCAGAAGGCCTGTGTCTGTCTTATTTACACAGTTATCCAGAGAAAAGAGAGAATTCAGTAAATGTGTATTAAATGTATGAATGCACATTATATCTGCTCTAAAATGGAAATACTCAAGAATAGATAAGTAATAATACCAGAGATGTGGTGAAGGAGACTTCAAGAGTCTCTTCAAATTCTGAGTCATTTTTTTCTTCTAGATGAAACTGAAGGAACAATTAATTTATGTATATGATATGGGTAAAATAGATAAATAAGCTAATAGATAAGGATTTGAAAATTGTAGCATTAATTCTAAATTGATATAAATACAGCATCAATTTTATATGTTGTTTAAACCTTATATTTTGGAGTGGGACAGAATATGATATAGCATAGATAGGGCTAAAAGAGAAAGGGGAGATTAGAGGAGAGAGTCATGAAATATTCAAGTCCAGGTGTAGAAATTGACTTTCATTGATGAAAAATGGATGATAGCTCATGCTACTTATTGTTGACCAATAGTTTTGCCCAGATGTCAGCTATTCCAGAAGCATCCTGAGTTACGTCATTCTTGTAATATATGGTTAGACCCTACATGACATAGCCTATTTTCTGTGAGGAATAAAGATCAAGACTTCCAAGACTCTTAACTAAATCTCCAGAATAGCCAAACTGGTTAATTTTTAAAATTCTACCAAAGGCTACCATACTATGTCAGACATCTCAGCTTCAGAATTCAGGCAGGAATTTTTGAATGGCAGGAATTTCAAATCACATTCTTGGTTTGAATTTTTTTTTTCCGGAATTTTAGAGAACTATATTCTCTTATTAGCAATGTAGGTGGGTGGTCATTATCTTGTAGAAATATTAACAATAATGTAAAAACCTGTATTTTTAAGTATCAATCTATGGGAAACTTACATATATCCAGTTTAAAAAAATACAATTTCCCTTCTACTTAATACCCTGATATCCCTCAGGAATGACCTAAACTGCTGAGACTAGACTGAGGGATAGTGAAATAAAAATGGTGATTTACCCAATTAACACAGCAAGTGAGTTGTCTTACTTCAGCATGTGGTGCTTAATTGTACACAAAATATACAAACCCTGCTAAGTGCATTGGCATTAATTTGATTCTTGGTTGCTATCACTGAGGATAGCACCGTAGCTCTCAATTAGCTGAAATTATGAATACCTCTGCTTGGTCACTCTTTGAGTATTACCTCATAGACTCTTTGACAAGAGTTTGCTTCTTTTCCTCGGCCATGACATTCATCATAATGTTAAAAGAGAAGGTTTGGGTTATTTGGTTAAGTCTATGAATAAACCAATCAGTCGTCTATAAACTTGTCAATCTCCTTTCAGGAGTAGAGTTGCTATAAGACAACTATCTTGTCATATATGTATTATATTTCTTCAGAATTGGGAATACAATTAAAATCCACTGGTTCATTTGAAGATTGACACAGTTCTTCTGAAACTTAATATTGTTTCTCATTTGTTGAACAAATATTTCTATGGTGCTTTTTATGTACCAGACACTATTTTAAGTACTTTACAACTGTTAACTGTTAATCTTCATTAGAGTCCTATGGGCTAAGGGTGATTTCTGTCTTCATTTTAGAAAAAGATGAATTTGAAGGACAGAGATGACATATAATTTGCATAAATTTCCAAATCTGGAAAGTGGGAGACCAAAATGGGAACCCATTGGAGCCTGACACCTAATTCTGCCTTCTAGGCACCTGTATTTTATTGTCTCTATGTAAAAGCAATTGCTATGGACTAAGTGTTTGGAGGTGGAGCCTTTGGAAAGTAATTAGGTTATGAGGGTGGAGATCCCATGATGGAATTAGTATCTTTATTAGAAGAGGAAGAGAACTAGCCTTCTCTCTCTCCGTGTGAGGATAGAATACTAAAATTACCATCTATAAAACAAGAGGGCCTGGACCAAGAACTCGTATGTGCTGGCACTGTGATTTTAGGCTTTTATCATCCAGAACTGCAGGAAATAAATGTTGTTTAAGACTCCCAGTCTGGTATTTTATATTATTAGCTCAAACAGTAGTGTTTCTCTGGCAAACATGTCATGTATTTGAGGAAACTAACTGAACTGTTTGGTTCTCATTAGATATGCATGTCTATGCTATATTAAGATTTATGTGTGTCTAATGTTACTTGGAATGTAGCAGATTAAATGATATTGTGTAAAGGAAAATTGATTTGAGGATCAGATATTCTTGACTATGTATTCAGATATACTACCTGTGTGATATAATTCAAATCATTTTATGTCCCTGAGACCTAGTTCCTTCCTTTGTGGGATGGGTATTATAATTCATAACTTTTAGATTATAATTCATCCTTGTCTAGTTGATGGCAGTTAATATTAATACTACTAAAATGATTATTATTATAATACAGCTTTGTTATCATAGAGTAGCAATTCTAGCAAAATTCCTGTTTAATCCCATATCTAATTATAAAGTAATTGAAGTGATATTTATCAGCAAAATTTTGTGCTATAAAAGTGAGGGAGATTTTTTTAAAAAGGAAGGGAATCAAGGACACTTAAGAAAATCAGAAAATGCTTTACACCAACGTTATATTCACAGCATATAGGCACATACACTGTATTTTGTTTTAAAAATGCATATTTTGGGGCACTTAGGTGTCCCAGTTGGTTAAGCATCTGACTCTTGATTTCAGTTCAGGTTATGATCTCAATGTTGTGAGATTGAGCCTTGCATCCGGCTCCTTGTTAGGTGTGGAGCCTGCTAAATATTCTCTCTTGCCCTCTTCCCCTGCTTGCACACATTCTCTTATTAATAAAAATAAATAAATAAATAAATAAATAAATAAAATACAAATTAAAATGAGGGCATTAACACAGTTTTATACACTGTCAATTGAAATAAAAACATATTAACAAGACACAAAATGAAATATTTTATTTCAAAAATAGCATAGTCTTATCAAAATAATTTCTACATTCTAGCCAAATGGTGAAAAACTCATAGTGACACCAGTGTTATCTCTTTGATAACATAGTGACACCAATTATCTCTTTGAGAGGTTGTTTAACCTTATATGAGCTAGAGGCTTGCCAGAACATGTTGTGTTATTGGTACTATATGGAAAATAAGCTGAGGTAGGTTCTCCTGAGTTTATTAAAACATACAAATAAAGTACTTCATTGTTACCATTCATGCTTAATTAAACTAGAACAACAAAGACTTAGTCTCTGATTCCATTCTCTGTTGAGTTCAGAATTGAACAAAAACCTAATATGAATGGGAAAAGGAAAATGGAAAAAAAAAAAACTAATATGAATGGAGTGCTGTGGTCTGTTACTGATTCATGACATATATTTGGACATACAGTAATCTCAATGAGTTATTTGCTTCTACAGGGGAAGAAACAAGGTTCTAAATTCCCGATTATTGATCAGTCTCATTTCTTTGTAAAAATACAATTGATTCATACAGCAAGAAAACAAGGACTAATGAATCAATAGTTCCCACTGGGCTCCTGGTTTTGAAACAGTATATTCATGGATGTCATGCTTGTGTCTGGAAGTCTGTACCCTTTGTATAAAAGAAGTGAAAACCTTGTAAGAACTTCTAAGTAAAATAAGGACACTCAAAACTATCACTATTTGAATATAAATAAAACAAAATTCTTTAAGTTTGAGTTTGCATTGGTTTGCTACCTGTGGTAAAGTACTATGTATTACAATAGCATCTTAAGTCCAAATTATTGTCATTCAGGCACATAATTCTCTTTAAATTTGAAGTTTCAGAGGTGTTCAAGAAATACTTATTGAAATGCCTTGAAACTGAAGTTGGATATTTAATTTAACTCACGCCGGGTCTTATCCTGTAAACATGAAGTACAGTCTTTCAAGAGTAGATTGCTTTGTTCCTTTTTTTTTTTTTCCTTATTTTAAGAGCCTTGAAAATCATTTCGGTTATGATATAGATATCCTATATGTATAAATTTCCTTCTTTTAATCCATAAAATATTTTAAGATCTGTGTTTATTTCTAATTTATAGATTGTTTAATCATCTAGTCTGGTAAATCATATTTGATCAGTGTATTAGAATCCTAATGCTGCTCTAACAAATTATAAAATTCACAAAACCATTTAGATTCACTATTTTTACACTTTTGGAGGCCGTAAGTTCAAATTGAGACTCACTGAGTGAAAATCAAGATGTCAGCAGGGGGGGCGCCTGGGTGGCTCAGTGGATTAAGCCGCTGCCTTTGGCTTGGGTCATGATCTCAGGGTCCTGGGATCGAGTCCCACGTCGGGCTCTCTGCTCGGCAGGAAGCCTGCTTCCCTCTCTCTCTCTCTCTCTCTCTCTCTGCCTCCCTCTCCATCTACTTGTGATTTCTCTCTGTCAAATAAATAAATAAAATCTTAAAAAAAAAAAAAAAAGATGTCAGCAGGGCTGCATTTCTTCTGGAGGCTCTAGAGGAAAATCAGTTTCCTTGCCCTTTCATCTTCTGGATTTAATCTGTATTCCCATACTTGTGGTCCCTTCCATCTTCAAAGCCAGCAATTAAATCTCTCTTAGCTCTGCTTCCCTTATCATTTTTTATTTTTCTGGCTCTGATTCAGTTGCCTAGATCTTTCACTTAAAAGGATCTTTCTTATTATATTGGGTCCATGAGATAATTTATGATAATCTCTCCATCTCAACATCTTTAGCTTACTTATATCTGCAAAGGTCTTTTTGCTATGTAAGATAACATATTCAAAGATTCCAGGGATTTGGGCATGGACATCTTTGGGGGTAGGAGGGACATTATTCTGCTTACCATGCTGAGTAAAATAGACATTCTCAGGTGGGGGTACAGGTAGCTGCCTAAACTAGGTCCATTTCCTTTCATGGAAAACTGTCCCTCTAACTACAGTGTTGGACTCCTCTGTTATTCCTATTTCCTTGAGCCATCAGACTCCAAATATTTTTCAAGCACACACAACATACACATACACACTGCATTACCATCACCAACATCATCATGTTAATACAGGGATGGTTATAACATTCAAGCTGACCCAGTAATTTGTTCCTCCAGAAAATCTGTAGACTCAAGATTAAGGATGTTCATCAATGTCTTGTATGGCTTGAGCAAAAATATGATAAGAAATCCAGGATGAGAAGGCCTTTCAGGTAATGAGAAAGGGAGTAATGCCTCTCTACCTATAGAAAAAACAAAAATTGAAAGTGATACAGAAAGATGAGTAAAAGACCTTGCCTGATCATTAAGAAACACAAAAAACAGACTTAGTTATTCATGGCATTTTCATTCATGTTTTCAGTTCCTGTGAAGCCTGCCTATGCATCCTGTCCTTGAGTTTTATGTCAAATCAATGGTGTGATGGAACCAGCTTCTTAGAGACAAATGTGTACATGTCTTCCCAACTCTGCATCTGGTGGCATCATGTTCATGGTTTGAAATTGACTATAGTGGGAGTAGTTACACTATGGAACCAATAAATGCTATGGATATGGGATGGAGAGCTACTTGTGAAATATTTACCAGCAAATGACTGGACATAACCTTAGGTCCTGTGGTCAGTTTCTGTCCCTTTGTATAAGTTAGTTGAATGAACTTATTTACTTGCAATGGAAAGCACTTTAACCAGAATAAGGATGATAAATTTTAGGACATTTTTTTTTTCTTTCATTCAAGCTGCTACATATTTAAACACCTATGTACTTTCCTCTAGAAATTTTGAATATTTATTCACTTTTTTAATGTAGTAAATTACCATATTCTGGAGAAGACAGGCAAAAGGATAGCCAGGTGAAGTAGAGAAAACAAATGTATCTCTTATTTATTAAGATTAGCAGTTAAGAGTCCCCTGAGTGGCACAATCAGTTAAGCATCTGATTCTTGGTTTTAGTTCATGTTGTAATCTCAGTGTTGTGAGGCTGAGCCCTACACTGGGTTCTGCACTCAGCAGAGTCTGCTTGAGACTCTCTCCATCTCCCTCTACCTCTCCCTCCCAACCCATGTATGTTCTCAATCTCTCTTTCAAATAAATGAATAAATATATTTTTTAAAAAGATTAGCAGGGTACCTGAGTGGCTCAGTGTGTTAAAGCCTCTGCCTTCGGCTCAGGTCTTGATCTCAGGTCCTGGATCGAGCCCCGCATGGGGCTCTCTGCTCAGTGGAGAGCCTGCTTCCTCCTCACTCTGCCTGCTTCTCTGCCTACTTGTGATCTCTGTTAGTCAAATAAATAAATAAAATCCTTAAAAAAAGTGATAAGCAATTAAGTTTATTCAGGAGTTTTGGAAGAGACTTCTAGGATGAGGTACCTATTCAGCAGAAGTTTGTACAATGGGTTGCATATTTACAAAGTGTTACCACACTGAGGGACTAATATAAACCCAAAGCATAGATGAGAGAAATTGCAGAGTGTACGTGGCTAATTAAAAGAATTGTTTCTTGGTTGGCATGTTTTTGCTTGTTCAGAATAAATTAAGTTCTGGTTCTGAATTGCAAATACTGAAAATGAAAACCCATTTTCAGATATTTTCTACTCCAAATTACCATCTGACCCTTGTTAATAAAATTTGTAAGTAAAAATGTTAAGCGGAGTGATGAATATGAGCTAGAAATGTGACATGACCCAGTCAAGATCAGTTGGAAATTTTAAATATCAGATCTGCTCATTAACACCACTGACTTGGAAGTTTGTCTTCAATCTGTAATTCTACTTGTCATTTACTGTGGTTGACCAATAACTCAGCAGTGATGACAGAGAATAGTGAAAGCGTAATAATTGCTTAGCAATTATAAATTTTGTCTGGTTATATTGGCTAATCACAGGGCACAGTTTCTAAAACTAAGCTAAACATTTGGGAGGCTCATTTGGTTATAGGAGTATTCATTAAGTTGCTCAGAAATGGATATTCTTACTAAAGAATGAGGATGTGATTTTCTTTGTGTTTTCAATAAAAGTTACCCCAGTATGCACAGTGGTTTAAACATTAAAGTTTAAGAGTTTTAAAATGGGAAAAGGATTGACTTTCTAAATTATTTTGATGACATTTTAAAGAACAATTTATTTCTTTGAAACAGATGTTCTCCATTTCTATTTCAAGCCCTTTAAATGTTAAAAAAAAAAAAAAAAAGAAAGAAAGGAAAAGTTAAGACCAAACTGCATGAAAATAAGTATCAGAGACATGCCCACAATGAACATACCAAAGATAAGGGTGAGTGATAGCAATTAAGACATTTTCCATTTGGTGACATCTACTCCTTGTTAACAATGATGTATTTAACTTGGTTATCTTTTTTCTCACAAATCTCCATTTTATATTTATAACCACCTGTAGTGTGTATGACAATGTGAAATAATAATTAAAATATTCCCTTGGAGCTATTGAGCATATGGCATGTTGAATCCTCTGTTGATTTCACTGTGACACTGGTTCTATTTTTTTTATATGTTTTCTCAACATGGTTATTTTAAGTTTTGCTGAAGCTTCAGTGATGAGAGAACCATTTAAAAGGAAAAGAAGAATTAGACTTCTTGCCTTTTTTTTTTTTTTTTGCTTGTTTTTGTTGTTGTTATATTTAGGGAAATGGGCTCTGTTGTTTTTTGGTGCATGTTTTGTCCAAACTTCAAATGAAAATATGACAACTTGGTGTATTTGAAATAATTAGGATAAGATATCAATGTGTACTAAATACAGTTAAGACTTAAGAGTCAAGAGCTTACACGCAGTCTTTCAGTCCCTTATTTCAGCTGGCGCACTGATTCTTAACAATCAGCCTCATATCTAGATGCTGAATTTCCTGCCTACAATAAAATGTTTTGATTTTAAATATTGGGATTCTGTTTTTTTTATTAACATATAATGTATTACTAACCCCGGGGTACAGGTCTGTGAATCATCAGGCTTACATATTTCACAACACTTACCATGGCACAGACCCTCCCTGATGTCCATAACCCAACCACCCTATCCCTATTTCCCCATTCCCCAGCAACCCTCAGTTTGTTTTGTGAGATTAAGAGTCTCTTATGATTTGTCTCCTTCCGGATCCCATCTTGTTTCATTGTTTCCTTCCATACCCTCCACAACCCCCTGCCCTGCCTCTCAAACTCCTCATATCAGAGAGGTCATATGATAATTCTTTCTCTGATTGACTTATTTCACTCAGCATAATACCCTCTAGTTCTATCCACCTCGTTGCAAATGGAAAAACAGCACAAGGCAGGGTTACATATTAACCTTTATAATGTATGGATTAAAACATCATATAAACATTAAACATACAAACATATTTTTTAAAACAACTGCCCAACAAAAAGAGACCTAGAAGATTTGTTTCAAAATCACAATATGTTTCCAAGCAGTTATCATTGGTAAATCATTCACATCCTTTTCCTCAATGCTGAAAATTCTTATGAGATATCATTAGACTGTTACAACTTATAATGGAAAAATCAATGCAGTAAGAAAATTAAATTTTACTGATGGCCTTTAGGCAAAATGCAATGTTAAAATGCATTTTAGCTTCCCATGTGGTTCATAGGCAAAGGAAGAAATGGAATCTGGGTTAGCTGTCAGTGCAAAATATTTTTATTTTTTTTTAGAAGCAGGCCTGTCAGCTTCTAAACTGAACCAAACTCTTTCCTAAAGCATTTGTTCCTTGATTACTTAATAATGTGAAAATAACCATCCTGATATGATCATTTGAAAGGTCAGAAGTCTATTCTACTTAAAAAAAATAATAATAATTCTCTAGTCAAAATCAATGAGGAGATTCTCAATCTTCCCAGAAAGAGGACTTAGCAGAAAGAAAATGGAACCATCTCCTGAGTAATAGAGCAATGACATTTGGACCCCTAGGGAGAGAAAGAGTGGGGCAGAGATACAAAAGGATGGGAGAGAAGGACAGACTAAGGGAGAGACTTATGCTAGAATAGAAAATTCATCAAGCTGCCACCTGCCTTTTGTGAAGATGTGACACATAGACTACACTTGATGTGGTTTGTAATCACTGTAAGTGACCACTTTCTTTTGTTGGAAGACAGATATAGCAGACATGGATTGACACTCATGCATTTTATTCATCCTGCATCTGTAATAAAGTCATGCTTTATAAGAGTGATTTAAATGACAATGTTCTTTACTTAATCACCAAGGGAAATGTGCATAGTTAATTTCTAGATCATAAACAAAGAGAGTAGTACTTTATAATACTACTTTAGACCATGACTAAAAAATCCATTTATTGCCCTCATAAAATGCAATGACTAAATATGAATACAGTTTTTTCTCATTTGACTTCTAGAAAAAAAATGCTTTTTTTCTTGAAATCCTCTTGTTATTTAATAGTAAAGATTAATATTTTCTAACTTCATAGACTTCGAAAGGATATGTTTATAGTTAATATTTGAAACTTCTCAAACTAACTTTAAATTCTTAATAATGATAATTATTAATATTTGAAAGCATTTAGGAATTTTAATTGATGTCTACAATGTCAAATAATAGGTAAGAAAGCTATTCTATTTTTTGAAATAAAGATAGCCAGTAATATCAGTAATTGAAAGGATATTGGTAGTGTTGCTTAATATCACAATATTATAAATATTTTCCATATTTAAACATAATTTTAGTATCTTTCCTGATGATTTTTTGCTTTGTTGATTTTCTAGCTCACACTGCACTTTTCTAAAGTTGCTTGCTGTAAGATTTATTTTACACCTTGTAGAAAGTCTTCTTAAACTCTTATTGAAGGGAATCAAATGAGAAAAATTAATTTAGGCAACAAATTATTTAAAAGTAGGGGTAGAATCTAAGATATATATTTGAACCATGCATAATTTATCTAAAGTAATATGAATTTGATATAAATCAATAAAGTATTTTTTTTCAAAGAGATTCTATAAGAATTCCTTTTCTCAATTTTGTGATAAAAACTTCCTGTGTTGCATTGCTTAAGCTATCTAAGGAGTGTAATTAACTTTAACTCACAAATTTATTAGAATCATAAACTTGTCATATCTTGACCAAATTTTAGAAGTAGTAGAATTAATCTTTCTGTCATTGCATCTTCTTTTTGCTGATAAGGAAGTAAAGGCAGAGATGATAGGTGGTTTCTCAACAGTCATCGATTTGGGATTCAGCCCTTACTTGCTGCCTCGTATTACAGTAATTAATATACTGCATTGCTTAATTTATTGAGAATGAATTAATAAAGTCTGGTGGTCTCTCCCTCTCCTACATTCCTGAAAACCTGGGTAGAAAATACTGATGCAAACTTGAAACAATTAGTTTAAAAAAATTGGATTGACCATGAAATTATAGAAGTCGTAAATTCATTCGACAATAATTATAGGGAAAATAACCCAGCATACTTAAAATGATGCACACCGTGTCTACCTAGCTACCTATCTATCTACTTATCTATCATCTACCTGCCGATCATCTTGGAGATCTTCTAAGCTCTGCATTCACCACCAATATCAATGAGATATTTTTAAAATTATTGAATTTGTTACAGATGTTTTACTTGGGACACCTGCTCCCATTTATTCCACTATCTAAATATCTACTTAAATTATACAGTGCACGTTATTGACGTCAGCCTTCTGGACCCTTCTGTGGTAAACCCCATGCATAACCCATGCCTGTCTATCTTCATCCTGCTTCACTGGTTTAGGTTTATTTGTACTCTTATTTTTTCAACCTTCTAATAGTTTTACTGAAAGCAATTTCTGTTCTTTCATATATGCCTTACTTCTCTCTCTTAATGTTTGAACTTCCTCATTCTCTTAATTATTTATTATCTTTTCTTATTTGTTATTCTCAACATATATTTGGGCTAAAAGTAATAGTCTTTATTCCCAGAAAAAATGACTTGAAATATGCACAATACTTGTATATCTGAATCTAACTGTGGAAAATTACTGGAGGTATATGCAGAAGTAAATGTGTTGAATTAAGGATTTTGACTTAGGGAAACTAAGCATTTGGAGCTAGATATATTTATCGGGGTTAAGTAGCATTTAGTACCTATGTGTTTATTTTAATGTTTGTTTTAATGTTGGAGTAAAGGCATTTTGAAATATACATAGAGCAGCTCAGTCAGTTAAGCGCAGGACTCTTGGTTTCCACTCAGGTCCTGATCTCAGGGCCTTGGATCAAGCGTGGCATTGGACTCTGGCTTCTCTGTCAGCAGGAAGTCTGCTTGAGATTCTCTCTCTTCCCCTCTTCCCACCTTCTGCTTGTGAGTGCACACGTGTGTGTGCTTTCTCTCTCTCTCAAATAAATAAAGAAATCTTAAAAAATATACAGGTATAAAGTAATATCGTTCAGTAATATTAACATGTATTTCCATTTCCAGGATTTAGAATCTTGTTCTTTTATTTTTGTGTCTTTTAAGCCTATTATACCTGGGGCTGGGCTAATATAATCACAAGTCAGAATTTACTCACAAGTCAGATATCTGCAAATTCTGTTGGAGGTTGTATAGATTCTGTCACATTTCATTTGCAACTCAATGGTCACTTTATCACCCAAAATAAAACAGTAGTTCTACATAATACCCTACCTTGGATGATCTCTTGAGGCTTTTTTCAACTTAAGTCCTCTTAAAAAAAAAAAAAAAAAAAGGCATCACAACTAGGCCACCATGTGAAAAAGGAAGAGGTAAGCTCCTGTGAGTGCAAGATAGTTCATTCTGGTTCTAGGGAGTCACCAGTTTTTATCAGTGAAAGGTGTTTACCATCATTCCTATGTGGACCCAGTATATTTTCTTGACTCTTAATAGAACATTGAATACATAGAATAATATTCTAAGGAAATTATTCTTAAAGTTTATTTTTACTCTGTGTTATAGCTGTATCACAGGCATGAACAACTATTGTGGTTTTGTTGTTGTTGTTTTTTGTTTTTTTTTTTTAATTGGTAAGAATAGTTCCTCTTCCATCTAAATGCTGACAGCTTTATAGTTCAGACACTTGGTGGAATGATTTTGGATTAGCTTCTTACATCATTGTTTTGGGTCTTGGGAACATCGTGCTTTCTTCCAGCTTACCTCATAGGAACAAGTTTAAAGACTTGGTTAAATCATTTTCTTCACAGTGTGGTATTGAGACAATTTGTCCAGAAAACAACTTTGTGTCACTGAATTATTTCACTATAGTGTACTTTGTGTTTTAAACAACTTTCCTTCTCCTCCAGGAATAATACTGTTAGAGAAGAACCTATAAATCATGACCCCTCATGAACCTACAGTAGTCCAGTGACCTAGACATATTGGCCTGATGGTTATTTTAACTTTCACAGCTTCAAAAACACTCATTTCACTGTAGTTGCCCCATAAGGCTCTTGAGTTTGGAAGAATTAATGATTCTCTAAAATATTATATTTTGCAGCTACATGAGTTCTTAGATCATATCTACTGAGAAAATATAGTTTGTTTTATTTTATAAAAATTCAGATGGCACTAAAAATGTGAAGTCCATTGTTTTCTATAACCCTCTCCTATAGGGCCTTCACTGGGAGTCTTGCACAGTAATTGAAAGCTTCTTCTTCTTCTTCTTTTTTTTAAGCTTTTTATGTGACTGGCTTTTCCCATATGCAGTTTTAAGGTAGCATTGTAGGGTAGTGATTATGACCAATTAATGATGGAGGTTCACATAAAACAATGAAATTCCAAGAACTCATAAGTGACAGAATCTGGATTTAAATCCAAATCTGTCACATTCCAAAAGCTGATTTTTCTACAATATCATAGAAGCCTCTGGAAATTAATGAACCATTTATGGTGTCTGATGACAACACATAAAATAAAAGTAGCATCCTTTCAGATCATCATGAGAAAATACCCAAATGTCTTAAAAATATGAGTGTACAGAAGACAGGCATAATGTAAATGTCAGGAGACTGTAGTATCAGTTTTTAATAATGTGGCAAAGTCCCTATGATGTAAATCTTCCCAAGTTAAATTTTTATATCTATTGATGACAAAATATGATGTGTCGGTACCTTCATAAAAGAAAAATTAGATTTAAAGACTAGTGAATCATTAACATCACATATTTTATAGTACTATATATTCTTAAAATAACAAAATATACTGCATGTTATCTACAATGCCATAAATATTAACAAAATACTACACTATAATGCAGTAGTTATAAAATAGCAAAGCAGATGAATGAAAATGCCACAGCAACTGGTAGCATGACCTTCAAATATATCCTGCTGCACATTGTTTCACATTTCAAGTAGAGTTCTGGTTTCCATTCATTCCTCTCCCCTACAGTCCTATGGACTAAGGGACATGCACATGGGGGAATAGAGGTAGCCATATAGAAAAAAATCAACTCTATTAACAACTGGGCAAACCTCCAGGCAGGCCTAAGAATGTTGATCACTTAGGAGATAAGCAAGTAGAACACAAGAATCTCACCTCCAAGCTTTAAGACATGCTGACATGTAACTTACAATATAGCCAAGTGAATGTCCTGGATGGGTATCAATCAGATTTGTGAATTTTTTGGTGAGGGAAGGATTCAATTGGCAGCAAGTCCTGGCTTGGAAAATGCTATAGAAATTGTCCAGGGAGTAGCCTAGGTTCCCTTCCCATTGTGCATATATGCATATGTGGACACACAGATGAATTTTTCTAGCATTTGATCTAACCCCATTTCAGAGTTTTTTAATTTTGTTTTTTTTTTTAAGATTTTATTTATTCATTTGACAGATAGAGATCACAAGTAGAGAGAGAGGAGGAAGCAGACTCCCTGCTGAGCAGAGAGCCCAATGTGGGGCTCAATCCCAGGACCCTGAGATCATGACCTGAGCCGAAGGCAGCGGCTTTAACCCACTGAGCCACCCAGGCGCCCTCCCATTTCAGAGTTCTAATCTTACATAAAGATTCTTCTTTTTATCACCTTCTCCATCTATACTCCTTTTCTTTTCAATAACCTTTTAGAGCAATTTAGTTGTAAACAATTTTGTTGCCTTTTCCTAGGATTGAAAGAGAGAGAGTGCATTGCTGAAATATCAAATCTCAGCTTAGAAATTTAAGTTCATCATGATCATTTGTGACATTTAGGCTACTTCCTTAGGGTGACCACCAAAAATATCCTCTAGAGTTCTTAATAAGTTGAGACAGATAAAATATTCTTTCTTGAACAGCAAAATGTTTTAGATATTTCTGCACATTTCTAGTTTATTCAAAACAGGGGGTGTGGGTAACAAATACAAAGCAAATGGCATTGTGAAGTAGATAGGTGGGTGAGAGACAGGACAAAACTCCTTGAGAACAGAGACTCTCTCTTCATTGTTACTGTTCATCATTACTAGCATGTAGAACAGACTGGCATATATAGTATTCAAAAACTATTTCATAAATTAACGAAGTGACTTGTGGCCAAATCTATTGTACATAGTTGTTATTTTATATGGCATTTAAAAAAAAGAAACGATAGGGGCGCCTGGGTGGTTCAGTGGGTTAAGCCACTGCCTTCGGCTCAGGTCATGATCTCAGGGTCCTGGGATCGAGTCCCGCATGGGACTCTCTGCTCAGCGGGGAGCCTGCTTCCTTCTCTCTCTCTCTCTGCCTGCCTCTCCAACTACTTGTGATTTCTCTCTGTCAAATAAATAAATAAAATCTTTAAAAAAAAAAAAAGAAACGATAGTCCATTGAATACTTATGAGAAAAACAGTTGAATTACCTCCTGCACTTAAAAGACTTTTATTCTTTTGTTTAAAATACACTTATTTATAACTTACGATGTATGATACAGTGCCAAAGGTTACAGGGAGGCATAAGAATAAAATACCTGTTGTCATATCTAAAGGGGGATAGAAGCCATATCAGAAGTATCCACCATTCATGTTTGAATGTGATTAATTTTATAGGGAGGCTCTGAAGAAAAGATTATTCTTAGGAGGGAGAATTATTTCAACACTCTTTATTTTGTCTTCATTCAGTAATACTTCTGAAATGACTGTTGCATGTCAGGCACTACAGATGCAATGGTGAATGGTGAACAAGACATCATCTCCACCTTAAAAAATTTATAGTTTAGATAAGGTTGGTGTTATGTTGGAGATGCAGGTAAGTGGACAAATAATTCTGGTACACTGCTGAATGCCATAATAGAGACAGAAAACATCTATTCAAAGTAAAGCAGTAGGGGTATCGCATGAATAACACTGACACATCTATATTACTTTAGAGTGTCTACTATGTGGAAAACATTTTTCTTTCCATCCATAAATTTGCCTCAGCTTATTACTTTTACACCTGATCTTAATTCATTTAAGATAAAACATTCCCCAAATATGATTTATCTGTAAAATAGTTGTTGCACACAAAATAAAGAATAATTTCATAATTTTCTCACTTTGAAGAAAGAAATATGTTTGTGATTGAACCTGACAGATTCAGAAAATTAAGAAAAAGTGGGATGTAGAGGGAATATTATAATGAATTATATAGCTATGGAAACAATAATAGTTTATCAACCTAGATGCAAGATAAATTTGCAATATGCATAGACTTCATCTAGTCAATGGAAGTAAAGGCTCTATGTATATGCAGATATACATATTCATATACAGGATGGATTTTTAGTAAATTGGTTCAAACAGCATGCCTGCAAATAGGTTCATAAACCAATAATTAAAGAACCAAAAAAACCCAAAACAACAATAAAAAACCAGAGAACCACAGCATGGAAGTGGAGAAGGTACAGATATCTTAACCAAGCATATTGGTATAGTTGTTAAATTTAGCACCACTTTGGCATCAGCTGAGCCTCTTGTAAATGGGAGCAGAGACTTATTCTTATTACAAGGCAGAGAACGTATCAATCGGTTCCAGTTGTTGAATGATAGAAACGGTTACATTGATTTAAATTATGACAACTGAAATTCTGAACTGCATACATACATAATCAGAAAGCTAAATACTGAATATCAAAAATACACAGATTACAATCTAGAGATTATGATATTTTGGTTAATAGAAGTAAGGATTTTTAAAAGCAGTGTGTTTATGTATGTATATACTTCCTGTACTATATATTAGTGATTTTTACACTGTATTCCATAATTCTTAGATTGCAAAGAGAGAACATGAGGGACCAAAGCATGGGTACCAAGGAAAAGCAAAAGGACAGGGGTAGAGGCACTCACCTCCAATAAAATCAGATCTCCTTCAGCTGTTATCCAAAAGAAAGTCACACTGCAGAGAGGTACGTTGGAAACCACTTACGGATAGTAAATGCTAGAATTACATTGGATATCTTATCACATGAGAAAGTGGAGCTTAATATTTTGCTTACTTTATTTTTAAGCAAACTATGTCATTTTCCTAAATAATACCAAAAAGTGACAATTTGTATGATTATGGATATGCAATAGCTATTTCTTTGAAAAAATATTAAAAGGCATTGCATTTGATCTTCTGACCCAAGATTTAGAAAAGTCTGGATTCCTGTAGCAATCATTCTAAAAATGGTTCTAGCCATGTAAAATATAATTTTTGCTCCTAAAGATACTCATAGTCTATTCAGAGAAAGATAATATGCAGACTTTTGTGATATTGCTTAATAAATTTCAGGAAAGAAGAAGGCAAACATGTAGGGGGCATGTGACATGAAGATTGGGTAGGAGGGAAAGAGGGGATTTCACATGCTTTGTGGAGTAAATTAAACTTCTTGAGTCTTAAATGTTAAGTGTGTGTTTAGCCATATTAAAATGGGAAGGAATATTTTATTTTATTTTATTTTTTTTTCATTTTTTTATTTTTATTTTTATTTTTTTTTATTTTTTATAAACATATATTTTTATCCCCAGGGGTACAGGTCTGTGAATCACCAGGTTTACACACTTCACAGCACTCACCAAATCACATGCCCTCCCCAATGTCCATAATCCCAACCCCTTCTCCCCAACCCCCTCCCCCCGGCAACCCTCAGTTTGTTTTGTGAGATTAAGAGTCACTTATGGTTTGTCTCCCTCCCAATCCCATCTTGTTTCATTTATTCTTCTTCTACCCACTTAAGCCTCCATGTTGCATCACCACTTCCTCATATCAGGGAGATCATATGATAGTTGTCTTTCTCTGCTTGACTTATTTCGCTAAGCATGATACGCTCTAGTTCCATCCATGTTGTTGCAAATGGCAAGATTTCATTTCTTTTGATGGCTGCATAGTATTCCATTGTGTATATATACCACATCTTCTTGATCCATTCATCTGTTGATGGACATCTAGGTTCTTTCCATAGTTTGGCTATTGTGGACATTGCTGCTATAAACATTCGGGTGCATGTGCCCCTTTGGATCACTACATTTGTATCTTTAGGGTAAATACCCAATAGTGCAATTGCTGGGTCATAGGGCAGTTCTATTTTCAACATTTTGAGGAACCTCCATGCTGTTTTCCAGAGTGGCTGCACCAGCTTGCATTCCCACCAACAGTGTAGGAGGGTTCCCCTTTCTCCGCATCCTCGCCAGCATCTGTCATTTCCTGACTTGTTGATTTTAGCCATTCTGACTGGTGTGAGGTGATATCTCATTGTGGTTTTGATTTGTATTTCCCTGATGCCGAGTGATATGGAGCACTTTTTCATGTGTCTGTTCGCCATCTGGATGTCTTCTTTGCAGAAATGTCTGTTCATGTCCTCTGCCCATTTCTTGATTGGATTATTTGTTCTTTGGGTGTTGAGTTTGCTAAGTTCTTTATAGATTCTGGACACTAATCCTTTATCTGATATGTCGTTTGCAAATATCTTCTCCCATTCTGTCAGTTGTCTTTTGATTTTGTTAACTGTTTCCTTTGCTGTGCAAAAGCTTTTGATCTTGATGAAATCCCAGTAGTTCATTTTTTCCCTTGCTTCCCTTGCCTTTTGCGTTGTTCCTAGGAAGATGTTGCTGCGGCAGAGGTCGAAGAGGTTGCTGCCCGTGTTCTCCTCAAGGATTTTGATGGATTCCTTTCGTACATTGAGGTCCTTCATCCATTTTGAGTCTATTTTTGTGTGTGGTGTAAGGAAATGGTCCAATTTCATTTTTCTGCATGTGGCTGTCCAATTTTCCCAGCACCATTTATTGAAAAGGCTGTCTTTTTTCCATTGGACATTCTTTCCTGCTTTGTCGAAGATTAGTTGACCATAGATTTGAGGGTCTATTTCTGGGCTCTCTATTCTGTTCCATTGATCTATGTGTCTGTTTTTGTGCCAGTACCATGCTGTCTTGATGATGACAGCTTTGTAATAGAGCTTGAAGTCCGGAATTGTGATGCCACCAACGTTGGCTTTCTTTTTCAATATCCCTTTGGCTATTCGAGGTCTTTTCTGGTTCCATATAAATTTTAGCATTATTTGTTCCATTTCTTTGAAAAAGATGGATGGTACTTTGATAGGAATTGCATTAAATGTGTAGATTGCTTTAGGTAGCATAGACATTTTCACAATATTTATTCTTCCAATCCAGGAGCATGGAACATTTTTCCATTTCTTTGTGTCTTCCTCAATTTCTTTCATGAGTACTTTATAGTTTTCTGAGTATAGATTCTGTGTCTCTTTGGTTAGGTTTATTCCTAGGTATCTTATGGTTTTGGATGCAATTGTAAATGGGATTGACTCCTTAATATCTCTTTCTTCTGTCTTGCTGTTGGTGTAGAGAAATGCAACTGATTTCTGTGCATTGATTTTATATCCTGACACTTTACTGAATTCCTGTATAAGTTCTAGCAGTTTTGGAGTGGAGTCTTTTGGGTTTTCCACATATAGTATCATATCATCTGCGAAGAGTGATAATTTGACTTCTTCTTTGCCGATTTGGATGCCTTTAATTTCCTTTTGTTGTCTGATTGCTGAGGCTAGAACCTCTAGTACGATGTTGAATAGCAGTGGTGATAATGGACATCCCTGCCGTGTTCCTGACCTTAGCGGAAAAGCTTTCAGTTTTTCTCCATTGAGAATGATATTTGCGGTGGGTTTTTCATAGATGGCTTTGATGATATTGAGGTATGTGCCCTCTATCCCTACACTTTGAAGAGTTTTGATCAGGAAGGGATGTTGTACTTTGTCAAATGCTTTTTCAGCATCTATTGAGAGTATCATATGGTTCTTGTTCTTTCTTTTATTGATGTGTTGTATCACATTGACTGATTTGCGGATGTTGAACCAACCTTGCAGCCCTGGAATAAATCCCACTTGGTCGTGGTTAATAATCTTTTTAATGTACTGTTGAATCCTATTGGCTAGTATTTTGTTGAGTATTTTCGCATCTGTGTTCATCAAGGATATCGGTCTATAGCTCTCTTTTTTGGTGAGATCCTTGTCTGGTTTTGGGATCAAGGTGATGCTGGCCTCATAAAATGAGTTTGGAAGTTTTCCTTCCATTTCTATTTTTTGGAACAGTTTCAGGAGAATAGGAATTAGTTCTTCTTTAAATGTTTGGTAGAATTCCCCCGGGAAGCCGTCTGGCCCTGGGCTTTTGTTTGTTTGGAGATTTTTAATGACTGTTTCAATCTCCTTACTGGTTATGGGTCTGTTCAGGCTTTCTATTTCTTCCTGGTTCAGTTGTGGTAGTTTATATGTTTGTAGGAATGCATCCATTTCTTCCAGATTGTCAAATTTATTGGCGTAGAGTTGCTCATAGTATGTTCTTATAATAGTTTGTATTTCTTTGGTGTTAGTTGTGATCTCTCCTCTTTCATTCATGATTTTATTTATTTGGGTCCTTTCTCTTTTCTTTTTGATAAGTCGGGCCAGGGGTTTATCAATTTTATTAATTCTTTCAAAGAACCAGCTCCTAGTTTCGTTGATTTGTTCTATTGTTTTTTTGGTTTCTATTTCATTGATTTCTGCTCTGATCTTTATGATTTCTCTTCTCCTGCTGGGCTTAGGGTTTCTTTCTTGTTCTTTCTCCAGCTCCTTTAGGTGTAGGGTTAGGTTGTGTACCTGAGACCTTTCATGTTTCTTGAGAAAGGCTTGTACCGCTATATATTTTCCTCTCAGGACTGCCTTTGTTGTGTCCCACAGATTTTGAACCGTTGTATTTTCATTATCATTTGTTTCCATGATTTTTTTCAATTCTTCTTTAATTTCCCGGTTGACCCATTCATTATTTAGAAGGATACTGTTTAATCTCCATGTATTTGGGTTCTTTCCAAACTTCCTTTTGTGGTTGAGTTCTAGCTTTAGAGCATTGTGGTCTGAAAATATGCAGGGAATGATCCCAATCTTTTGATACCGGTTGAGTCCTGATTTAGGACCGAGGATGTGATCTATTCTGGAGAATGTTCCATGTGCACTAGAGAAGAATGTGTATTCTGTTGCTTTGGGATGAAATATTCTGAATATATCTGTGATGTCCATCTGGTCCAGTGTGTCGTTTAAGGCCTTTATTTCCTTGCTGATCTTTTGCTTGGATGACCTGTCCATTTCAGTGAGGGGAGTGTTAAAGTCCCCTACTATTATTGTATTATTGTTGATGTGTTTCTTTGATTTTGTTATTAATTGGTTTATATAGTTGGCTGCTCCCACATTGGGGGCATAGATATTTAAAATTGTTAAATCTTCTTGTTGGACAGACCCTTTGAGTATGATATAGTGTCCTTCCTCATCTCTTATTATAGTCTTTGGCTTAAAATCTAATTGATCTGATATAAGGATTGCCACTCCTGCTTTCTTGGGATGTCCATTAGCATGGTAAATTCTTTTCCACCCCCTCACTTTAAATCTGGAGGTGTCTTCGGGCTTAAAATGTGTTTCTTGGAGGCAACATATAGATGGGTTTTGTTTTTTTATCCATTCTGATACCCTGTGTCTTTTGACAGGGGCATTTAGCCCATTCACATTCAGGGTAACTATTGAGAGATATGAATTTAGTGCCATTGTATTGCCTGTAAGGTGACTGTTACTGTATATGGTCTCTGTTCCTTTCTGATCTACCACTTGTAGGCTCTCTCTTTGCTTAGAGGACCCCTTTCAAGATTTCCTGTAGAGCTGGTTTGGTATTTGCAAATTCTTTCAGTTGTTGTTTGTCCTGGAAGCTTTTAATCTCTCCTTCTATTTTCAATGATAGCCTAGCTGGATATAGTATTCTTGGCTGCATGTTTTTCTCGTTTAGTGCTCTGAAAATATCATGCCAGCTCTTTCTGGCCTGCCAGGTCTCTGTGGATAAGTCAGCTGCCAATCTAATATTTTTACCATTGTATGTTACAGACTTCTTTTCCCGGGCTGCTTTCAGGATTTTCTCTTTGTCATTGAGACTTGTAAATTTTACTATTAGGTGACGGGGTGTGGGCCTATTCTTATTGATTTTGAGGGGCATTCTCTGAACCTCCTGAATTTTGATGCTCGTTCCCTTTGCCATATTGGGGAAATTCTCCCCAATAATTCTCTCCAGTATACCTTCTGCTCCCCTCTCACTTTCTTCTTCTTCTGGAATCCCAATTATTCTAATGTTGTTTCGTCTTATGGTGTCACTTATCTCTCGAATTCTCCCCTCGTGGTCCAGTAGCTGTTTGTCCCTCTTTTGCTCAGCTTCTTTATTCTCTGTCATTTGGTCTTCTATATCACTAATTCTTTCTTCTGCCTCATTTATCCTAGCAGTTAGAGCCTCCATTTTTGATTGCACCTCATTAATAGCTTTTTTGATTTCACCTTGGTTAGATTTTAGTTCTTTTATTTCTCCAGAAAGGGCTTTTATATCTCTCAAGAGGGTTTCTCTAATATCTTCCATGCCTTTTTCGAGCCCGGCTAGAACCTTGAGAATTGTCATTCTGAACTCTAGATCTGACATATTACCGATGTCTGTATTGATTAGGTCCCTAGCCTTCGGTACTGCCTCTTGTTCTTTTTTTTGTGTTGAATTTTTACGTCTTGTCATTTTGTCCAGATAAGAGTAAATGAAGGGGCAAGTAAAATACTAAAAGGGTGGCAACAACCCCAGGAAAATATGCTTTAACCAAATTAGAAGAGATCCAAAATCGTGAGTGGGGAGAAAGGGGATAAAAAGAGGTTCAAAAAGGAAGAAAGAAAAAAAAAAAACAAAAAGAAAAGAAAAAGAAAAAAAAAAAAGAAAAGAAAAGAAAAGAATTTTTAAAAAAAGAAAACACCTAAGAAAAATGTAAAAAAATATATATATATATTAGATAAACTAGTAAAAAGTCGTTAAAAAAGAAAAAGGTAACAGTTAAAAAAAAAAATTTTACCCGAAGGCGAGAAAAAAAAAAAAATGAAAAAGAAAAAATTAAATTAACTGCAAGACTAAAAAAAAATCACAGGAAAAAAGCCATGAGTTCCGTGCTTGGCTTTCTCCTCTGGAATTCTGCTGCTCTCCTTGGTATTGAAACCGCACTCCTTGGTAGGTGAACTTGGTCTCGGCTGGATTTCTTGTTGATCTTCTGGGGGGAGGGGCCTGTTGTAGTGATTCTCAAGTGTCTTTGCCCCAGGCAGAATTACACCGCCCTTACCCGGGGCCGGGGTGAGAAAGCGCTCAGGGAACAAAAGCTCCTGAAAGCAAACCCGAGCGGGAAGGAATATTTTAAAAGTACACTTTCCTATATGTTTGTGTAACAAGGAAAATATTAAAAAGAATTAATGCAAGCTAAGAAATTTAATATGCAAAATCTCAGTTGTGTAAGAGAATTCTTAAAAATGTTAAGTCTGTAGTACACTAGTTTGCCACAGTGGGTATAAGTTAGGTAAGAGAGGAAGCTAGGTTACTGAATTTTTTTACATGTTAACCTAAGAAGTTTTTTTTTGTTTGTTTTTTTAATATATACTTTTTAGTGCTCCTTTTCTTTCTTTCTTTCTTTCTTTCTTTCTTTCTTTCTTTTTTTTGGGGGAGAGAGAGAAAATGAGACAGAGAGTGTACATATGTGAGTGAGCAGAGGGTGAGGCAGAGGGAGAGGGAGAGAGAGAATCTTAAGTATGCTCTGCATGCAGCCCTAGGAAGGGCTGAGGTCATGACCTGAGCTGAAATTAAGAGTCAGATGCTTAACAGACAGAGCCCTCCAGGTGCCTCTCAATACTACCTTTTAAAATAAAAAATTGCAGTACTTAAGATAAACACACTTTCCTAAATTATTTGTTGTACTGTTTACTTAAATATCTATCTCACTTAGCAGACCATAAGCTCCATGGGGGCAGAATTGTGTCCAGTTCACCATTCTCAAGACATTATGTGTGGTGTGTAATCATTGCTACAAAAATATTCGCTCAATTATATGATTAAAGCTTGAAGACAATGAAGAATCAATGAGGGATTTATATATATTTCAGGAATGTATTAAAAGAGTAAAGTTGAACATCAGGGAGACACATTAAACTTCTCTTTCAGTAGTCTAAGATACAAATAAATTGTAAGTTTTTGGCATGGGCAATTGGGTAGATGATAAGGCCTTTTGGTGAGATAGGTCTTCAGACTTTGTTTATAACATTTCTGTATATTCTAAATTTTGAAGTTTTTATTTAAAAATTATTGTTGAATTATAATTGACATGTTATATTAGTCTCAGTATACAACATTAAGTTATGTTCACCATAAACATAGCTACCATCTGTCACCATGTAATTCTTTTATAATATCACTGACTATATTCCCTATGCTATGCCTTTTATTCTCACAATTTATTCATTCCATACCTGGAAGTCTATATCTCCTATTCCCCTTTGCCAATTTGCCCACCCCCTTACTTCCCTCCCTTCTGGCAACCAGTAGTTTGTTCTCTTCATTTAAATGTCTAATTCTGCTTTGTGCTTGTTCACTTTTTTTTTTCCTTTTTCTTTTTTAGATTCTACATATGAGTGAAGTCCTATGGTATTTTTCTTTCTCAGTCTGATTTATTTCACTTAGTATAACAACCTCTTGGTCCATCTATGTTGTTGTAAATGGCACAATCTCATCTTTTTATGGCTGTGTAATATTCCATTGTGTATGTGTCTCTGTGTGTATTACATCTTCTGTGTTCATTTTTCTACTGATGGACACTTAGGTTGCTTATTGTGACTATTGCAAATAATGCTGTAATAAAACTAGGGGTGCATATATCTTTCTAAACTTAAGATTTTATTTTCTTTGAAATAGTGAAACTACTGGATCCAAATTTAAAGATTTTATTTATTTATTTGTCAGAGAGATAGAGAGAGAGAAAGTACAAGTAGCAGGAGTGGCAGGCAGAGGAAGCCTGAATAGCTGGGAGCCCATTGCAGGACTCGATCCCAGAACCCAGCTCAACCTGAGCTGAAGGCAGATGCTTAACTGACTGAGCCATCCAGGTGTCCTGTGGATCCAAATTTAATCTTCAGAGCTCACACTTATTATATGTAAGTATAATGACTGTAGACAATTGATAAACAAAATATAGCCTGTGAGAAACATGTGTCAAAGATGCTATTGCAGTTAGTCTTAGATTCAACAAAGAAATCTCACCTCTCTCAAAGCTGGAACTACTGCAAAATGGAAGGCCTCAGGCAATTTGAGTTTCGAATGAACCACCTCCACCCAGCCAGTCTTATGGCCACTGTCAGGAACTGCCATACTGCTGGTACTTTAAGAAGCAGAATACTTTCCTCTTTTCTTTCCCCCCCTCCCACGCTTATTTCTTTCCAGTGCCTCCTATTGCCAACATTTGGAGGAATTTTGCAGTCATGGAAAGTTGGAAAATATAATTAATTGGAAATGAGTTTCGTCAGTTTAGTCCAGTTTTAAAGAGTAGTTATGGGTCTGGGAAACAACAGGTAAGCAACTGACACAGATGATATTTCAAAATAGGTGGATTGCAGAGTATGTTTTCTCTGTTAAAGGTAATCTTACAGAAAATACTTTTGAAAGTCATGTTTCTTACAAATGCTATAAGACCAATGTTATTTTATAACTAAATAATCATGTTACTCTAGGAATTATGTAATACATCCACTTCAAATATTTTTTCTTTCTTAAGAGCAAAATTTGTTCAAAAGAAAAACATCATGTTTTTTATAGTATTTCCAAGTGTAAAGCCAAAGTCTATGCACCCCCACCTAAACTTAAAAGATAGAGGAGTGAAAAAGAACAGCACAAATGGTAACAACACCACCCTTTCAATAATACTTATAATATTAGAACATAATTTGAAATAGAATTTGATATTAACTGTATACTTTAAAAATGAATGTAGTTCATTGATTAGGAATTTTTTGATGGAAGTATCCTAGTTAAGCTAGAATTAGCTTAAATATGAAGGGAAACACAAGTATGCATAGTCAAACCATGTGAGAAATATGTAGCCTTAGGACTCATAAAGCATACACATTTATACCTGTGTCTTGTATGTATGGATGGATATTTCTTTCAGTCTCTGTTTCTCATCTCTTCTTCTGTGTGCCTTCCATCTCCCTTCTTTTTATCTGGCTATTCACATGACCTTGGCTCCTTGATGAATGCCTCATGGAAGTGTGTGTTTTCATAATTGCAAGATCAAGACCAAATGATTCTTTTCTCCCAGCTGGAGTTTAACAGATCCCAAGGAAGAGTTCTAATTGTCCCAGTTTTATGTGACCTACCTTAGAAAAAATATGATTGAGAGTACGGAACATTGCACTTGTCTCAGCATAGTTCATTCTTTGCCTATTCCAGGAGAGACAGTTTTCTATGAGTGGAGATTACATAGACATGGACCCAAGAGGACATTTGAAGGATAGGAATTACCCTCAAATTACATCTAGTCTGTATAATAGCCCCCCCTTTTATATGGCCCTCTTGCCAAAAAGTTTTCTCAACTCTTCCATGATTTTGTAAAAACTTAATAATCTTATATTAGTGAGATATATTAAATATAGTTAACAATATCATAGCTGAATATATATTGCTTTTCACCTTAAATCATTTCATAAGATATGATACAAATCCAGTTTTCTAAGCAAAGCCCCACTATAAATCTGTTGATGTGTTTTGGGTCTCAGGGCTTAAAGGTGACCCTGCATTACAGTGCAAGATTCCAACTCACTGCAGAGTACTTTTTGCACTATTCTATTCATGTAGAAAACTTGTGTCAGTGCAATTGTACTTGTTTGAATGGTACAATTAAAATCAGGGTTTTATATAAATTTAAGGAAAATACATTTAATGACACTTGTATTAACATCCTGAAGTATATTATTCATTATTCAGGTATTTTTACTCAATATTATTCATATTCATAGCCCTATGATATCAATGTTGTAAAAGAATTATTAAGAATTCCAAAATGTTTGTATTAAATGACTGAAATGTTGACTCCTATGCATTTCAAGTATATGCATAAATTAAAATACTTCACTGAATTTTGAATGTTGTTACACTTCTATCCTTTCTTTAACAATCCAAACATGTGAAACACTTTCTCCAAAGAGTTTTTGTTGTTTCTAATATGAACCACAATTATAAAACATTATAAAACAACAATGATGACAATGACAGTTAATGAACATTTACACCATTTTCTTAGGTAAAAGGGAAATCAGATAATGTTGAATACTTCTGTTCAATTTTTCATTTGTATAGTATTTCCTCAAAGACCAAAATACTTGCTGCATTTTTCTGAGGTTTTGAACAATATCATAGAGCCACATTACAAGCGATCACAGATTGTTTTAATTTCAGGTGGATGGAATAATCACTAAAAGATGTTGTTACTTGAATTCTGAGAAGCAGCTTTATAGTACACAGGCAGTAAAAACTTTGGTAGAGTGAATCCTCTCTAAAAATAGACCATCGTCCTTAGAGTTCTTCAATATGAATGACTGACTATATACTGTAGAAGGATTCATGAGAGAAAACATTAAATAAAAAAGACACAACAACAAGAAAACAATCTGCTCTTAAAAATGAAACAAACTGAGGGTTGCTGGGGGGAGGGGGTTTGGGAGAAGGGGGTGGGATTATGGACATTGGGGAGGGTATGTGCTTTGGTGAGTGCTGTGAAGTGTGTAAACCTGGTGATTCACAGACCTGTACCCCTGGGGATAAAAATATATGTTTATAAAAAAAAAATTAAAAATTAAATTAAAAAAAAAATGGGTCAAAGACCTTAGCAGATAGCTCACCAAAGATTTATAGATTGTAAATAAGCATGTAAAAAGATGTTTTACATTGTTTGTCATTAGATAAATGCAAATTAAAACAACGAGACACCACTACACACTTACTAGAATGGCCAACGTCTGAACACTGACAAATGCTGGTGAGGATGTGGAGCCTCGGAAACACTGACCTGTTGCTGGTGAGAATGCAAAATGGGTCAGCTTCTTTGGGAGACAGTTTTTAGGTTTCCCACCAAACTCAATGTACTCTTACCATGAGAGATCTTGACATCGTGCCCTTGGTATTTACGCAAAGGAGTTGAAAACTTTTGTTCATGAAAAAACATGAATAGGTAGATATTTATAACACCTTTATTCATAATTGCTAAAACCTAGAAGCAACAAAAACTATTCAGAAGGCGAATATATAAATAAACTGTGGTACATTAAGATAGTGCAATTTTATTCAAAAGAGAGGGAAAAAAAAAAGAAATGAGGTATCAAGCCATGGAAAGACATGGACTAACTTAAGATGCATACTACCAAGTAACAGAAGCCAGTCTGAGAAGGCTATGTACTATAAGATTATAATTATATGATATTCGATAAAAGCCAAAATATAAAGACAACAAAAAGATCAGTGATTGTCAGGGGTTTGGATGGGAGAGATGAATAAGTAGGGCAGAGAAGAGTTTTAGGGCTGTAAAAATGCTCTCTATGGTATTATAATGATGGATATATGTCCAAACTTTCGTCCAAACCCATTGAATGTGCAACACTAAGTGAATCTTCTGATAATCTGTGGACTTTGGGTGATTATGTTGTGTCAAAGTAGGTTCATCCTTGGTTAAAACAAAACAAAACAAAACAAAAAAACAAAAAACACCATTCTAGTGAGTGAAGCTGATAATACGGGAAGCTATGTGTGTGTAGGAACAGGTGTTTAGGGGAAATCCCTGTATTCACTCTCACCTTTATTGTAAACATAAAGCTGATCTAAAAAATTAAGTCTTTAAAAATGAAGAAGAGATAATAAAGTATGTGTGAATTCTTTATTAATGTTATTAGTTCTCATTTTTCATGTATTTTCTTTCTTTCCACTTAAATTTAAGTATAACCTTCACTATTCACTCAGATAAAAATAAATAAAAATAGTAGTAAAATTGAGGCATTCTGTGTCATCATTTGACCTTTGAAACTCTTAAAATATGGTTTTTGATATATCAGAGACCTTTATTGCTATGTGTCCTATCGGACCTGCTGTAATGTTTTATAAGTGGAAGACACTTTAAAGCTGCAATCCAGAGAATTAGCTGTAGAGGAGTTTATGGATTCTGTTATTTTATGGAGGAGAATACTGAGGACAGAAAGATGATTGCTTCAGGTTACAAAACAAAAAGTAAAACTGTATTTTATTTATTTTTTTCTTTTCTCTATCCATTGCTCTAAGCATTAAGTCACACAGGTTCAGGAGTCCTGGGATACTTTCTTTGGTTTGCATATAACTCAGTCTGTAGCATTGGGCACGCGTACATTCAACAGATATTTATTGAATGACTGTTGCGTACTATGTAGTATTCTAGGAAATGGGAATGTAGAAATGATAGGTGCAGATAATCATGTTCAGTATAAACGAGGTGCAGCAGGAAGACAACACATATTCTCCAGTGTTTCTAGTTGAAAATTAATTGTATAGACTAGGTGGAATCTATAGACTAGATGGAATCTAAGGCTTCTCTGTTCAAAACTGTTACTATGTTTACCACTGTATCTCAAGTATATTACATTAGCACTTCAGGTCTTTTGTTCTTGTTTATAAAACTACCCTACTAGAGAGGTGTTACTGTCACCACTTTACATATGAGAAAGTCATTAGTTTGCCAAATATTGCCATCAACTTAAAATAGAAAAGCTGACTTCAACCCTGGTAAGCCCCAAATCTAGATACTCTATAATATCAAGCTGCTACTGATTCTCATTTTTGTTTTTTAATAAAGCTTGCATATCTGTAGAACTAGAATTGGGAAAAAATTTTAAAGTCAACTTTATGCTTATTAGGAAATATATTTAGCCTTTCTTGAAAACAGTCTTCCCTCATGCATGTACACTACATGTGCCAAGGTCACACTCCTTCCACTAGGACAACCCACTGGGTGGGTTGATATCAGTGCTGCACAATAGGACTTTCTGAAATGATGGTTATATCCGACAACTTCACTGTTCAATATGGTAGCCCACTGGCCTCACATAGCATTGCATACCTGAAGAATGGCTACTGTGACAGTGGAGCTGAATACTTAATTTTAGTTGATTTAAACTTCATTTAAATAGCTACATGACTATTGAATGCTTGGAACTTGGCTGGTGATACTGAGGAATTGAATTTTAATTTCAGTTAAATTTAATTTTGAACACTATATCAAACACTAATGATGTACTATCTGTTGGCTAATTGAGCATAATAAAAAAATAATGAATAGCCACATTTGTTTAGTGGCTAGCAAAATGGCTGATGGATATTGCAGGCATGTACATGTTTGAATATGCCTGAATGGATTTCAAAAGACCAGTCAATCTCCTACACGTGAGTACTATAATATGTGTTCATATGAAATTTTCTTAAGGTAGGTTTTTTTTTTTTTATCATATCTTCAAGGGATTCATAGTGGTATTAAGAAACATTCCTCTCCAGGAGAAGCATGAAAAATCTTCTTGTTTTTTGTTTGTTTGTTTGTTTTTTGTTTTGGGTTTTTTTTGTTTGTTTTGTATTTTCTAACCCCTGTATTTATCTCATATAACTTTTGTTTTTACCCTGACGAAGTTAATTCTTACTGAACTTTGCTTCTGAGTCTGTGGATATTGAAAGCTCCCTGTCACCATGGGATTTTTAGTAATTTTGATGAAACATAATCAAACTTTTTATATACATACTTTTAAAGATATTATTCCAAAGATAATGTGAAAATAAAGGGTTCTAATTCCAAAACCACGTTATTTTGATGATGGTTGCTAATGTTCTTAAGCAAATATCTTGTTCTGGATTTTAGTAAAGGAAGGAATATGGTCGTTACAAATTTATCACCACTTTCCAAAATTCTCATTAAATGAGTCCATTCATCCGTCCATTCTTCAAACACTCAAAAAGTTTGTACTATGTGCTGGTCATCGTATTTAGTACTAATGATACAAATATAGCTAAGAGAGTGGTTCCCTTGAGCAATGACCTAGTAAGCAGTATGGTGGGTAGATAAACAAGTGGCATAAATTTTAACACATCATGGTAAATGTTATAATGAAATACAAGTGAAGAGTTTTTGAATTCTTAATTAATATTAAGTACTGTGTTGAGTGACTGTGCATTTTCTTCTGTAATCTCCACAGCATGACTTTGTGCCTTGTTACTATTATTTTTCCACAATTTACAGATGATAAAAATCAAGCCTGAGAATTGCTAAGTAGCGTACCCTTGGCCACATAGCTGTGAGTAACTGCACCAACTATATTCTCAGGCTGGAAAGGGTGGATAAAAAGGTCATGAAACATTGAGAGAAGGCAATGAAATGTATATAGAGGTACATTTTTATTATACTTCCTTGTAGGATTTGTTAAGCACTAGGGATTCAAGAACAGTATAAAAATTCTTAAAGTCAAATTACTTTTACCTGGACTCTGAAAGTTTTATTATTTTTTCTTTTATCATCTACTTCTAATTAATATCCCATCTAAATTGATTTTTATCAAAGATGATTGAATTTTAATATAAGATAAATGATGATACTTCATTCTATTATATTAAGCATATTAGCATAGTCTTAGGTTACTGTTTTAAAATGTTTAGTGACCACTTTTACTCTCTGTTCTTTAGTGCACTGAATCTGAAAGAGACAAAAAGGACACACTTTTAACAGATAAGCCTTATCCAGTAGAAGATCTTGAGTAACTCAGGAGCAAGGACTGTGGTCAGATGCAACTACAGAATTTGCAAGCCCCAATGTGAAATGAAAATGCAGAGGACATTTGTTAGAATATTATTAAGAATTTCAGCAAGGCCACGAAAGAGCATTTAACCAAACATAGGGCCTTCTCTGAGCAGGACCCTGTGCAAGTGTACAGGTCTTGAGGTCATGAAGCCAGCCCTGATATTTTTCTGTAAAACACCTATATCCTCTCCAAATGTGGCGTAAATATATAAGCTGCATAGCAAAGAAGTTTGAAGTACCCGTATCTCAATCTTTTTTTTTTTTTTTAAAGATTTATTTATTTGACAGACAGAGATCACAAGTAGGCAGAGAGGCAGGCAGAGAGAGAGAGGCAGAGAGAGAGAGGAGGAAGCAGGCTCCCTGCCGAGCAGAGAGCCTGATGTGGGGCTCGATCCCAAGACCCTGGGATCATGACCTGAGCCGAGCCGAAAGAAGAGGCCTTAACCCACTGAGCCACTCAGGCGCCTCTCATATCTCAATCTTGATGCCCTTTCTTTGGCAAGGACCTCCAAGCCCTTTCTCAAGGAGCTGATACAGCTGCGTATGTTTGTGTGAAGTAACTCCAGATTGACCTCAGGTGACAAACCCAGGGCCAAACAGCTAATCCAAGCTCAGTCAATCAGATTTCTCCCTTGAGGAATCAGGAATGTTTGAACCAGGAACTCAGGAATATATTCAAAGGTTCTAAATCGTGAAGCTGGATGTTTGAGAGATTGAGGGATAATAAGAGCAATATTCAAAGTTCTGTGGATAAAACTTTATGGGAAAGCTGGATCTAAAACATCATGTCAGCCATGGGTTGTGGAATCCAGCAAAACCAGAGACAGCAATAAGAGAAGAAGGAGGGAGAGAGGATGAAAGAGAGAGGAAAGGGAGGGAAGATAATATGCTGCATGGGAAATGAGTGTTCATTCTCTGTTAAGTCTTTTAACAACTAATGCTGTCAGTCAGGTTACGTTTTTTTATCCCCCCCCACCCTCCACATACTTTTAAAGGATGGGATATCCTTAAAAAAAAAAAAAAATCTTATTTATTTGAGACAGAGAGAGTAAGAGAACACAAGCTGGGCTGAGGGATAGAGGGAAGGCGAGAGGGAGAAGCAGACTCCCCGCTGAGCAGGGAGTTCGACCCTGGGCTCCATCTAGGACCCTAAGACCATGACCTAAGCTGCCAAAGAGAGATGCTTAGTTTACTCAGCCACCCGGGGACCCCCGGGATATTCTCTTAAATGAGAGAAATGAAGTACAGATGCTGATTACAATTCTCATGACCTTCTCTCAACCCCATGTGTCTTCTGTTTCCTTAGTAGGATCCTGTGACTGCTACTGCTTGTTTGACTGGGTTACCATTTCCTTCAGTCAAACAACCCTCGCTAACAAAAGTTGTGGTGTGATTCCAATTGTTTGCGAAACTAAAGTAAAAGTAATCCAGCCTTTTTCATGAGTCATGACACTTTCTACTGTGAAAATTGTGACTGTATTACAACGTTAATATTATTACTCATTTAAAGGAATGAAAAAAAAAAATAACCAGCACTCAAACTCCAGGTAATTGGCCCAGCACAAGAGCTATAATTGGGACCAAAGGTTTTTGTTTCTATTATAACCATTCAGGAGTATCATCTTTCAATACATCTTCAATTTTATAGGATGCCCACTATTTTATAGGAACACTAACTATACCTTTCCATTTCCTGCATATTATTTTTTTAATGTTTCTAATCAAATTAGCAGTTTTTCAATTTTGTTGACTATATTTAATGGTAAATTGCTTGTTCTGTTGTTTCAAACTAGTTGACATATTTTTACTATTTTATATCAATCCACCTTGCTGCAGCAGAATTCTAAAACATAAATAACTTATACTTTTGTTCTAAACATTTATCTGCCCACATATGTTGCCAAAATGTGGTTTATTTAACAGTTATTTCTATAAGCTTATAAAGTTTCTATGAAATTTTAAAATGGAAGAAAATTTAGGGAAATGCATTAATTTGACTGTGATAGGAAATTAATTTTTCCTTAAATGGACTATATTAAAGAGTCTAATGAAATCTTTAATTCATGTTGAATGTTTTTAGTAATCTGAAATCATGAAGACTTTTTTAAGAAAAGAGAAAATAGATTTTTATTTGTATTTATAGAGCATTTAAAGTTCTATTTTTCATAGAGCTGATATGATTCAAGGGCCTTGTTCAAGTCAATCAGCATTAATGAAGAATTAGTCAGAATTTGTTAACTTTTGGGGCCTTTCCTAATTAGAAAGTATCATTACATGAAACAGTCTGTATTTTTCTTATCATTTTAAATGGGTGTGTAAGTAATATATGTTCACTCTAGAAGTATAGAATGTGCATAAAACTATACAGAATGATGGGAAAAGATGTACCTTTTTTATAATATTGACTTTTTAAGAACATTTTGTTAATTTTTTTTTAAAGATTTTATTTATTTGACAGAGAGAGAGAGACTGAGCACAAGTAGGAGGAGCAGCAAGCAGAGAGATAAGGAGAAGCAGGTTCCTCACTTAGCAGGTAACCTGATGCAGGGCTCGGATCCCAGGACCCTGGGATCATGACCTGAGCTGAAGGTAGATAGTTAACCACTGAGCCACCCAGGCTCCCCTATAGTATTCACTTTTGTAACCAGTTTTAGTATATCATCCTTCCACAATACACTTCCATGTGTTTTTCCTAAACATGTTCTACTCTATCAAGATCACATTCCCTATAGAATTTGGAATTGTTTGATTTTTACCTAACATTTTGGTTGGTTATTTTATAGATGTGAAGTAATTTACTTAGTAATTTTCCTAATGTTTGACATTTAGCTCAGTCTTAATTTTTGCTACCAAAAAATACTCTTTGGTAACTGTCTTCAATTGCAAATATTATTTCAGGTTTCAAACACCGTTTTAGGAAAAGGTCTCAGAAGTATAAAAAGAGTTGCAAAGACTATTTATAAGATTATTTCATTGTTATCAAATATTGGATTCCAAAAGTTTATAACTAACATCATTCTCATCAATAGTGCTATTTCATTGTTTCACTAGCAGGATTTTTGCTATTTTCTCCACACTCTTTGCTCTTTTTCTTCCTATGTCCATTTTATTTCATTTTATAATTTTTTAAAATATTTCAGTTATTTATCTGAGAGAGAGAGAGTGTGTGCGTGCACAAGCAGAGGGGAGATGGAGAAGCAGGCTCCCCAAAGAGCAGGGAGCCCAAAACAGGGTTTGATCCCAGGACCCTGAGACCATGACCCAAACTGAAGGTAGACGCCCAACCCACTGAGCCACCCAGGTGCTCCTCATTTTATAATTTGATATTTTGTTACTATTCATACTTCTTCACAATGTCTTTTTAGTGAAGGAGAGTTATAGATCACTGGTTTCTTATATCCACTTTTTTCTTAATGCTTGAGTTTATGTTTCTTTCTAGTATTTATCTATAAAATTTTTATTTAAATGCCTTAGATTATCTGAATATTACAAATATTAGAACTCATTTGTTATCAATGAATAAGAATATTTTTATTAAGAAAATTATACTTTTTAAAGACCAGTAATTATAATAATGGGTATTCTTTCCTTTTGTGAGAGACTAGGTTACTCTAATCTTATTTGACTGTGTGTATTTTTTGTGATGGGTATGCTAAAGCTGCAAAACCCAAATTCCTCCAAATAGCTTGACTTTCAGCACAGAATAGCACAGCAAAGGAATATCCCCAATCAAGTTTCAAACACATCTAATGGCTAGCTGCTATATATGTAACCTTTGCCTGCCTATTGATACAATTCAAAGTAGGGTAAACCATTCCTGATTTACATGGTAAAGTGTTTTACTAATTTTATTTCTTATACATCACTGACAAGTCTGTCTTTTTTATTCCCTGCTGGAAACACTACAAAATCTTATTTTGACAATATGCTTAGCTTGGTTTTACCAATATGAAATGAGATGATATGACTTGAAATCAGGAGTCTTTGGAGATTTAAGTTTGCAGGTGAAAAGGTTTTTGACTGTTTGTTTGTTTTTGTTTTGTTTTGTTTTGTTTTTGCTGTAACTTAAAGGGGTTTTGACTGACCTCTTTGCAAAGATTATTGTTGAACCACATAAAGAAGTCATATCACTTTCATAATTTAGGCCAATTGGAATGAGTGGTAATTTAATAACCACTTTAACACATTCTTTTTTAAATGGTAGATGCTGTGGTCTTTAGAAATGTATAAACTTGTTAATAGCAACTGTCAAGTAATATATTATCCTGGGAAAACAGAGTCCTCAAAACACTTTAAAGATTGAAAAAAAGAATAAAGGTAAGTTTATAATTGGAAATGACACTGGAATTTATATATAGTTTCAATCATCTTTTTTTTTTTTCCTGATGAAGAAACTAGAGGTTCATAGATTATCAAATGACTTTTCCAGAGAAGATACATTGGAGAAAAAAAATAGTCTCTTGAGAAAAGAGCCACTTTAAGTGAGGAAGCATAATGCCATTTCAGTTAGCCTTAGTAGATTTCAAAGGCATATGGAGAGGTTTCAGCCAGGTACTTGATCATCACAGCTGTTAGTCAGTTATATTTGGGATGGAAATATACATAGGACTAGGAGATTAAGAAATTTAACCCTATGACTTCTGTAGTATGGAAATGAGATAGGCAAGCCATGACAAATAGATGTTTCCCACTCTGCCTATCCAGATATGTGTGTATGTGAGTCAGAGTGGGAGTTAATGCTCCCAAAGACCATCTTCAACCCATGGGGGAAAAAAGGTCTATAGATAGACCAGGTTGCCTTTCTTTAAGTGTGACCATTCTGAGGTGGGTTCTACAAAACTCTTCGGAGGGCCTTTGCAAATCTCCAAAGAGACTGATTTGCAGTTGCCCAGATCAGCAGCCAGATCAACGATGCACGCTTTATTGGCTTTCAGCTTCTGTACTTTTATACTTCTGTTTGCTATCAGTAACACGAAAATTATCTAACCCCAGTGAAATCCTCATGTCAGGCTCTCATTTAAGAAATCCGAATTAAGATGGTACTTTATTTTCTCAGTAAACAGTTTAGCGAATGGGAATTAGTGGATAATGAAGAATGTTTGGAACAGACAACTCTAGTGAATGTTCTAGGGAAATTGATTAGCAGTGGAGTATAGTGAGAAGCAGCTTTGTATGTGTTTTATAATTAGACAATCCCACGAGTATGTATGATGTGCTTTGATTTCATTGTTCAGGATTGTTCCCTGTGCAATCCCACCTATCCGTCATCATCAGTCCCTCCAGAAGGACAGAATTCTTGGAAACAAGATTTGAAGGGAAGGTAAGAGTAGGTGACTTGATGAAGTGGAGAAAGCAATCTTAAAGAATAACAGGCAGTTTAAAATGGAGAAGGAGACTGTTATAATGACCATTATCTCTTCTTTGTCCCTTTATCCTTATAGTTTTGTAAGTTAAATTATTATTATTTTTTAAACTAGTCTATTGCTTTCCCTAAGTGTAGTGGAAAAGTCCCAAGAGTTATCGAGTAGTTTCTATGAGAACACAGAGAACATAAAGGTAGAGATGGCTCTATCTTGATGTCAGAATTAACCCTCTCTGTAAGGCAGAAATAATTCTCCACATAACAGGCATTAATTGGTGAATAGGAAAATGATACCCAGAGGGTCAAATCTACCTTATGATCTCTGGCTAACTCTCTGGTAATTCTTAGTCAGATTTTGTTATCTGACTTCATGCTCCAAGGTGAACCTAATCTCTGCTGGAATCAGTTGTGTCACCTTCTTCTTATAGGTCCTTAATCTTTTGGTGAAAGAGAGAGTAAGGGTGGACTAAAACACAGACTAAAATCTCTTCCCATTTTCCCAGCGCTTTTCTTCCCCCTTTCCCTTTAGCTAAAATCTAAGACTTCATGAGAGTCAATTCCTGAAACTAGAGCCAACCCAGACATTAGAGGTTAGTTCCTTATGTGGAAGCCCACCAGAGTGACCTGACACAGCAATGCAAATGTTCAACTGCTATTAAAAAGTCCTTTCTATTAATAAATGTCTGTGGTTTAGAATTAGGAACTTCAGGAGAGAGACAGCTTTTATGTGCTGTGTAGTACTGCTATTCTGTAATTCTGAGCACTATATAGAGCATATATTGATAAGACCAAATGGCTATATATTGGTTTAATTAATAAATTCTTTTATCTTTCTAAATTGAACAAAGACCATGGCATTTAAATTTGCCAGTATTGTGTCATGTGCAAAGATACTTGTGGGGAATATTCAGAAGCAGACACATGCACATTTTTTTCTCTTATTTTCCTGTGTGATTTATTGGTTATGTGTTCATACTTGGTTGCCACCCAAAATTTAATGCACATTAACAGTGTCCTAAAGATCATTTGCATTATTCCAGTGACATATTGCATTTCTCTCCCCTGTGGAGGCTCTGTAATTATGCTGAAACCTTTTGTCTGTGACATTGGCAGTTCTCCTGGAGTGCACATATCTCCCAGCATCCTACAGATGTTGCTCAAAGTTAATCTAGTGGCAAAGGATGCCTCATTTTATTCATATTTTGGGAATCACTAGTGAGAATCTCAGTGTCACCACTTTTATCTTTGTCTTCAGATTTTGTACAAGTTATTCAAATCCTCTGTGTGATGCCTGGAGCAAGGGACACCACATGGTCAATGGCTTATGATGAGACTCTAAGCTGTATTTTTAGGTCTTTCAGATGTTTCACTTTTCATGGCTTTCACAGAACAGCTGAGCCATCATTGGTGGTGGCTGAGCCCCATGGGTTCCCATTTTCAAGTACTTAAGCTCCTATAGTGATTGATACCATAGATGAAAATACATCAGTAGGCCTGATAGGTGAAGTGGAAAATGTACATTTCTCTAATAGCTGTGTGGCAGAGAGTATCTACTTCTGTGTATGATTTCTAACCAAGGTCTTCTTATTCTTAGGAGGAGAAAAAGCAACAACTTCTGTATAGAGAATAAAATAGTCTTTAAATTTAGAAGGGGATCCCATTTTATGTGTGCTTCAGTTTCATTTGTTCATTTCATTGGTTCAGTCAACTAATGTATGAGTTTCTGTCACTTCCCAGACTTGTGCCTAACATTACACATGGCTAAATATTCCAATTTAAATTTTGTTTTATTTCTTTTTACGAACTTTGAAAATGTTGAAGTTCATTGTCTGAGAGCTCTGAGAAGGCTAATAAAATGTTTTGCCATCCACAGCTGGCACTGTGGCTCTGCCTTTCCTCTCTCTCAGTATCTCTTCAAATTTATCTGAATTATCATGGTTGTAAATATATCTTTATACTGTGATTGATTAGAGTCTTGGAAAAATCTATTACTAGAACTAACATGTAACTACATCTCTATTAAAACACTATCATAACCAAATAGCATATTGTTTCTCAGATAGTACTAAGGGATAAAAAATATACTGTCACTATTCATCTCTTGATAAAATAATAAAACAATGTGTTATTATTTTTTCTGCTATTACCTTGCATCTTCTTCCTCCTCTATATTTTTAAAATTTCTAAGTGTTGATAAATATACAAATGTTGGTTAATATAATTTTTTAAAGATTTTTTTTTTTTTAAATTTGAGATTGAGAGAGAGAATGAGAAAGAGAGCACGAGAAGCAGGAGGGTCAAAGGGAGAAGCAGACTCCCCACCAAGCAGAGAGACTGACATGGGACTAGATCCCAGGACTCAGGATCATGACCAGAGCTAAAGGTAGTCACTTAACAAACTGAGCCACCCAGGTGCCCCAGTTAATATAATTATTTGAAAACAGTCTTGATCTTACAAAATACTGCTTATTAGAACGTATACTAGAAAGAGACATGCATCATAAATACATTATTAGTATATGCATTTCTCATTTGCAGGAAAAGTGTCAGGTAAGAAGGGATGAATTGTTTTTTTAGCTTACTACTCAAAGTTGCTCTAAAGAAAACTTGGTATTATACAAGACTACAGCATTTGAAAAGGTACTAGAAGTGGTTGTGTGTTTTTTCTGGAAGGCCCTGAAACATTGTAGTATCTTTATGTCTCTACTCGAGCCCAAGGTCTGGTGCTAAAATTTTTGCATTTCTGGAAATGTGATTTTGCACCATATCCAGAGGTGATTAAAAAAAAAAAAAGTAACAACCATTAATCAAAGCTAATACCAATTTGTGAAGCCATACATGAGAAAGTGTTTCCAGTGGAAACGACATAATTTACTATCAACTTCAGCCTCAACTCTTCTACTGACCACTATAACACTGATGTGTGTTATAAACTGATTTGAAATAAGAAATAAGAAATAAGAAATGATTTTTTATTTTAAGACGGCTTCATATTACCTGTAGAACTATTATGTTGAAATTTTGGTAAGGCTCAATGAAATCTAAAGCAGGTGATCTGCCTCCAGTGACATATTACTTATCTCTCAGATGATTCAGAAACTCTTACCTGAAAGGTGGTAAACTCACATGGCCAAATTTTGCTTCTAGATCTGTGGTTAACAGCCTTCATATTACAGTTAGATAGTTGTAATGGGGGAATTTATCTTTCTCTATTTTGCAATATTGTCCCCTGAAGCTTTTATATAGTGCCCCAACCATTAAGTTATCTGTGTATAATCTCTTGCATACCATAGTTAAAAGGGTTACTAGAATTTCTCCTTTAGGGCTCAGTTTAATATATCTATTTGGTACCTATTATATCTCATTCACTGGGGGTCACCAACAAGGAAGCAATGTTTGATATAAATGAATCAGAGATGCATGTAATTCTTCCTAAAATTTGATCCAGAGAATTGTGACAGATATTATTAGTTGCACAATATCCATTCCTACCTTATTTTTAACTACCAGTTTGTTCTAGGCATCAATGTTCTCAGTTAAAAAATCTATTTCTCAGAACTTTTTGTAGTAAGGATGTTCATGTGACTCAGATCTGGTCAAAGAGCAACAAACTACAATTTGCTAAACTTTCTGAGAAAGTTTTGTTACTTCCTTTTGATTCCCTTCTCTCTTTTTCACAGTAAAGTGATATGACAACTAAAGATACTCCTTTCATCATGCAAACATGAGGAAAAATTAAGTGAATGTCAAATACAAAAGTTTTAGTATATGTGAATCACTGATCCAAAACTAAGAATACTTCTTCCTGGAATTTTTGTTACATTGAAAAATAAATATGTGCACATATAATTTGCTTACATGTCTGTGTTTTCATTTACACATGGACCAAACTATCCCCTGATATAGAAACATTGGTTCTAAGAGCTGTTTGTAGTTATTATCATGATAAAGCAAATTGTGCTAGTGTCTGTAACTACATCAGAGTTGATCAAACTATGCTGTGTTAACAAAATTATTTTTAACAAAAAATATCTTTTTGTCTGCATGACTTCTTAGATAGTTTCATATGCTAAGATGCATTTTTATTTTTTAAGAGGTGACTGTAGGATAGTATTCCAAACAAATTTGATCAGGGAATCCATTTCCAAAGAGTTGCTACTATGACTCGTGGCCCATGGAATGATGGCACTGATGTAGAGAAACTCACATATAAGCCTAAGTTAAATACAATAGAGGACATGAAATAAATGCGAGTAATTTTACTGTTAAATGATGAAATACAACTTTGCTCAGGTTGGAGGTCAGAAAGACTGAAAAGATGACTGCTAAATGGACTTACTTTTCACTTATTTTGATATATTCGGTGTTCTATTTACACTAATTTGGGCAGATCCCTCTTGGTCTGTACATATTTTATAACTTATCTTTGAATAATTTGCCAATTAAAAGTTGCATCCCTTGAAGGGAAGATAAATTGTATCTGTATCAATGTAAATGAATAAACCAGGGATTAAAATAAGTTTTAGTTTTATAAGCTCTGTGCTATAACCAGCTGAACTAATTGGCCATAAACCAGATTTTATTAAGGTCTATGTGTGTGGTATAAATAGCCTCTTCTCAGAATCATGCTAAAAATATCTAAAATAAATGACCATGAAGGCTTGAAAACTGTTTAATCAAATAATACATTCCATATTTTTCATCTTCATACTGGGCTACAAGAAGGCAGGGGGAGAAATCCCTCTCCCCACCCTTTATTCATCAATCAGGGCTTATCAGAGTGAAGTCCTTGAGATATATCCTGACCTTCTGCACCCGGTCAAGTACCATATATAGGCTGTCTATGAGGAGGGAATCTATGGAAACCACTCTGATATGGGAGATCCCTCTGCATAATTATCCTAGAATTCTGTCTATATTTAAAATATTACAGTAAACTATGCCCCCACTGCAGTTCAGTTTCTTAGCATTTCTCCTTTTTTACTTGTCCAAGAATAAACTTTACAAAAGGTAAAGAAAAAAGAGATGCAATCATTCCCTGAACCAGAAAAAAAAAAAATCCTATTATTTCGTTTGTGTATATGTTTTGTTTCCTAGATAGATACAGGACATAATTTAAGTTCTGAAATATGATTGTATATGTGAAGAACAGTTTCCTAAGTTTTTTCTTTTATGAAGTAATATATAAAAATATTAAAAATATGTTTTGTGTTTGAAATGTAGGAAGTTTAGATTTTACTTATAAGCCCTAAAGTATCAAGATATTGGCTGTTATTTCCTATATCCAAGCTGTGTTAGGGTCAGTAGGAAGAAAACATGCTTTTCAACCAGAGAGGCTGTCAGACTACACTTCTGGTATTGGTGAATCTTTTATTTATTATTTATTTATTTATTTATTTATTTATTTTAAAGGTTTTATTTATTTATTTGACAGAGATCACAAGTAGTTAGAGAGGCAGGCAGAGAGAGAGGAAGAAGGAAGCAGGCTCCCTGCTGAGCTGAGAGCCTGATGTGGGACTCGATCCCAGGACCCTGAGATCACATGACCTGAGCTGAAGGCAGTGGCTTAACCCACTGAGCCACCCAGGTGCCCCTTGGTGAATCTTTTAAAACTGTCTGACCTGATGATTATTCAGATGTGGAAAGTGGTTCTAGTCCTAGAACTTTTTTTTTAATTTTTTTTTTTTAGGATTTTATTTATTTATTTGACAGACAGACATCACAAGTAGGCAGAGAAGCAGGCAGAGAGAGAGGGGGGAAGCAGGCTCCCTGTTGAGCAGAGAGCCTATGCGGGGCTCGATCCCAGAACCCTGGGATCATGACCTGAGTCGAAGGCAGAGGCTTAACCCACTAAAGCCACCCAGGCGCCCCTAATCCTAGAACTTTTAATACTGGTTGCTATTTAGCAAATGATGGGTGATAATTCTCTTTACATCAAATGCAGTACAAATCACTAAGGACATATTGCTTTATTATATTATTAGATATATTTAAGTCACATTATCATTTAGAAATTATTTTTAAGTAGATGATAGATTAAAAAATGAAAATAAATTTTATTATGATAATACTGGTAAGCTCTTATATCATTTTTATATCTGTTTAGGTGGTATTTTTTGTTTTCTCATTTATACAGATATTTCCTAAAAGAATAACGTGTTTTTAGACCATTTTATGAAACTGTGTCCCTGTTACAATTTGATCTTCGGCATCATATTTCCAGGGACAACATATATAATAATATTTTAAAGATAAGATTATGATATTTTAAAGACATATTTATCTCAGTTTTATCTTATATATATATAAAGATACATATATATGTAGAAAAAGCATATTTATATAGTGGGAGAAGTAATTATAGTTCCTTATAAAGAATAAGTTAATTAATTAATTAGTTAATTAATTAAATTATCTGATTTTTTTAAGTGGGTTCCATGTCTAATGTGGGGCTTGCATTCACAATCCTGAGAGCAAGAGTTGCATGCTCTACCAGCTGGACCAGCAACCACCCCTTGATTGTTTTCTAAAGTTATTAAGACTATGATGAAATGTGCTTAGATAAAGTAGCTTGAAAAATATGTTGGAAATAATGGTCAGATATTGAGTCATGCATTCACAGGATAGAACTTTATGATTGACATCCTCCTTCTACCTTTAGTCAAAAACTCCATTTTGGATGTTTCCTAACACTAGTTGATTCTCCCCATGTTAGAGCCTGGACATATCTCTGGGCTATAGTTCAAAGGCTACCAAATATTTCTGTTGAGATGTTACATTGTAGTAGTTGTTATACAACCATCATTTATGCTAACAGAGCAAGATTCTTTGGCAGCAATGCATTGGCAGCTCTTGGTCCCAGAACCAGCCTATCTTGTGTCCTAGAAGGTTATTTTGCTAAAACTTAGAATTCAACAGAGTTCTCATCTCCTTTTTGGTAAGAATCGAGCATATCTTGTGCTTAAGCATAGTTGTTTAAAATAACATAATACCTGAACTTATTTTTCCATATAAGGCACACAGATGAGGAACATGTGTGTGGTCCTAGAAATATTATTTTTAACTTCTCAAAAGTCTAGAGTTAAGGAAACCAGAATTCTAGTCTTTTCTCACACACAGAATCTGTGACCAAATTTTTCAACTTTGGAAAGTAAAAATTTGGTAGTTTGATTAGCTGGTCATCAGGGTCTTTCCCAGGTCCAAGTCCATAAATAAATTATGTAATAGTACATCTTTAGATACATTGCCTAAATGTGATGACAGACAAACTGATTTTTAACTATACCTTTCACTTTACTATGTAAAAATGAAAATGTATGACAAATAATCATGTTATAATAGTTCACTATAAAAATACATGTTACAAAGACAAATAATTAACACTTATTATATCTCTGACAAAAGATGAATAAAGAATGCTTGGACATTGAAATCATCTTAATTAATTGAATCTAGACAACATTTCCAGGTATTTAAATCGTAAACTTATGATATTAGCATGTTTCAAAAATTCATACATAACTATAGGAAGTAATAAAGGACTTAGTTGAGAATGAAAATATTTTAATATAGAGTACCCTGACATTAACTAAAATATTTTAGGCTTATATTGTTACCTTACTTTAAATCCTTACATAGCAATTAAAGGCAAGCAATGACTGGAGAGTAAGTAGAAGACCATATTTCAAATCCTCTCAGTGAACTAATAAAAAATTTATGCTGTTTTATAATACAGTATGAGCTGATGCAGAATTACCCAGGATTGGCAGGAGGAAGCTATTCTTAGTACAAAGCAGCTGTGTTTATTAAGTAAAATTTGTCATTACAACTACAAGTAAAATTTGGTCAAATTTATAATATCAAAAGTCATTTTTGTTAGTCTTTCAAAATGGGAAGGACTTAGAAAATACTACAATGTAAGACTTCTCATTTAAGAAGTAATTGGTCATTAATTCCCAATTGGTATGTTTAGAGAAAATGTTGGAACATATTAGAAAAAATAAACGAAACAGCATAATAATCATGTCAATTAGTATAACATCAATTTGATCTGCACAGGGGAAAATATAAAATAAAATAGAGTTGTAAGCTGTCTTACATTTTTACTGGTATTTTTTGAATACTTACATTTTATCCATTTGAAAGGGTCTTTAGTTATATGTGATAGGCTATTTATGGTAAATATCTCCTTATATGATTATATTTTATAGAAGCTAAATGACCATAAAATCCCCTGATTAATGTATTAGACATAGTATTGTCTCTTTTTATCTGAGGATGATGTATTTATTCATACAAGATTTCAATCATTAAGACAGTAAATAAATATGAAGAATTACTGAGGTATCAATTTAAAGTTTAGCAATGGTACTTTAAACTCTTGGTTTATTGACACAATTCATTATTTATACGTTGTATGAAAATATATAAAAAGATAAGAATCAGAATAAACATTTATAGACCCATGATTATAGTACTTTAACAATCAACAGTCATTCATTAAACTGTATTTGCTTTAAGAATTTGACACATGTAGGGGCACATGGGTGGCTCAGTCTGTTAAGGGGTTGCATTCCTCTCAACTCATGATCTCAGGGTCTTGGGATCAAGCCTCGCCTTAGGCTTTCTGCTTAGCAAGGAGTCTGCTTCTCCTTCTGCCCCTCCCCCCCAGTTATGCTTTCACATACTGTCTCTCTCTCATTCTCTCTCTCTCTTAAGTAAATAAATAAAAACCTTAAACAAAAAAAGAATTTGACACATGTAATCCTTTCAGTCTTTTTTTTATCCTTTAGGATTAAATGAGATAGTACACATAAAAATCTTGTGACCATGCAGTACTGAATATGGCTAACATTTAAAAAATGAGTTATATTAATTAGATAAGATTTTTTTGTGGAAGTGACAGGAACTGACTTCTTATCTTTGCCTGTTCTTTCATAACTGATAGCTTAGAATGATGTTATATAAAATTTTTTCTCACATCAGCATTTAAAGAATAAATATATTTCCCAACTCTTAAAGGTGTTATCTTTGAGATTAAACTATAATTAGGTCTTCTTCTATGACATAAATGATATAAGTAAAGGAAGAATATGTAAACTACTCTCTCTCCCATCCTTGGATCCGGGTGTAGTGTGCATTAATGTTTAATGGTTTCTTTTTTTACTTAGTTCTGTTTTATTGCTCATGAAATGAGTGAGTGATTGCAGGAACCAGAGCCAAGCAAGCTTTCCCATACACCTCTGCCAGTGTACTGACCTGCAACACCCTGGTATTTCATTCCTTGGCCTCTGCTAAGTGGAGCCTGCCAGCCATTTTAAATTGTGCCAAACTGCATAGTGGTTTTGTGATGTGAAAAACATCCATTAAGTTATAGTGTGAGTCTACACACAACTTCATATTACTTGTAAACAAAGCCAGCTCCTTCAATCTCAGCCTTGAGAGTAGTATACTTTAAAAAAAAATTTTTAAAAAGCAGATATATATGAAACAATTTAACCAAGTATATGTGGAATATCCTATAAAATTTAACATTTAGGGATTAATTTTATTTTTATTTTCTTACTATAATACAACTGAATTAAATCTGAATCTTTAGCCTCATGACAAGTTCAGAACATGAGGACGTTGAAGATAGGGACTTGCTCATACTTGACATTAGTCTTTTGCCCCCATACCCTCTAACACCCACAAAGGCTTGTAACAAAGGACTCTCCCCAGCGAGGGGCAGAGGAATCTACTCTGGACATTGTTAAAAGCACCCCCATCCTCATTATCTCTGTTTTTCTTGAACATTGATATTTTTTTTCTTATATCAAAAGAATAAAGAAAATTAAATAGGTGAGTTCTCATTTAGTTAAAAAGCACTCCATGTATATTTAGGACAAAACCATTCAAGTTTATCCACAAACACTTCAAAGAGTAGAAAAAAGTATTATATTATTAAAAAGTTTAGGGCCAGCCACAGAAACTATTGGCCAAGATAATATTCCAGTAAAAATAGTAATACAAGCCTTTGTAAACTGTTAATCAAGGTAAAAATATAAAATGACTCTTTACTAATGAATGAAAAGAATCAAGAAAAATGGTCTATTTGTAGGAATATTAATAAAAATTCTAAAACTAGAACTTATTATTCATAAGAAAAGGAATAATAAAAGATAACTTAGCATTCCCCCCACACTTCTTTATAAAAGATTTAGACTAATGGCAGGTGTTATTGCAAGTGTGTTCAAGCTAATTGAGTGGCTTACAGATTTGGGAGTGATAACCCAGAAATACTGACTTTACATTAAGCACACTTTAAAATAATAATATATAATTTTCACTTAGTTTGCCTAACTATGCTGAATTAATATGTGTGAACCTGAAGAAGAGTTCTGGAGGGAGAGAAAAGTAATTGTTGCTTAATTGACATACAATGATGAAGGCCATTGTTGAGGAAACTCCACAGAGGTGAGATAAACTTTTCATGCAAAATTCTGTTGAATGTCAAGATTGATGATGACACACACTCCAAGAAGTGAGGAAAACCATAATGAATCACATAGCAAGACTTTTTGGAAAAAGTAGGGCAGGTTCCAAAGCAGGTCTGAAAATGGCTTGATAGAGAGTTGGATGGGGTGACTGGCATAGAATTTTACTGTGGTTAAAGGGTGGAATTGAGATAAGGAGGGCTATGTTTATATAGGCCAGAACTTTTTTTTTCTTTCTTTTCGGTGTTCCAGAATTCACTGTTTATGAACCACACCCAGTGCTCCATGCATTATGCATCCTCTGTAATACCCACCACTAGGCTCACCCAACCCCGTTCAAAACCCTCAGTTTGTTTCTCAGAGTCCACAGTCTTTCATGGTTCATCTCCCCCTCCAATTTCCCTCAACTCACTTCTCCTCTGCATCTCCCAATGTCCTCCATGGTATTCCTTATGTTCCACAAGTAAGCAAAACCATATAATAATTGACTCTCTCTGCTTGATTTATTTCACTTAGCATGATCTCTTCCAGTCCCATCCATGTTTATACAAAAGTTGGATATTCATCCTTTCTGATGGAAGCATAATACTCTGTTGTATATGTGGACCATATCTGCTTTATTCATTCGTTTGTTGAAGGGCATCTTGGTTCTTTCTACAGCTTGGCCACTGTGCCCATTGCTGTGATAAACATTGGGGTACAGATGGCCCTTCTGTTCACTACATCTGTATCTTTGGGGTAAATATCCAGTAGTTAGGCCAGAGTTTTTGCATAGTTCTAACGTCAAACTAGCACCAAAGAAGGAAGTACCCAAGCTTTCTTATAAGCTTATCCATATGAGGGACACAAGGGAAAGGAATGGTGGGATTTGAAGCTATTTTCATGTTTAAGCAACAAGCATCTGCTTTATTACAAAGGAAAGCAATAGTGATAAATTCAAATGGTGATTTCCCTCCAAAGGATTGTCCCTCATTCCACTTTTGAAACTAGGTACAAGATCAGGATTGAGAAGAAGGTAAATTTCCAGGGCTCAGAAATACTTACATTAATGTAGAAGAGAATGATACTTTTCATCTGGGGCACAGCCAATACCAAAACCTCACTCCATGGAGAATTGCCTATAGGCATAAGCTGGTACCCCAGAAGATGACTAATGTGATGCCTTTGGTGGAGCTGAGGGAAATTCAAATGATGGAAATGATGATGGAAATAAATGACTTCTGTTTTCTGAGCACTTGTCAGTTGCCAAACACTGTGCTAAACCTCCCAGGAATAATAGTTCATCTTAACCCCTTTTTATAGATGAGCAAATTAAGATTCAGAGAGTAACAACAACACAGTGAATCAAAGGATCAAGATTTGAACTTGTTGTATGTCTTAGATTCTGGAATCTTAGTCACTTCAAAAATAGTTACATAATGTCTGCTTATTTTACATAGCTGACATTTGAAACCATACATTTCTTATTACTACTGTCTTAGTAAACTTTTATGAAAATTTACTATTTTCATCTGTTTATATAGTGATTTCATTGAAGGAAAGGAGACAGGAAACAATATTTCTTTTTTATTAGGAAATATGGAGCTATTGGGGATCTTTTAGAAATGGCTGTAATTAGGGGCACCTGGGTGACTCAGGGGGTTAAGCCCCTGCCTTCAGCTTAGGTCATGATCTCAGGGTCCTGGGATTGAGCCCTGCCACAGGCTTTCTGCTCAACAGGAGCCTACTTCCTCCTCTCTCTCTCTGCCTGCCTCTCTGCCTACTTGCGATCTCTGTCTGTCAAATAAATAAATAAATAATCTTAAAAAAGAAAAGAAAAGAAAAGAAAAGAAATGGCCATAATTGGGGTTTGTTTGACTTGCCATTTGTATTCTGAATCATGGGCTGGTTTTGTCTCTACTGTTAAAAAATAAAATTCAACTGGATAAATTTGAAGATCTAATTGTCTTTTTTCAACAATTCACGAATTACAAGTATAGAAGGAACTTGAAAGAACTGTATACAATGGAAGAGTTTTATATGCAGAAAAGAGGCAAGAAAAAGGAAGAGAGTGAATTGTTTCAGGCAATGTTGCCTATCTTTGGGAAAAGGTGAGGGTCTGTCCACCAGATTACATCACCAGTAGCACCAGGTATTTCCAGATTGACAGGTTAAAGGTCACACTCCGGGGAGAAACTGAAACTGTAGTTATGTATTAAGTCTTGGTTTGTGGATGTGGGACTCAACACAAGTGACTCCATTTGGACCTGTTGTTTGTTTCTTTTTTTTTTTTTAAACATTATCTTATTCTGAAGATTTCAATGGTTTATCACTACCAATAGAGTTAAGTGTTAAAATTATTACTCTATTTATTTATTAAGTACTATTTTATTGGAAATTTTGTATTAAAAACTTAAACTGAGAAAATGAAGTAGAGGAAGCTCATTTAATATTGTCTACTGGAGTATACATAAAGATTGAAAATATTAATAATTACTTAGTAAATATTTAGTTTTAAGATCCATATCCTCAAAACACAATGTAAATATGTTAAGAATTAAAGGAAAAATCACATCTGAAATACCATATGTAATTTAGATTAGAATCTGAAAGATGAACAGGGTTAATAACAGAAACCTATTTATTTATTAAATATGTGCTATATATGGAGCACTTCACAAAACACAAGAAAGGCCAGAGGGGAAAGTTACTCTGTGTCTAGAAGAATTTATAATCTATTCAAGGAATCAATCATAGAAAACTGGCATGAGAATAACCACAAAGGAATTATATAAAATAAAGATAATATTTTCAAATATGCTAAAATTATGTTCAGAGAGGGATGGATTAACCAAGGAAACCTTCCTGAAAATAACTAATTTTGACCCAAATCTATGAATAGTCACAGATGTCTAGAGAATAGTAAGAAGAGGAGAAAATTTTGAACAGCATCACTTGAAATAAATAGAAAATATTTGTTCCTCAGCATCTCCCTCTTAAAGAAACCAGTCCTCTTCTTTTTCTTGTGTTCTCCCTTCCTTGTGAGAAGGCTGTTCTCACTTCCTTGTCCACAATAACAGGCTCATGTTTAAGGATAGGCCAATCAGGTCACTTCATTTATCTGACCACAGTGATTGGTTTAGGTTGGGCACTAAGATTCAAACTGGGTCAAAGAGAAGTTTAGGATCATACAAGTAAGTTGAAAGCCTAAACTCAAATTCAGGTTTATCTTATTTCAAAGATAACGGTTTTAGATTCTACACCCAATGTTCTCAAATTTTAGTCTGGAAGTCCTGTTAAAATACACCTTTCTGGATACACATTCAAAATTTCTGATTCAGTAGGTCTGGGTTGGATCCTGAAAATATGAATTCCTGACACATTTCCAGGTAACGTGCTGATCTGGCTAGCACTTCTAGTGACCACTATTCTACACAAGACTATAGAGTAATAATAAAGATAGTGAAATGCTTGTTTGGGTTTAGACATGCAACATCTAGTTAAAAGGAAACTTCTAAGATTTCATAAAATAAATTTAGGATACTATCATGAGAAATACAAATGTAGATATAGTCATGAACTCACTGAAGAATTTGTTCACTGAAGGAGAAAACAGATACTTTAGCTAAACACTGGATGAAAAAGATGTAAAGAAAACAAAAGCGTAATGGATAGGAGGAAGAACAGATGAGTTGACAGCCCAAGAAATAACAGTTAGAAAAAGAGAGAATTGAAACAGACTAAAGGTTATTGGAGTTTCATTTTTGACAACTTTTAGTTCAGATTAATATATAATTTTTATGTAGCCATTTATATCCCAGCCAATTATGATTTACATACTTGATGTCATATTATAAAAATAAATACAAAAGTACAAATTAACAGCAGAAAAACAAGTTCAAGAGCAAAAATAGGCAACAAACAGAAGGTGATGCTGAAATCTTTAAAGAAATGTAGAATTAGAGGAACATTAACAAATCAGTGTGTGAAGAAGGCAGAGTTGTGAGAGATGTCATGTCGGTTTAAGAATAAACTGAAACCACTTAGATTTTAAAAACATAGCTTTCACATAAAAAGGTGTTTAAACCACATGATCTAACTGTAACTATAATCTGATAGATTTTTTTCATGCATCTTTATTTGGTGACAATAGTCAACAGGATCAGTTCCTTTTTTTAGAGAGAAAGAAAACTCTTTCTAAAAAAAGGAACTGATCCCGTCCATCTGACAGAAGGCTATTCCAGGGCTGGAAGAGAAATGCCCAACTCAATTATGAGATAGTTAAAGATACACAAAAGCAAAAGAAGCTTTGAAGTTTTCATTTGAAATACTTCACTGCTTTACTATCCAGTTGTTAGTTTGGATGAAGCTCTAATAGCTGAAAATAAAGCATTGTCCCTTACTAATTAGATTTAAAAGAAAATTAGTTGAATCATGAAATAGGGCTTGTTTGGATGGTAACATTGAAACTTCAGGTAGAAGAGGGGAGGTTTTGAGGTATTAACTCCACATCTAAAGAGACAGCTGTCGTTTTGCTTACGTTTTCTATTCTCTTCCATGTACCCTGAGCCCATGTTTATGCAAGCAATGCATTCTGCTTTGAGCAGGAAAAAACTGTTTACCCGGTGTGGAATATACCTCCTTTACATCAGCACTGGACAGCTCCAACAAAGCATAGCTAGAAAGCACACTGATTTAGTTTTCCAACTCCCCTTGCAGTGCTTTTTTATCTAATAGTGTTTGAGTGATCAGATCAAAGTCCTAGTAGGATAGAGAAGTTTCTTAAGTTTCATTTTAAAAATTATTGTTCCCAAATTGTACATGTATATGAAAATAATAAAGGTACACATTAGTTTAGCTTTTGATTTAAGATAAGTTACATTCCCATGAGTAAGAAACAATAGTTACAGAACATAGAAAATCCTAAAAGGACAAGGAGGAAGAGGAAAAAGGCAGGGAAGGGAAGATACCAATTAAATTCTATGACTTGCAGGAGAATTTCCCTGAATGCTGCAACTTATTAAATGTTCAGTATCTAGGGGCGCCTGGGTGGCTCAGTGGGTTAAAGCCTCTCTGCCTTCAGCTCAGGTCATGATCCCAGGGACCTGGGATGGAGCCCTGCATCCGACTCTCTGCTCAGCAGGGAGCCTGCTTCTATCTCTCTCTGCCTGCCTCTCTGCCTACTTGTGATCTCTGTCTGTCAAATAAATAAATAAATAAAATCTTAAAAAAAAATGTTCAATATCTATATAGCAGATGATGTTGCACCTACATTTTTGTGTCTTCCTGTTTCAGTGCTTCAATCATTCCCCTGTGTGTATAACAGTAATAGGAGGGGTTTGCTAAAGATACATATCGCTTGGACTCACCCCTAGAGATTCTGATTATATGGATTGGGGTTTGGCTCAGGGATCTTGACTTATTCTAGCACCACAACCTGCCCACTCACAAGTTACTCTGTTGTAGGTGAATTCCTTATACTGTCTGAGAAGCTCTTTTACCTTCTCAACAACTGTTATTATTCCCAGAAATCCTTGTATTTGATTTTTGAAGCCAAAAACCAACTGTTTGAGTGCTAAGACAAACACACCTGTGTGAAACTTATGTTGGCTTCCTCACTGTGTGACAATACAGGCCATAAAAAAGTAAAAGGGTATCTTGGGACAGATTACCCCGTATGCTTCGATTCACCTACAACACGGAGAGTTGCTGACATTATGCTGGTTATCAGTTTTGAACATGCACTGTGTGGCATCCTTAAGACTGAGAGGAGCTACTGTTTTCTCTTACACTGAAATTTTCCATGTAATGAAGAAAATCAAGTATATTAATTTTATTTAAATGTTGCCATCCATGGCAGTCCTATAAATATTCCTGTGGCATTAGTAGTAACTTAAAAAATGAAATAAGGCTATAAAAACCTTTCCTATGGTGATTTGACCATTCCATTTTATAGAAAACAAGGCGTGTATTTTTGTGCCCATTAGCAAAGTATATCCTTGTTAGGTGCTTTTTCTTTTTTAAAGAAGTTGGCATGGAGCAAGCACACCATATTTCAAATAAATGGCATTGAAATAGCTCACCACAGCAAATAGATGTAAATTTTCTAATGAATTAGCCCCAAGTCATAAAATATTTAGTTTGTTTAAGGGAGAGAGAATAAGTGGTTAAAATAAATTTCCTATGGTGAAATTTGAGAATCATCAAAATCAAGCAAACAGCAGCAAAATAGCATTTGAATTTTTTCCTCCATTTTTTACTCGAGGGCCTGACTGAAATTCAGCATTCAACATTAAAGCAGCAATCTGCTGCAGAGTGGATGAATTTGTGATAAATGGTCCCTTGAGGTTTATAAAATATATTCTCCATAAAACAAGCCACAATATGTTTCTTCACATTAGTCAGTTCCTGACATTCAGGCTGCTGGAGTTCCAGTTCGGTGTTGGTACCTGCCATCCCCAAGCTGTAAACAACTCTTTGTTTATTGCAGCAAAGCTCATACATCCATTTCAAGGTTTTAGGCGATAAAAGGCTGACTGCTTACATAAACTGAAGTGGGCTGCAATGTTGTTATTTTGTTTATTGCTCTTTTACTGCAGTGGTCAAATAGTCCCTTTGAGACCAGACACCCGTTTTCTGCCATCTGCACAGTCAGTGTCAAAAAACTTGTGTCAACTAAATCACTGTGGGAAATATTTATAATGAGAGGACTAATTAAGTGAAATGTTGCCTCCCAAACTGGAATAGGAAGTGCAGATGATTAATAACAAATTAAAAGTAATCTACCATTTTTTTTTCTTCTTAGTGGATAGTAGCCTTTGTCTTAGGGATCTCGAGGGGTGTAAATCATTTCTGTCTACCTAGCAAGGGTTGGTTAAACATAACTTCTGTCCTTTTGTGTTAAGGTTTTGTGTTTATACTTCTGAAATTCATATCTCAATGTCTCTAGACAATTGCAACCACATATTGGGTTTATAGGCTATAAATACCCACCCAGGTAACTCATCAAATCACTTATTTTTGTCTTTACGTTGTCTGAATCAGCAAGTCCAAAAACAAAACCACAACTTCAAGCAGAAAGTAAAATTTGATCACACAAAATTATACTCATATAAAGCAAAATCATGAAAGTTTATGAGTGGAGGTAATCTGTTTTCTTCCAGACAAAAATCATTACATTTTAATTTGAAATGATAGAGGCATTTCTCTAAAAAAGCCTAAGAATGCCATATTTTTTTATTTTTTTATTTAATTTTGTGTGTGTGTTCCAAAATTCACTGTTTATACACAACACCCAATGCTCCATGCAATATGTGCCCTCCATAATACCCACCACCAGGCTTACCCAACCCCCAAACCCCCTACCCTTCAAAACCCTCAGTTTGTTTCTCAGAGTCCACAGTCTCTCATGGTTTGTCTCCAACTCCGATTTTTCCCAACTCACTTCTCCTTTCCATCTCCCAGTGTCCTCTATGTGTTTTTCCTTATGCTCTACAAATAAAGTGAAACCATAATGCCATATTTTAAATATTGAACTCTAGAGTGTGGTTCCATGGCATGATTTTGACATTTATTTTTGGAACTCATATTAAAATGTAAGATATGTATCTCAATAAAGAAAGAGTATTTCCTTCTTTGAATCTCATCACAATACAGAGCTGACATAAGCTTTGAATACTTTGATGATAATAAGGGTTTACTTCAATAAAATAGGTTGTAGAAGAGTTTGAGGTTTTAAACTTTCTAAAGAATTACTTTTGAATGAAAATAAATTACACTTTATATTTAGAAGTGAGGAAAAATACATATATTTATTAAAATGTATAGTTGGAAACATATTTAAGCAAAAACAATTTCTAATTGAGCAATTTTAATGAAAAAATACTTTCTACTGAAAAATCATGAAATTATTTTGTTACACAATCTTTAAAATGCTTATATGACAGTGTTTTCAAGATGAAAAAGAAAGCTGGTGTTCAGTTGAATTTATGTTTAAAAAATGGCTTCGAAAACATAGAGGCAAATATTTTTATTTTATGTTCCATTCATATAAATCTGTCAATTCTAAAAAAAGTTTTTAATCTTTCAATATTTACATATTACATACATGGTAAAGCAACTGGACAGATTAGTGTGCATCATTTTCTGATGTATATAATATGATTTATAAGCATATGATATTAAATTTATGCATACCTTAATCTTTAACACATTACTGAATTGAAGAAAAAAAACCCAATAGAATGTTCTACCTATCAAAGTAGACTATTTCAATAAAATGGAATTAAATTAACAAAGTGAGACCCAGTCCAACAGTTGTGTATATACCTACTCCATGACAATGAATTCTATCCCAAAAGGATTTTCTTATCTAGAAATATGGACATGATATGAGGATATTTTTCATGTCAACACTAACAAGTTGCTTAATATATACATGATATATGGATGGATAGGTGGATATCTGAAAATTTATATAAGGAGCCATAAATCCACAGGAGCAGGTAAATAAATAAAATCCAGTGCCTATGAGATTTTTAGTTATAAAGCATTTTGTTCTGAGAGTTCTCATAAATGGTAAAAAAGAAAAAAATATATATTATATAATTCTCATTGTCTGAAAGAATAAAACATGTTATTTAGGAGAGACATTTCTGGTACATAATTTTTAAAGAAATACATATTAGTCTTTAATGTAGAGATTTTACATTACAAAGTGAATTTCAAAAGAGGTCTTAAGAAATGTGCACAAATATGGGAAGTACTTTTTAATAATAAACTATTAAACAATTAAATGGCATAAAGTACAATTTGTCCCATTATTAGTAATGTTACCTGTGATCATTTGGTTAAGGTCACATCCATCAAATTTCCCCACTGTGAAATCCCATTTTCCACTTAACAATTACTATAGTTGATTCTGCTATAATATTTCTTTCGAAAACACAGATTTGTTCCTATGTGATTGATACATCAGAGAACTAATTGGCAAAAAACTGTGTGTGTTTGTTTATGTGTGATTTTTGTCTTGTAGAAACACTAGGTAGACACAGAAAATAAGACCCAGTTGGACCAGGCTTTGTAGGAATACACAAAACACACACATGTACACCCTTCAAACATCTGCCTGCTACCTCAGTTGGCCATGTGAGGCATGAGACAAACTGCACCACATTATTTGTTACAACTTCCTACCTAATTTCAGATAAACTTTCTTCCACCATAGCACAATCACACAAGCTGCAGTTCATCCAACATCAATAACTAGAAGCAAATTTCAAGACTTTCTCAAGATAAAGTGCCCTATTTATTATAATGTATATTATATATACATTATATATAACATATATAACATATATATTATTAGGTATATAATGTATACATATCTTAACCACTTAATATGCTACCATTTTTGTTAGGTTTCTATCTCTCTCTTTTTTTTTTTTAAGATTTCTTATTTATTTATTGGACAGAGAGATAGAAAGCACAAGTAGGTAGAGCAGCAGAAAGAGGGAGAAGGAGAAGCAGGCTTTCCGCGAAGCAGAGAGCCTGATGCGGGACTCAATCCCAGGACCCTGGGATCATGACCTGAGCCGAAGGCAGGAATTTAACCGACTGAGACATCCAGGAACCCTTTCAATGATGATATCTTTATATTTTCCGCAAAACCCTGTGGTTTTTATTTTGCAATTTTGCATGGCATGATGACTTTTAGAAACACATCCCATAACAGTAGAACCGGTTATTATGATCTGTTGTAGACGGTTTAAGGCTATGTAAGAGTCCTATTTTCTATCAAGAATTCGCCATTGATTCTAGCATCTATTGGTGGATTATTGCCAGTAGTATTAAGACAATTTTATTTTTCCTGCTTTTTCTTTTTTTAAATTTTATTTACATTATAGATATCATACAGTGTTATCTTAGTTTCAGGTATACAATATAGTGATTCATCAATTACATACATCACCCAGTGCTCATCACAAGTGCTCTCTCCTTAATCCCTATCATCTGTTTATCTACCCCCCATCCCTACTCTGGTAACGTTCAGATTGTTCCCTAAAGTTAAGTGTGTTTCTTGGCTTGTTTCCCTCTCTCCCTCTCTTATATTTTTACCCTTTGTTCATTTGTTTTGTTTCTTAAATTCCACATATGAGTGAAATCATACCATATTTGTATTTCTCTCACTGACTTATTTCACTTAGCGTAATACATTCTAGATCCATCCACATCCTTGCAAATGGCAAGACTTCCTTTTTTTTTTTTTTTAAAGATTTTATTTATTTATTTGACAGACAGAAATCACAAGTAGGCAGAGAGGCAGGCAGAGAGAGAGAAGGAAGCAGGCTCCCTGCTGAGCAGAGAGCCCGATGTGGGGCTCGATCCCAGGACTCTGGGATCATGACCTGAGCCGAAGGCAGAGGCTTTAACCCACTGAGCCACCCAGGCGCCCCAAGACTTCCTTCTTTTTTAAGGCTGAGTAATACTCTTCTCCCATTCAGAAGATTGTCTTTTTGTTTTGTTGATTGTTTCCTTTGCTGTGTGTGAATCACTTTTTAATTCAATGTGGCATAACCCTCTAAAAGGATAACTTATTTGATAGTTTTTTTTTTTTCAAATTAAGCGAGTAGAAATTCCTTTAATCTGGCTCCTTTTTGCCACATTCCCATCATTTCTTGAGCTTTTTCTTACTTTTTCACACAACTTGGTATTCCATGCTCATTGTATGCTTCTCCTGTATCAGTCATTTCTCTTTATGGTTCCTTTTAGTTAACAATGATACTCAGAGGCCAAGACCTGTTATGTTTACTATTTGTTACAAGGGGCTCTAGAACATTCTGAAGGACAGTTACTGGAAAATATACTTTTTGAAACACAAAAATGAGCTTGTAGCAAAAATGTATTTCATGAGAATGGGATTTAAAATTTTTGCCTTTCTTAGTTTTGCATAAATTATCATCATTTTGACATTTTATTTTTTCTCTTTGTAAAGGACGATGGGGAATAGTTTATCCTATTTACACAAGGTAAAGTTTCATTACTCTTAAATAGTGGACTTAGAATAAAATAAGTTCTGTAACTCATGGATGTATGGAATGATTTTGGGAAATTTGGGCCACAAGAAAATAGAATTTCATCACAGATTTTATTTAAGGTGTATTATCTAATCTTGTAACTATTCTTGAATGTTAGTGAAAACTGACAAAATCAACTTTCATTGTTATTATAATGGTTGAGTTTATGCAGAGAAAAGGGAATATATCAGCAAAAAGAAATCATGAAGTAAATGTTGCCTTCTGTTCTCATTATTATGAAAACAAATGCATTTTAAAGCATGGCCAGTTAAACAACAACAAAAAACTGAACTAGAGATTTCACTAACCATAAACAATCAAATATTTCAGGATCATCCATAGTTTTTAATTTAAAGGAAAAAAAATCCTAACAGTAGCTTCACCCTCTCCTTTACCCATATGCACATACAAAACTAGACAGATTCACACAAACATGTAGAGATATAAATTTCCCTTAATGACATTTAATCTGTCTTAAAAACTTGAGCAACAAATGTTAAAGTTTAATTATGAAAGCATAATTTGAAGTTCTTGAAATATGAGGAGCAAATGATTATTATAAAATAGTTGAAGACAGTTATGGTGAGTTCTGTTACCTTCAGGTGGTCACAATTATACACGCAGAATATATGTCAAGGTTGTTTAACTCCCAAATTATGGGATAAATTTTATGTCAACTTATTTTTATGTACAGCCCAATTAGGTGGCCAAGTTAATTGATTTAAACTTCTATTTATACAGCATTGTCAGTATGTACTGATTACTGAGCTGGCTCTGAGTTAACAAATTTTATAAATTTTACATTTTATATTTTGCATATGTTTTAGGAGAATATAATATAAATATATTATCCCTTTCTATCAGTATGCTAACATTGTTGTGCTACCAACAGATGTTACAATATATTGTAGTAAGTTTTATAATAGAGACAACCCTGCACTCACAGTATTAGCTAGCAATATAACATTGATTATGTTAGGTTCTGTTTAAGGCACTTAGATGTCTGAATTCAGTTGATCCTCTTACTAGAGGACTCTAGGAGGTAAGTTGACTGATATGTAAATTGGGACCCAAAGAGTTTGAGTAATTTATGATGGTTACACAGCAGGTGAATGGTAGAACTGGGACTCAGATCCATAAAGTCTGGCTGTGCAGTTCATGTTCTTTTTATAGCCTTAAAATGAGAAAAGAGGGAAAAAAAAGAAAAATAAAGAAACAAACACTTTTGTTAGGCGGGGTAAGGGATGGGGTGTTTAAAGTAGGATTCACTGCACAAATTTGCATCAGATACCTGTCCTCATGGAACTTTCACTCCATCATATATTGTAGAGTGTAATCTGTAGGAACTCTGGTCAATGTTTTGAGGAGAAGGTTATTGAATAAACTGGAATTTGGGGTCATAATTAGCTAAGTTTTCTTTATCTTTCCCCTAATTATCATGGGTAATTTAAGATATGGTATATAATAAAAGCAAAATAACTAAAATCAATGTTAAGTTATCCAGGAACCACATAATTCTCTGTCTCATAATTCTGTAAATATTGAATATCCAAATATTATCTTGAGCCAGGCAGAATGAATCATATGCATAAGTAATTATTGTTAAATAAATTCCTGTCTCCTAATATAATGGATCTACATTTTGCATGAACTTTACAAAGCAAATCATTGTAGTTGGTGTTAATAAAATTGTCAGTATGAATCTTCTTATGTTGATTATATTTATAGGTCCTTAAACTTGATTGAATTTTAGAGAAAATTCTCAAATTAGCCTCCTGTTGTTCCATTTTCCAATGGCTTAAGTGTCTACTACATCTATCTTTTTAAATTATTATAAATTTATTAATCCTGATGCTTGTTTAATTATATGACAATATACAAGCCATTTATGGTTTTTCTTTGCAGTTATGTCTTCTTCTGTTCTACCTGATGCATTTGGAATTAGCTTATGTTCCCATACTTAATTTCTGTTTATTAATGGATACATCGTCTTTATACAATAGTTTATGTGCTTTGAAAATAGACTCACCAGTGTGTCACTATTTATTGTTACCTGACCTCTTGTCTCTCTCCTGTTTGGGATTCTATTCTTTTGGTATCAGTAGTACACCTTATCATTAATCACTGTGCCTCTTTATTGAAAAGTATGAGCAATCTTTGGAGCAAATTCGCCTAACTTAAAGATAGAAGGAGAAGTTGCGTAGCCTGAAATCAGTTGAATTTTTTATTCTTAGTCTATTTTTATTCTTAGTCTGTCTGTCCACACCATACCCTGGTGCTAAATACCACCTTCCTCAATTGCATTTATCTTTTCTCTGATTTATTATTACAAAGTTTGTGCAAGCTATGTTAAATAAATTAAGTTGTTTTTCACTTGTGCATTATCCTAAGACTTTTCCTGAAGTACACTAAGAGGAATGAGAATAATAGTGGAACTGAGAAACTAAATAGAGATGGAAGGTAAAACATGGATTTTCTGACCTTTGTTGCTGACCTGAAATCAAAATGAGCACACAAAAATTTTCCCGAGAGACATAAAACCTGCTTGTTTTGGCCTTGCCCCTTTCTGACATTTGCTTGGTGATTCTGTCATTGAGGGTGTATGACCAGAAGCACCTTCTCCTCTATGGCAATGCTGTAATGTAAGGAGTCTCAATCCCCATTGCCAAAAAATAAGAAAGGAAGAGATTGCCTTAAAATTTGGGAGACTTTTGGGTGCCTAGGTGGCTCAGTGGGTTAAGCCTCTGCCTTCAGCTCAGTTCATGATCTCAAGGTCCCAGGATCAAGCTCTGCATCCAGCTCTCTGCTCAGAGGGGAGCCTGCTCCCCCCCCTCTGCCTGCCTGCCTCTCTGCCTGCTTGTGAACTCTCTCTCTATGTCAAATAATTAAATAAAATCATTTAAAAAAATTGGGGAGACTCTTTTATATAGATAGTAGTGATTGAGAATCAGTATAAAGAACAGGGGTCAGGGTTATGAAGGCAGCTTGGAAACTTCCAGAATATTAGAAATTAAGAGTTAGGGTACAGGGAGTTTCTGGTGTGAATTCCAAAAGGAAAGTTTGGGTAACATACTTCAACCCCACCTCCCCCAGAATTTCCAAATGAATTTTTAAATTATGTGCATCCTTGTACTTATTTAGTTTAAAATCTGTCATTTTACTCATAAGGTGAAGTGGTGGCAATGAATGCAGTTTTCAACATTTATAAAATGTGAATGATTTATTCACCCTTTATCAATATGATACAGTCATCCATCTTCAAAATATGTGCCCAAGCTACACATAATTTTCTGCTTTAATATGTATTTCCTTTTAATTCTTAACGGAATTTTATCTCCATGAAATATGATATTTTATTCTTTGAAGTATTAGTTATTATTGACCTGTAGACTAGTGTCCCTTTATTTTCTCTCCAGGTCTTTGTAGTTTAGAAGAATGTTTTCCAAAAGAACATCGTGTGATAGCGAAGATGTTCTAATCTGCACTAGCCAATACTGCAACCACTAACATCATATGTCTAGTGAGCAGTTAAAATGTGGGCAGTGTATGAGGAATTAATATTTTTTTTGAAGATTTTATTTATTTGAGAGAGACTGAAAGCATGAGTGAGGGAGAAGGGCATAGGGAGAGGGAGAGGCAGACTCCCTGCTGAAGAGGGAGCCTGAGGCAGGGCTTGATTCTAGGACCCTGGAATCATGACCTGAGCCTAAGGTAGATGCCTGACAGAGGTACCCAAGCTCGCTGAGGAATGGAATTTTTTTTTTTTAAGATTTTTTATTTATTTGACAGAGATCACAAGTAGGCAGAGAGGCAGGCTGAAAGAGAGAGAGGAAGAAGCAGGCTCCCTGCTGAGCAGAAAGCCCTATGTGGGACTCGATCCCAGGACTCTGGGATCATGACCTGAGCCGAAGGCAGAGGCTTAACCCACTGAGCCACCTAGGCGCCCAGGAATGGAATTTTTAACCTTATTTAATTTTAATTAGTTAAAACATGAAGGACCACATGAGGTAATAGGTTTCCTTATTGGACAGCATAGTCTTAAGGTAGTGCTCTCAGTTTAGGATGATTGAAAGATGGACTTCAATTTTTGTAAAGTGGGAGAAAAGTGTTGTAAAAATAGAGGCAGAGGAGAGAACCAGGTGATGACTCTATGGTATGTGAATCACCCAGTACAGCATTTTTTTTAAAAGATTTTATTTATTTATTTGACAGAGATTACGAGTAGGCAGAGAGGCAGGCAGAGAGAGAGAGGAGGAAGCAGGCTCCCTGCTGAGCAGAGAGCCCGAATCAGCGCTCGACCCTGGGACCCTGTGACCATGACCTGAGCCAAAGGCAGAGGCTTTAACCCACTGAACCACACAGGCTACCCACCCCCACAAGTACAGCATTTTTGTCAGGCAAAAAGTACATTTGGAAAAATCCTTGTGGACCCCTCAACTGACTTTTGAAAATCTCTGCTTCCACCTTTGTGTAGAATGTTTTATCCATAATTTTGTGTTATGATTTCTGGAATGAGGTTAGTTTCCTCCAGAATCTGCAGCGAGATCATAGTCTGCCCAAGGCAAGAAGGAAATAACATCAAACCAAAGCTCTGCTATTAAATAACTATAAACCAGTTACAGACTTGTAGGTTATGACATGAAATCCTGCACATTATTGGTAGGTTAATATTACATGGACAGTATCTGGTACTGAGTATGCAATATGTAGATGGCTCTGTGTAAAAGAAGTATTCTGAACAGACTAGGATTCCAGGACTAAGCAGAAGAAAATTCTTTGGCATTCTTTATGACATCAGGTTAAACCAACAGCTATCATAGAAACATACCCAGATATTTTTAATGATATTATTACAGGCATTCTTTTGAAATTTGTGAAGACAGATATTAAGGGATATTTAGCAATTCAATTCTATTTTTACAACACTTTTCTCCCACTTTATGTTGTTTGAAAAAATATAGTTAGAATGCCAAGGAATAAAGTATATTTTGCATTTTTATGTTACCTTTGTTCTGTTGAAATAAGAAATCTATTAAAACTAATACCTCTTTCTGACCATATCTTTAGAGCAACAGTAAATACTATTACCCTGGAAATAGAAGCATTTGCCCATAGAGAAGAAATTTAGTCTGTAAATTCCAGTATTCTAATTTACCTGATCATGTGCCCACTAAGAATACACCACCTGTACTCCAATGTTCATAGCAGCAATGGCCACAGTCGCCAAAATGTGCAAAGAACCTAGATGCCCTTCAATGGACAAATGGATAAAGCAGATATGATCCATATATACAACAGAGTATTATGCCTCCATCAGAAAGGATGAATACCCAACTTTTGTATCAACATCGATGGGACTGGAAGAGATTATGCTGAGTGAAATAAGTCAAGCAGAGACAGTCAATTATCATATGGTTTCACTTACTCATGGAGCATAAGGAATAACACGGAGGACATTGGGAAATAGGAGAAGTGAGTTGGGGGAAGTTGGAGGGGGAGACAAACCATGAGAGACTGTGGACTCTGAGAAACAAACTTAGGGTTTTAGAGGGTGGGGGCGTGGAGGGTTGGGTGAGCCTGGTGGTGGGTATTAAGGAGGGCTCATAGTTCATGGAGCACTGGGTGTGGTACAAAAATAATGAATTTTGGAACACTGAAAAGAAATAAAATTGAAAAAACTCCACCTTATAAAAAGACATTACACTAACTTTGCTTATTTTACTGTAACATAATTTGTCTTTCTAGTCTACCTCTGTATTTTACTTCATCTGCAGTTATAAGATTTAAAAATAGTAACAGGAAACCTTTTTAATGCAAAAAGAAAAAGAAAGTAGCTAATATTATACTGTGAATTGAAATTAAAAATCACTTGTTAGTGTTGTCCATTAATTGGATTATTACTTCTCAAACTGACACTACAGGTTACTAGGGCATTGAAAAATGACTTTTTAAAAAATTATGGGGGCACCTGGGTGGCTCAGTGTATTAAGCCTCTGCCTTTGGCTCAGATCACCATCTCAGAATCCTGGGATCGAGCCCCACATCAGGCTCTCTGCTCAGCAGGGAGCCGGCTTCCCTCACTTTCTCTCTCTGCCTGCCTCTCTGCCTACTTGTGATCTCTTTCTGTCAAATAAATAAATAAAATCCTTAAAAAAAAGAATTCTGTAAAACTTATCATGTTTTTATTTTAATAAGTTTTATATAAAATAAGAATTTAAAAATTTTTAATAAGAAATTTTATTTTAATAAGGAAAATAAGTGACTGCCTCAAAGTATATTGAACTCAAATGCAAAAGCTAACATGTGCCCTCAAAAATAACACATACCTGTTCAAAAAATACATTTCTTCACATGATTTTGGACAATATCAGATATTGACTTCATGGAGGATTTTGGTTGTTAATAAAATGCTGTTTCCCTTAAAACATTTTGATTTGATATATTATGGTATTAGGAAATATTAATTTTTTAAGTTATGGATAGATAGATGTGTGTGTATTCTTCAGATGCAATTTCCTAAATTTAAATAAAAATAATAACTGATTTTATTAAACTCTGAACTACACATCAGACCTTAAGCATTTAGTTTCATAACATGCTATAAGATAAATATTACTATTGCTATAATTTTGTGGGTGAGGAAAAAGAAGCTTATTGATAAAGTTCTTATCTATGTTCACAGAAGTAGTAAGAGGAATAGCCATGTCTCTAACCCAGGCTCCGAAATCCAGGAAGTTAATCCACAATTTCCTTCAATTTAGGAATCAAGTTAAGTGAAAATATATCTTAAAAGTCAGTTGTGATATTCTTAATATTTTAATAAGGCCATTAGAAATATATTTGTCATAAGAATAATATTTCTAAATAAAATTTTTCCATTTATTTCACAAAAGATGGAGGTAATTAAGCATATAAAAAATACTCATAGTATGAAACTTGATAGTTACCATTAATTGAAAAAGTTGTTCAGTATTGCATAAAAAAGTTCATCAAATTATTTTCATAAATAAATACAATATGCACTTATATTTAAGGTTGATAAGGGAAATGCTTCTTGCCTATTGTGTTCATTAACATATGCCAGATTCCTAGAAGAGGGCATGCTGCAGAGTAGGCATTCAATAATATTTCTGAATAAATGAATAATTTGTCTTTCCATATATGAGGACTTTTTTTTATAAGTTTTTACTTATCTCAGGCTCACATGTGTGTAACAATTTTGTTATATACACAATATGTGAGATAAATAAATGGAATTGACATAAAAGCAAGTGAAATCAGAATTTTTACTTTATAATTTTCTTTCACAGAAAAAGTTCATGACGGAATCCAGTTTAGAGAGGATGTTGTTATAGAAGTATTTATGTCTTGAAAACAAGATATTGCTCCAAAATACTGCAAGCGTTATTCCAGATCTCCCACATTTTTTACTGCCTCCAAACAAATATAAATGTGGTAGGTATGGGTATGACACCTGCTTCCAAGTTCCTAGTTGCTGCAGGACATTCTAAGCTCTGAATTCTGAGCCCTGCTAAATTCTATGTTGAAACCCTAAACCAAGTGTGACTATATTTGCGTTTAGGACTATTAGGAGATAGTTAAGTTTAAATGAAGTCATAAAGGTGAGATCCCAATCTGATAGGATCGGTGGCTTTGTAAAAAGAATAGAGAAGACTTTTCTCTCTATCTTTCTCTCCACCTGTACACACCGAAGAAAGAGGTCACAGTGAAAAGGCAGCTGTCTGAAAGTCAGGAAAAGAGCCCTTATCAGAAAGTGATCATGCTGTTACTGCGATCTTGGACTTCCAGCCTTCAGAACATTAATTTCTGTAGCTTAAGTCACCCAGCCTATAGCATTTTCTTATGGCAGCCCAATGAGAGAACGTGTTACATTTTATTAATTAAATGGAAGAATTTATTGGTGTCCATCATATAGAGTTAGCCTTATTTTAAATAAAAATTAATAGTATGTTTGTCTTTTTGTTTCTAACAATGGACACATTATTTTTATACAGCAATCATAAAGGGGATCAATGGTTACAAACAATTTTTCCTGCAAACAAATATTTGGGACTACTTGCTCTTTTTTTTGTTTGTTTATTTGTTTTTAATTAGTTTCATAGGTAGAATTCAGTGATTCTTCAGTTGCATATAGCACCTGGTCCTCATTACATCAAATAACCCCCTTAAAGCCATCACCCAATTATTGATGCCCCCCACCTATCTGCCCTCCAGCAACCCTCAGTTTGTCTCTTAAGGTTTGCTTCCCTTTCAATTTTCATCTTATTTTGTTTTTCCTTTCCTTTCCTTTCCTTTCCTTATGTTCATCTGTTTTGTTTCTTAAATTCCACATATGACTGAGATCATGTGATAATTGTCTATCTCCGACTGACTTAATTCACTTACCATAATACCCTCTAGTTCTATACATACCCTTGCAAATGGCAAGATTTCATTCTTTTTGATGGTTGAGTAATAGTCCATTGTGTGTGTGAGTGTGTGTGTGTGTGTGTGTATTGATATATATCACTTTTTCTTTATTCATTCATCTGTCAATGGACATCTGGGTGCTTTCCATATTTTGGCCATTGCAGACATTGTTTTTATAAACATTGAGGTTCATGTGCCCCTTCAAATCACTATGTTTGTATCCTTTGGATAAATACCTAGTAGTGCAATTGTTTGGGCATAGGATAGCTTTATTTTTAACTTTTTGAGGAACCTCCAAACTCTTTTCAAGAATGGTTGTACCACTTGCATTTCTACCAAAACTGTAAGAGGGTTCCCCTTTCCCTTCATCTTCACCAATATCCATCCTTTCCTGAGTTGTTAATTTTGGCCATTCCAACTGGAATGAGGTGATGTCTCATTGTGATTTGGATTTATTTTTCCTTGATGCCGAGTGATTTTGAACATTCTATTTTTCATCTGTCTGTTGGCCATTTGGATTTTTTTGCAGAAATATCTGTTCATGTCTTCTACCCATTTTTTGACTGGACTTTTTGGTTTGTGAGTGTTGAATTGGGTAAGTTCTTTTTAGATTTTGAATATTAGCCCTTTATCTGATAAGACATTTGCAAATACCTTCTCCCATTCTGTAGATTGCCTTTAAGTTTTGTCAGTTGTCTCCTTAGCTGTGTAGTAACTTTTTATCTTGATAAAGTTTCAGTAGTTCATTTTTACTTTTGTTTCTCTTGCCTTTGAAGATGTGACTCACAAGAAGTTGCTGTGGCTGAGGTCAAAGAGGCTGCATTTGATGGATTTCTGTCTCACATAGGTCCATTTCTGGGTTCTCTATTCTGTTATTGATGTTTCTGTTTTTGTGCCAATTCTATACTGTCTTGATGATTACAGCTTTGTAATATAGCTTGAAGTCTGGAAATGCGATGCCTTACACTTCGGTTTTCTTTTTCAACATTACTTTGGGTACTCTTGAGTCTTTTCTAGTTCCATAAAAATTTTATGATTGTTTGTTCCACTTCTGTGAAAAATATTGGTTGTGATTTGATAAGGATTGAATGGAAACTGTAGATTGCTTTGGGTAGCATAAACATTTTAACAATATTTCTCTTCCTTTTTTTTTTTTTTAAGATTTTATTTATTTATTTGACAGAGAGAAATCACAAGTAGACGGAGAGGCAGGTAGAGAGAGAGGAAGGGAAGCAGGCTCCCTGCTGAGCAGAGAGCCCGATGCGGGACTCGATCCCAGGACGCTGAGATCATGACCTGAGCCGAAGGCAGCGGCTTAACCCACTGAGCCACCCAGGCGCCCCTATTTCTCTTACTTTTTTAAATTAATATATGATATATTATTTGTTTCAGGGGTTCAGTTATGTGATTCACCAGTTTAAACAATTCACAGCACTCACGATAGCACATACCCTCCCCAATGTCCATCACTCAGCCACCCACGCCTCCCACGCCTCTCCCCTCCAGCAACCATCAGTTTGTTTCCTGAGATTACAAGACTTTTATGGTCTGTCTCCCTCTCAAGTTTCATCTTGTTTAATTCTTCCCTCCCTTCCCCTATGATCTTCTGTCTTGTTTCTCAAATTCTTCATATCAATGAGATCATATGACAATTGTCTTTCTCTGACTTACTTATTTCAGTTAACATAATACACTCTCATTCCATCCACATTGTTGCAAATGGCAAGATTTCAGGTTTTTTGATGACTGCATAATATTCCATTACACACAGACACACACACACACACACACACACACACACGCACACACCATCTTCTTTATCCATTCTTCTGTTGATGGACATCTAGGTTCTTTCCATAGTTTTTCATAGTTTGGTTATTGTGGACATTGCTGCTATAAACATTCCAGTGCATGTACCCTGTGCATCACTACATTTGTATCTTTAGGGTAAATACCCAGGGATGTGAATGCTGGGTCGTAGGGTAGTTCTGTCCTCATCTTTTTGAGGAATCTCCATGTTATTTTTCAGAGGGGCTGCACCAACTTGCATTCCCAACAGCAGTGTAGGAGGATTCCCCTTTCTCCTCATCCTTGCCAACATCTATCATTTCCTGACTGGTTAATGTTAACCATTAACTAGTGTGAGGTGGTATTTCATTGTGGTTTTGATTTGTATTTCCCTGATGCTGAGTGCTGTTGAACACTTTTTCATGCATCTATTAGCCATTTGGATGTCTTCTTTGCAGAAATGTCTGTTCATGTCTTCTGCCCATTTCTTGATTCAGTTATTTGTTCTTTGAGTGTTGAGTTTCATAAGTTCTTTATACATTTTGGAAACTAGCCCTTTATCTGATATATCATTTGTGAATATCTTCTCCCATTCTGTCAGTTGTCTTTTGGTTTTGTTGACTGTTTCCTTTGTTGTGCAAAAGCTTTGGATCTTGATGAAGTCGCAGTAGTTCATTTTTGCCCTTGCTTCCCTTGCCTTTGTTGATGTTTCTAGGAAGAAGTTGCTGTGGCTGAGGTCAAAGAGGTTGCTGCCTGTGTTCTCCTCAAGGATTTTGATGGATTCCTGTCTCACATTGAGGTCTTTTATCCATTTTGAGTCTATTTTTGTGTGTGGTGTAAGGAAATGGTCCAGTTTCATTCTTCTGCATGTGGTGTCCAATTTTCCCAAAACCGTTTTTTGAAGAGACTGTCTTTTCCCCATTGGATATTCTTTCCCGCTTTGTTGAAGATTAGTTGACCATGGAGTGGAGGGTCCATTTCTGGGCTCTCTATTCTGTCCCCTTGATCTATGTGTCTATTTTTGTGCCAGTACCATACTGTCTTGATGATGACAGCTTTGTAATAGAGCTTGAAGTCAGGAATTGTGATGCCACCAACTTTGGCTTTCTTTTCAACATTCCTCTGGCTATCTGCAGTCTTTTCTGGTTCCATATAAATTGTAGGATTATTTGTCCCATTTTTTTTAAAAAAAAATTGATGGTATTTTAATAGGGATTGCATTAAATGTGTAGACTACTTTATATAGCACAGATATTTTCATAATATTTGTTCTTCCAATCCATGAGCATGGAATGTTTTCCCATTTCTTTGTCAATTTCTTTCATGAGTATACTATAGTTTCCCAAGTACAGATTCTTTGCCCCTTTGGTTAGGTTTATGCCAGGTATTTTGTGGTTTTGGGTGCAATTGTAAATGGGATCAACTCCTTAATCTCTTTTTCTTCTGTCTCTTTGGTACATAGGAATGCACCTGATTTCTCTGCGTTGATTTTTATATCCTGACACTTGATTGAATTCCTGTAAGAATTCTATTAGTTTTGGAGTGGAGTCTTTTGGGTTTTCCACATAAAATTATCATACTATCTGCAAAGAGTGAGAGTTGACTTCTTCTTTGTTGATTTGGATACTTTTATTTCTTTTTGTTGCCTGATTGCTGAGGTAAGGACTTGTAGTACTATGTTGAATAGCAGTGGTGATAGTGGACATCCCTGCCATATTCTTCACCGTAGAGGAAAAACTCTCAGATTTTCCCATTGAGAATGATATTCTTTGTGGGTTTTTCATACATGGCTTTGATGATATTGAGGTATGTTCCTTCTATTTCTACACTGTGGGAGAATTTTTATCAAGAAATGATGCTGTATTTGTCATTTTTTTTCTGCATCTATTGAGAGGATCATATCGTTCTTGTCCTTTCTTTATTAATGTGGTTTATCACACTGATTGATTGTGGATGTTGAACGACCCTTTCAGCCCAAGAATAAATCCCAGTTGATCATGGTGAATGATACTTTTAATGTACTGTTGGAGCCTATTAACAAATATGTTGGTGAGAATTTTTACATCCATTTCATCAAGGATATTGTTCTGTAATTCTCCTTTTTAGTGGCCTCTTTCTTTGGTTTTGGGATGAAAGTAATGCTGGCCTCATAGGATGAGTTTGGAACTTTTCCTTCTGTTTTTTTGAATCAGTTTCAGAAGAATAGATATTAATTCTTCTTTAAATGTTTGGTAGGATTCCTCTGGGGGGCCATATGACCATTGACTCCTGTTTGTTGGGAGATTTTTTATTACTGATTCAATTTCTTTGCTGATTATGGGTTTGCTCAGGTTTTCTATTTCTTCCTATTTCAGTTTTGGTAGTTCATGTGATTTTAGGAATTCATCTACTTCTTCCAAATTGCCTAATTTTTTGGCTTATACTTGCTCATATTATTCTCTTATAATTGTTTGTATTTCTTTGATATTGGTTTTGATCTCACCTCTTTCATTCATGACTTTATTTATTTTGATATTTTTATTTTTGATAACTCTGGCTAGGGATTTATCAATCTTATTCTTCCAAACAACTCCTACTTTCATTGATCTGTTATACTGTTTTTATTTAATTTCTGTCTCATTGATTTCTGCTTTAATCTTTATTATTATTACTCTCCTGCTGAATTTAGGTTTTATCTGCCATTCTCTCTCCAGGTCCTTTAGGTGGAAGGTTAGTTTGTATATTTGAGACTTCTTGTGTTTTGAGAAAGGCCTGTCTTGCTATATTCTTCCCTCTTAGCACTGCCTTTGCTTCATCCCAAAGGTTCTGAACTGTCATGTTTTCATTTTTGTTTGTTTCCATATTTCTTTTTAGTTCTTCTTTAATTTCCTGGTTGACCCATTCATTCTGTAGTAGGATGTCCTTTAACCTCCATATATTTGTGCAACTTCCATATTTACTCTTGTGATTGAGTTCCAGTTTTAAAGCACTGTGGCCTGAAAATATCAATGGTATAATCTCAGTCTTATGTAACAGTTAAGATTTGATTTGTGACCCAGTATGTGATCTTTTCTAGAGAATCTCCCATGTACACTTGAGAAGAATGTGTATTCTGTTGCTTTTGTATGAAATGCTCTGAATATATCTGTGAATTCTATCTGGTCCAGTGTGTCATTCAAAGCTCTTTTTTTCCTTGTTGATCTTCTGCTTAGATGATCTGTCCATTGCTGTGAGTTGCGTGTTAAATTCCCCTACTATTATTGTATTATTTATCAGTGTGTTTCTTCAATTTGGTTATTAATTGGCTTATATATTTGGCTGCTCCCAGGTTGGGGCATAAATATTTACAATTGTTAGATCTTCTTTTCAAATAAACTATTTTATTATGATATAGTATCCTTCATCTCTTATTGCAGTCTTTGGTTTAAAATCTACTTTGTCTGATATAAGAATTGTTACCCCAGCTTTCCTTTGATTCCGTTCACATGATAAATGGTTCTCCACCCTCTCACCTTCAATCTGGAGGTGTCTTTGGGTCAAACAGACAGCATATGGATGGGTCTTTTTTTTTTTTTTTATTCAATCTGATACCCTGTGTCTTTTGATTGGGGCATTTAGCATATTTACATTCAGAATAACTATTGATAGATGGATTTTTTTTTTTAATCCTGTCTGATACCCTATGCCCTCCTGGATTTGAATGCCTATTTCATTCCTCAGATTAAGGAAATTCTCAGCTATAATTTGTTCAAATAAACCTTCTGCCCCTCTCTCCCTCTCTTCCTCTTCTGGGACCTCTATTATCCAGATATTATTTCACTTTATGGATTGGCTGAGTTCTTGAGGTTTTCCTGTGTGATCCAGTAGTTGTCTTTGTCTCTTCAGCTCCATATTTTCCATCATTGTATCTTCTATATTACTGAATCTCTCTTCTGTCTCACTTATCCTCACTTTTAAAGCCTCCATTTGGTGCTGCATCATGGTAATTACATTTTTAATCGCAGTCTGATTGGATTTTAGTTCTTTTAGTGCTTTTTACAAGTCCAGCTAGTATCGTTATAATTCTTTTAATTTCTAGTTCAGGCATCTGACCTCTGGCACTGAGTATTACCTGCTGTTCTTTCTTTTGGTGTGGATTTCTCTGTCTTGTCATTTTGTCCAGAAAAGAATAAAAGAAAGAGAAAGGATAACAATAACAGCAACAGAAAAATAAAAACAAGATAGACCAGGAAAAAAAAAAAAAAAGAAGAAGAAGAAGAACACAAACAGGAAACAAAACAAAACAAAACAAAACAAAATTAGAACCTGGGTTTGTTTTTTTGTCTGTTTGTTTAAAAAAACTAGATCCCAAATAGAAAAGAAAGAAAAACATATTGTATGTATATTTGCTTTTTGCATATATATATATCTGGAAAAATAAGATAAAATACAATGAAAGATCTAAAATAAAACATATGTATGAGTATATATAAGAATAAAAATTTTTATTTTTATTTTTTTTTATTTTATTTTACTTTTTAATATAATTTTTTATTTTTTATAAACATATATTTTTATCCCCAGGGGTACAGGTCTGTGAATCACCAGGTTTACACACTTCAAAGCACTCACCAAAACACATACCCTCCCCAATGTCCATAATCCCACCCCCTTCTCCCAACCCCCCTCCCCCCAGCAACCCTCAGTTTTTTTTGTGAGATTAAGAGTCACTTATGGATACAACGGTTCAAAATCTGTGGGACACAACAAAGGCAGTCCTGAGAGGAAAATATATAGCGGTACAAGCCTTTCTCAAGAAACAAGAAAGGTCTCAGGTACACAATCTAACCCTACACCTAAAGGAGCTGGAGAAAGAACAAGAAAGAAACCCTAAGCCTAGCAGGAGAAGAGAAATCATAAAGATCAGAGCAGAAATCAATGAAATAGAAACCAAAAAGACAATAGAGCAAATCAACGAAACTAGGAGCTGGTTCTTTGAAAGAATTAATAAAATTGATAAACCCCTGGCCCGACTTATCATAAGAAAAGAGAAAGGACCCAAATAAATAAAATCATGAATGAAAGAGGAGAGATCACAACTAACACCAAAGAAATACAAACTATTATAAAAACATACTATGAGCAACTCTACGCCAATAAATTTGACAATCTGGAAGAAATGGATGCATTCCTACAAACATATAAACTACCACAACTGAACCAGGAAGAAGTAGAAAGCCTGAACAGACCCATCACCAGTAAGGAGATTGAAACAGTCATTAAAAATCTCCAAACAAACAAAAGCCCAGGGCCAGACGGCTTCCCGGGGGAATTCTACCAAACATTTAAAGAAGAACTAATTCCTATTCTCCTGAAACTGTTCCAAAAAATAGAAATGGAAGGAAAACTTCCAAACTCATTTTATGAGGCCAGCATCACCTTGATCCCAAAACCAGACAAGGATCCCACCAAAAAAGAGAGCTATAGACCAATATCCTTGATGAACACAGATGCGAAAATACTCAACACAATACTAGCCAATAGGATTCAACAGTATATTAAAAAGATTATTCACCACGACCAAGTGGGATTTATTCCAGGGCTGCAAGGTTGGTTCAACATCCGCAAATCAGTCAATGTGATACAACACATCAATAAAAGAAAGAACAAGAACCATATGATACTCTCAATAGATGCTGAAAAAGCATTTGACAAAGTACAGCATCCCTTCCTGATCAAAACTTTTCCAAGTGTAGGGATAGAGGGCACATACCTCAATATCATCAAAGCCATCTATGAAAAACCCACTGCAAATATCATTCTCAATGGAGAAAAACTGAAAGCTTTTCCGCTAAGGTCAAGAATAAAAATTTTTAAAAAGAATTGAAAAAATAAGAAAATAACTGAAAATATAATCCTGAAAGACAAAGAATAACATGTGTGTGCACACATACACACACATGCACACACACAATGCTATATATCCTTTTAGCCAAGGCCTGAATCCTTGCAGTTCTCTATAATCAGTAAACTTGGTGCTAGCCAGTTGTTTCTGCAGGTCTTCTGTGGGAGGAGCTTGTTGTATTGTTTCTTTTTTTTTTTTTTAAAGATTTTATTTATTCGACAGAGAGAGATCACAAGTAGGCAGAGAGGCAGGCAGAGAGAGAGGAGGAAGCAGGCTCCCCACTGAGCAGAGAGCCCAATGCGGGGCTCGATCCCAGGACCCTAGGATTATGACCTGAGCCGAAAGCAGAGGCTTTAACCCACTGAGCCACCCAGGCGCCCCTGTTGTATTGTTTCTTAGGTGCCCTTGCCCTTGTAGAAATGTGTCTCCCTTGCCCTTGGGGCTGGCTCAGAGTAAGCAGCTCAGGGTTCCACTATGTGGTGCTGTTTTGCTCCCTAAGGCTTTTTATCACTGATGTTCAGGATGGACATCCTCTCTCTAGCACCCCTACTCTTCAGTGAGCCCTCAAAGACTAACAGTCACACTTGACTCCCTGGTTTCTGTCTGAACTCTGTGTTCACCCAACCTGGGATTGAACATTTTTATTTCAGGCACACAACTGAGTTTCAAGCCTACAGATTTTACAGCCTCCTATAGTGTGGACTGGCACTGTTCCTCCTGGGGGGAAAGAAGGGTGTGTTAGGCCAGGTTTGTCTTTTACTGGACACCTAGCAGGAGAGCAGCTGCGTGACTGTGCAGCAGTTCACAGTTTATGGTAAACCAGTGCCTAGACTCACTGTTTTCAGCTGGCTTCCCCACTCTGATGCCTGGGAACTCTGCCACACTCATACACTCCCATTACTCCCATTCTTCTAATCCTGCGGATCCTGAGACTATGCTGTCCCACTTGGGATTCTGCCCTGCTTTGTCACCTGAGCACCTTTAAGCCAGGGATGTGTCCCACTATACCAAATTTCTAAAAGTTCCAATTTTGTGCTCTGCTGCTTATAATACTTTGCAGTAGCCTCCTTCAGCTGGCTCCCTCTCTCTGCTATATCCACTAATATACTGCCCTGGATTCAAGTCTCTGCATTTCCTACCTTCCAAAAAGTGGTTGCTTTTCTATTTGTAGTATTGCAGTGTTTCTTTTCTCAGATCTCTGATTGATTTCACAGGTATTCAGAATGATTTGACAACTATCTAGCTGAATTCCAGGGACCAGATGAACTTAGGGTCCCTTACTCATCCACCATCTTAACTCCTCCCCCACTCTTTTTATTTCTGTTTGTTGTACAGAGAAGTGTACTTGGAACATATTGGGAGTTATAAAGTTTTTTTTTTCTTGTAATTCTTTCTACTTGTTTATATTAAAGGGTTAAAATCTGTCTGGCTTACGGGAGGATAAATGCCTTCATTATGATTGCAGAACATGCCTGAGAAAAGACCGAAATGGGAACAGTGGGAGAGTGACTGAGCTAGAAGTGTTGCTTGGGACAGCGGATTTGTCACTGATACCTCATATATCAAGTCAGGCAGGAACTATGCATGCCTTCAGGAAAATCTGGGCTGGCCACAAAATTGTTAATTAAATGAGTTTTGTATACATTGATATGCAATGGTAAATTGTAGTAATTATAATGTAATTCATTAGAAATTTTGTCAGTTCTAGTATACTGTCTTTTGAACTAAAGTGCCATAAGATATACTTTTAAAATGTTACTGTATATTTCTTAAATGCTGTATGTATAATATCCGGCACTTTAATTGTATTTTGAAACCACAGAGAGATTTTGATGAAGCATGTTCATTAGGATGAATTAATTATACATGCAATAACCATGAAACAGGTGTTTGGCTGTAAGAAGGGTATTTAATTAAAAAGAAAAAAAGATCCTAAACTACTATTTCATAGTCTATCCTTATTTATGGACTCTCTCACAGAATAAAAATGATGGTAAATTAATAAAAAATTATGACTAAACACTTAGATCCTCTTTTGGTAAATGCTCTTTATAGATGAAAACTGGTATATTTATAGTATAAAACAATACTTGTACGTACCTATTCTTAAAAAGTTTCAATTTTTACATTTTATTCTATTTCATTGTGCTCAAAATAATCCGAGTTGAGTGTTCTTGCACTGAAAGACTTGAAAATTGCCTGAAATAGTCTTGGACATATAGATATAGCTAATAAATATAATCTAAAACATATGATTGTGTAGGTTAAGTTTGCATTTCTCGGTTGGTTACATGTTTGGGCCCTCAAACTTTTAAGATTCTGTCATTGAATCAATCCTTTCTTATAGGATTTGGAGTCACCTTTCTTTTTTCTTTTTTTTATTTAATTTTTTATTTTTTATAAACATATATTTTTATCCCCAGGGGTACAGGTCTGTGAATCACCAGGTTTACACACTTCACAGCGCTCACCAAAGCACATACCAACCCCAATGTCCATAATCCGACCCCCTTCTCCCAAACCCCCTCCCCCCAGCAACCCTCAGTTTGTTTTGTGAGATTAAGAGTCATTTATGGTTTGTCTCCCTCCCAATCCCATCTTGTCCCATTGATTCTTCTTCTACCCACTTAAGCCCCCATGTAGCATCTCCACTTCCTCATATCAGGGAGATCATATGATAGTTGTCTTTCTCTGCTTGACTTATTTCGCTAAGCATGATACGCTCTAGTTCCATCCATGTTGTCGCAAATGGCAAGATTTCATTTCTTTTGATGGCTGCATAGTATTCCATTGTGTATATATACCACATCTTCTTGATCCATTCATCTGTTGATGGACATCTAGGTGCTTTCCATAGTTTGGCTATTGTGGACATTGCTGCTATAAACATTCGGGTGCATGTGCTCCTTTGGATCACTACGTTTGTATCTTTAGGGTAAATACCCAATAGTGCACTTGCTGGGTCATAGGGCAGTTCTATTTTCAACATTTTGAGGAACCTCCATTCTGTTTTCCAGAGTGGTTGCACCAGCTTGCATTCCCACCAACAGTGTAGGAGGGTTCCCCTTTCTCCGCATCCTCGCCAGCATCTGTCATTTCCTGACTTGTTGATTTTAGCCATTCTGACTGGTGTGAGGTGATAGCTCATTGTGGTTTTGAATTGTATTTCCCTGATGCCGAGTGATATGGAGCACTTTTTCATGTGTCTGTTGGCCATCTGGATGTCTTCTTTGCAGAAATGTCTGTTCATGTCCTCTGCCCATTTCTTGATTGGATTATTTGTTCTTTGGGTGTTGAGTTTGCTAAGTTCTTTATAGATTCTGGACACTAGTTCTTTATCTGATATGTCGTTTGCAAATATCTTCTCCCATTCTGTCAGTTGTCTTTTGATTTTGTTAACTGTTTCCTTTGTTGTGCAAAAGCTTTTGATCTTGATGAAATCAAAATAGTTCATTTTTGCCCTTGCTTCCCTTGCCTTTGGCATTGTTCCTAGGAAGAAGTTGCTGCGGTTGAGGTCGAAGAGGTTGCTACCTGTGTTCTCCTCAAGGATTTTGATGGATTCCTTTCGCACATTGAGGTCCTTCATCCATTTTGAGTCTATTTTTGTGTGTGGTGTAAGGAAATGGTCCAATTTCATTTTCCTGCATGTGGCTGTCCAATTTTCCCAGCACCATTTATTGAAGAGGCTGTCTTTTTTCCATTGGACATTCTTTCCTGCTTTGTCGAAGATTAGTTGACTGTAGAGTTGAGGGTCTATTTCTGGGCTCTCTATTCTGTTCCATTGATCTATGTGTCTGGTTTTGTGCCAGTACTATGCTGTCTTGATGATGACAGCTTTGTAATAAAGCTTGAAGTCCGGAATTGTGATGCCACCAACGTTGGCTTTCTTTTTCAATATCCCTTTGGCTATTCAAGGTCTTTTCTGGTTCCATATAAATTTTAGAATTATTTGCTCCATTTCTTTGAAAAAGATGGATGGTACTTTGATAGGAATCGCATTAAATGTGTAGATTGCTTTAGGTAGCATAGACATTTTCACAATATTTATTCTTCCAATCCAGGAGCATGGAACATTTTTCCATTTCTTTGTGTCTTCCTCAATTTCTTTCATGAGTACTTTATAGTTTTCTGAGTATAGATTCTGTGCCTCTTTGGTTAGGTTTATTCCTAGGTATCTTATGGTTTTGGGTGCAATTGTAAATGGGATTGACTCCTTAATTTCTCTTTCTTCTGTCTTGCTGTTGGTGTAGAGAAATGCAACTGATTTCTGTGCATTGATTTTATATCCTGACACTTTACTGAATTCCTGTATAAGTTCTAGCAGTTTTGGAGTGGAGTCTTTTGGGTTTCCACATATACTATCATATCATCTGTGAAGAGTGATAATTTGACTTCTTCTTTGCCAATTTGGATGGCTTTAATTTCCTTTTGTTGTCTGATTGCTGAGGCTAGGACCTCTAGTACTATGTTGAATAGCAGTGGTGATAATGGACATCCATGCCGTGTTCCTGACCTTAGCGGAAAAGCTTTCAGTTTTTCTCCATTGAGAATGATATTTGTGCTGGGTTTTTCATAGATGGCTTTGATGATATTGAGGTATGTGCCCTCTATCCCTACACTTTGAAGAGTTTTGATCAGGAAGGGATGCTGTACTTTGTCAAATGCTTTTTCAGCATCTATTGAGAGTATCATATGGTTCTTGTTTTTTCTTTTATTGATGTGTTGTATCAAATTGACTGATTTGCGGATGTTGAACCAACCTTGCAGCCTGGAATAAATCCCACTTGGTCATGGTGAATAATCCTTTTAATGTACTGTTGAATCCTATTGGCTAGTATTTTGTTGAGTATTTTCGCATCTGTGTTCATCAAGGATATTGGTCTATAGCTCTCTTTTTTGGTGGGATCCTTGTCTGGTTTTGGGATCAAGGTGATGCTGGCCTCATAAAATGAGTTTGGAAGTTTTCCTTCCATTTCTATTTTTTGGAACAGTTTCAGGAGAATAGGAATTAGTTCTTCTTTAAATGTTTGGTAGAATTCCCCCAGGAAGCTGTCTGGCCCTGGGCTTTTGTTTGTTTGGAGATTTTTAATGACTGTTTCAATCTCCTTACTGGTGATGGGTCTGTTCAGGCTTTCTACTTCTTCCTGGTTCAGTTGTGGTAGTTTATATGTTTGTAGGAATGCATCCATTTCTTCCAGATTGTCAAATTTATTGGCGTAGAGTTGCTCATAGTATGTTCTTATAATAGTTTGTATTTCTTTGGTGTTAGTTGTGATCTCTCCTCTTTCATTCATGATTTTATTTATTTGGGTCCTTTCTCTTTTCTTATGATAAGTCGGGCCAGGGGTTTATCAATTTTATTAATTCTTTCAAAGAACCAGCTCCTAGTTTCGTTGATTTGCTCTATTGTCTTTTTGGTTTCTATTTCATTGATTTCTGCTCTGATCTTTATGATTTCTCTTCTCTTGCTGGGCTTAGGGTTTCTTTCTTGTTCTTTCTCCAGCTCCTTTAGGTGTAGGGTTCGGTTGTGTACCTGAGACCTTTCTTGTTTCTTGAAAAAGGCTTGTACCGCTATATATTTTCCTCTCAGGACTGCCTTTGTTGTGTCCCACAGATTTTGAACTGTTGTATTTTCATTATCATTTGTTTCCATGATTTTTTTCAATTCTTCTTTAATTTCCCGGTTGACCCATTCATTCTTTAGAAGGATGCTGTTTAGTCTCCATGTATTTTGGTTCTTTTCAAACTTCCTTTTGTGGTTGAGTTCTAGCTTTAGAGCATTGTGGTCTGAAAATATGCAGGGAATGATCCCAATCTTTTGATACCAGTTGAGTCCTGATTTAGGACCGAGGATGTGATCTATTCTGGAGAATGTTCCATGTGCACTAGAGAAGAATGTGTATTCTGTTGCTTTGGGATGAAATGTTCTGAATATATCTGTGATGTCCATCTGGTCCAGTGTGTCGTTTAAGGCCTTTATTTCCTTGCTGATCTTTTGCTTGGATGATCTGTCCATTTCAGTGAGGGGAGTGTTAAAGTCCCCTACTATTATTGTATTATTGTGGATGTGTTTCTTTGATTTTGTTATTAATTGGTTTATATAGTTGGCTGCTCCCACGTTGGGGGCATAGATATTTAAAATTGTTAGATCTTCTTGTTGGACAGACCCTTTGAGTATGATATAGTGTCCTTCCTCATCTCTTATTATAGTCTTTGGCTTAAAATCTAATTGATCTGATATAAGGATTGCCACTCCTGCTTTCTTCTGATGTCCATTAGCATGGTAAATTCTTTTCCACCCCTTCACTTTAAATCTGGAGGTGTCTTCGGGCTTAAAATGAATTTCTTGGAGGCAACATATAGATGGGCTTTGGTTTTTTATCCATTCTGATACCCTGTGTCTTTTGACAGGGGCATTTAGCCCATTAACATTCAGGGTAACTATTGAGAGATATGAATTTAGTGCCATTGTATTGCCTGTAAGGTGACTGATACTGTATATGGTCTCTGTTCCTTTCTGATCTACCACTTGTAGGCTCTCTCTTTGCTTAGAGGACCCCTTTCAATATTTCCTGTAGAGCTGGTTTGGTGTTTGCAAATTCTTTCAGTTTTTGTTTGTCCTGGAAGCTTTTAATCTCTCCTTCTATTTTCAATGATAGCCTGGCTGGATATAGTATTCTTGGCTGCATGTTTTTCTCATTTAGTGCTCTGAAAATATCATGCCAGCTCTTTCTGGCCTGCCAGGTGTCTGTGGATAAGTCAGCTGCCAATCTAATATTTTTACCATTGTATGTTACAGACTTCTTTTCCCAGGCTGCTTTCAGGATTTTCTCTTTGTCACTGAGACTTGTTAATTTTACTATTAGGTGACAGGGTGTGGGCCTATTCTTATTGATTTTGAGGGGGGTTCTCTAAACTCCTGAATTTTGATGCTCGTTCCCTTTGCTATATTGGGGAAATTCTCCCCAATAATTCTCTCCAGTATACTTTCTCCTCCCCTCTCTCTTTCTTCTTCTTCTGGAATCCCAATTATTCTAATGCTGTTTCATCTTATGGTGTCACTTATCTCTCAAATTCTCCCCTCGTGGTCCAGTAGCTGTTTGTCCCTCTTTTGCTCAGCTTCTTTATTCTCTGTCATTTGGTCTTCTATATCACTAATTCTTTCTTCTGCCTTAGTTATCCTAGCAGTGAGAGCCTCCATTTTTGATTGCACCTCATTAATAGCTTTTTTTTATTTCAACTTGGTTAGATTTTAGTTCTTTTATTTCTCCAGAAAGGGCTTTTATATCTCTTGATAGGGTTTCTCTAATATCTTCCATGCCTTTTTCGAGCCTGGCTAGAACGTTGAGAATTGTCATTTTGAACTCTAGATCTGACATATTATCAATGTCTGTATTGATTAGGTCCCTAGCCTTCGGTACTGCCTCTTGTTCTTTTTTTTGTGTTAAATTTTTCCGTCTTGTCATTTTGTCCAGATAAGAGTATATGAAGGAGCAAGTAAAATACTAAAAGGGTGGCAACAACCCCAGGAAAATATGCTTTAACCAAATTAGAAGAGATCCCAAATCGTGAGGGGGGAGAAAGGGGATAAAAAGAGGTTCAAAAAGGAAGAAAGAAAAAAAAAGAAAAAAGAGAAAAAAAGAAAAGAAAAGAATTTAAAAAAGTAAATAAATTTAAAAAATTTAAAAAAGAAAATATATATATATATATATTGGATAAACTAGTTAAAAAACGTTAAAAAAGAAAAAGGTAAAAGTTAAAAAAAAAATTTACCAGAAGGTGAGAAACCTAACAAAAAATGAAAAAAAAAAAATTAAATTAACTGCAAGACTAAAGAAAATCACACGGAAAATGCCATGAGTTCCGTGCTTTGCTTTCTCCTCCTCTAGAATTCTGCTGCTCTCCTTGGTATTGAAACCACACTCCTTGGTAGGTGAACTTGGTCTTGGCTGGATTTCTTGTTGATCTTCTGGGGTAGGGGCCTTTTGTAGTGATTCTCAAGTGTCTTTGCCCCAGGGGCTGGGTTGAGTAATCCCCTCGGGTTTGCTTTCAGGAGCTTTTGTTCCCTGAGTGCTTTCCATAGAGTTCCAGAGGACGGGAATACAAATGGCGGCCTCCTCGTCTCCAGCCTGTAGGAGCCGAAAACCCAGGGCCCCACTCCTCAGTGCGCCCTCAGAGAACAGCGCCCAGTTTTGGAGTCATCTTTCTTACTATTACCTTTAACAGGCACAAATTTCAAACATTCTGGAGTAGGTAAGTAATCAGGTATATTATTTCTCTGGAAAGTTCAAGTGTTTGCAAATTACAGCAGGTGGTGACAGGTTATAAGAAAGAAAATAGCTTTTCTTAGCTTTTAATGTAAAAGGCCCTCACATAATCTTTGGATAAATTTAGAATTACCATATTTAAATTCAGATGAGGAGGATCTTGTAAATGTCCAGAGCACATAGCTGATGGCTCTGTATTCAGAGTCCCACATTTTACAGCCAAGAGATTTTGCAGATGTTGGCCCTGGCAGTGGTTCACAAAGAATAATTGCTTCTGGGACTCCTTAGTGTTTGAGTTCTAAAATGGTACTCTTCCTCTAATGTTCATGGAGAAGCAACAGGAGGAGCTGGCTTTGCAGTGAGTCAGAAAGATTAAGTCTGTAGCAAGTTCAGCCATGTATCAGCTGAAGCTTTCCTTTATGTCTGATCTTTCTTCTAAATATTATACCTATGAGCACATGAGCACACACACCACTGTTCTACAAGTACAAATAACATATTTGTGTGTCAAAACATGAGAATACATGCAAAAAGTCATCCCAATAAGCTTCAAGAGCTGGAGCTGGCCTTATTTATATCCTTTGAAAAATTTCTCAACCACTTTGTTTGGCATATATTAGTTAAGTGCTAGATGCTTGAAACACTTGGTTTTATTTAATTATGTTATTTTGTAACAAGTTTTGGTCTTCAGGTTTTTGTGATCTTAGTAATAGTGCACATATTCTTACCAGAATGTCTACAGTATGTTATTTTCCCCAAAAGAAAATGCACAGGTCATTCTATTCTGTGGGGATGCTTTTCTTGTGGAGGAGATAAGAGAGGAGTTCTTCTAATAACTTTTCCTGCTGAATAGAATGACCTAGATTTGTTGTATACTGGCAAAGCTGCTAGAGGATATTTTTACGTTGCCATTTTGTCCTCAAGAGTTATCTAACTGATTTCACCATATGAAATCCCTTTCAAGTCTGTCTTCTGACAATGTGGATATGCTATTCGATTTGTAGTATCAGAAAGCTGAAAGGCAAGAGGTAAGAGTTAGCTGAAAATAGGAGATAAGAGTTCATATTTCTCCTGACCAGTAAAAAAAAAAAAAAATCTACCCGGTAAAGGAAATTTAGTAAGATCTCTTCTTGTCACACTCATTATTTTGTAGGAACTATTTTAATTATTATAAAATACCTTTAAAAAAAATCTTGAATTACCATGACAGTCTACAGTTTGAAAAAAGACAAAACAATGTGAATGATGTAAAAATAAGTCATAACCTTGCCCCAGCTGCATACAATTGCCTTCTAATGTCTTGATGAAATGAAACATCTTTATTTCACACTTAATTTCCAATGGACTGATTGTCATATGTGATGCTTAATTTGTCTCTGTTTGTATCTAATTAATAGATATGATAAGTGTATTTACCAAGTTTTGCAAGTGAGCTGTACAAGAACATATGTCAAGCTATTCAGCTTCCTTGGTAAACCATTATTCGTGATTTGTGTATCTGGTAGTTAATTGAAGGACAAACTTTTTTAAAGCATAAAACTCCTATTAATACCAAATGCAAATTTTCAGACAAGCAGTAGATAGTTATTTAATTCAGTGCTATAGTATTCTGTTAACTAGAATAAATGAATGGATTTCGGTTTGAAGCTATTGAATCTACCCACCTGTCTGAATTCCTCTCAGCTCACTAACTGGGTTATGGAATTTTACTGGTGTGTTTTACTAGTAAAGGACTCAATAAATTCCCAATCTATCTTTAAAACTCTGTACCTTAGAACAAGTTGATCTCTTTCACCATAGAGAAGAGTAAACCTATTCACTCTTTGGCCTATATAGCATCTCTAAGCACACAATATTAAATCCAATGTGTAAACACTTAAAAATGGAGAAATACATTCATGAAGCAAGAGATTGCTGGTTTTAACATTTCCAACTTGGATAAAAAGACTCTGACCTCTGTCTCTCTCTCCACACTGTATACTTATCAACAACTGTAATGTCATCATACATAGAAGAGGGGTCTAACATAACCACATAGCTAGATCACTAAAGCTATGTCTATAACTATTGATATTGATATATTTGTATATATTACACAGAACATTAATATCCTGACAATTACTTTGCACAGAATATTTTGTTTTATTTTATTGATTTGAAAATTAATAAGAATAAAAACAAGAATGAAAGAAAATATAAAATGGGCCTAAATAAATCATGATAAAGGCATGAAGACATTTTTAAAACATTGTTCATGAGATCATAGCACGTACATTGTACTTTTGCCTGTTCCTCTAGCTAGCAATAGTCAATATCACCAAATACCTAACCTTTTTATGGTAATAAAAGATCAAGTAGTGCATAGTTTTTGTTTTTGTTGTTGCTTTGTAAGCCACGGGATTTTTTTTTTTAAAGGTTTTATTTACTTATTTGACAAACAGAGATCACAAGTAGGCAGAGAGGCAGAGAGAGAGAGAGAGGAGGAAGCAGGCTCCCCACTGAGCAGAGAGCCTGATGCGGGACTTGATCCCGGGACCCCGAGATCATGACCTGAGCCGAAGGCAGCAGCTTAACCCAGGCGCCCCTGTAAACCACGGGATTTATCATTTGATTTTAACTAGTACGCTTTTTGTATAATATATTTATTTATTTCTTAGAGAGGGTAAGAGCACCCAGGTGGTACAGGGGTGTGGCAGAGGGAAAGGGAGAGAGAGAATTTTAAGCAGGCTCCACACCTAGTTCAGAGCCTGACTAAGGGCTTGATCTCATGACCCTGAGACCATGAACACAGTCAAAATCAATAGGTGGATGCTTACTAACTGAGTCACCCAGGTGCTCCTGTCATTTGATTTTAAAAGACCATGGGGCATAAAGAAATCATGTTTTTTTTTCCTTTCAACATCGATGGAAATTGGTATTTGAGAAGACATTATCATTAGCAGCAACTATCTATTGAGATTCTACTTTCTGTTGTGTTTTGGTGCTGGGTTACAGCGTGGTATAAGACATGACTTTTATCTGGAAAGGTAAACATTTAGGTTGGAAAGTTATATTCTTTCTTTGGTAATTTTTGAGTGATTTTACTACATTGTTTTCTGTGTGCTACTAATGTCCTAGTCTTTAATGTTCAGAAGAAAATAAATCACTTAGTTATCTAATATAATCAAATAGATTTTTGAATTTTTTTGAATTCCAAAAACCATGATAGACACAGAAAAATGTGGAATATTTCAAAAATTTATTGCAATAATATATGAAATATTAATTTCCTAAGAGAAAATTGAGTAAATATTTATTTATAAAAATATTTTCTATTTTTAATATAGTTATATATATAACTATGTTGTGATATATCTATATATAATGAAATGTTCACAAATAATGTTAAAAATCATCAAAAATTAATATATTATGTTTTAGAAAAAAATAATACATTATATATTCATTAAGATAAATAAATAAAATTAAGTAAACATTAAGGAAAAATGAAATCTTACAATTTGCTACAAAAATGATGAACCAAGATGCTGAGTGAAATAATTCAGACAGAGAAAGACAAATACTGCATGATTTCACTTACATGTGGGATCTAAACAAATAAAACAAAACAGACTCATAAATACAGAAAACAAACTGGTGGTTGGTGGCAGAGTTTGGGGGGAGCTGTGTTGAGAGATGGATGAAATAGGTTAGGGGATTAAGAGATACAAACTTCCAGTTATAAAATAAATAAGTTACAGGGATATATAGTAGTACAACATAAGGAATATAGTCACTAATATTATAATAAGTTTGCATGTTAACAAATAGTAACTAGATTCATTGTGGTGATCACTTTTTAGAATTATGTAAATGTTTAATTGCTATGTGGTATACCTGAAACTAATATAATATTGTATGTCAACTATACTCCAAATTTATTAATAGATAAATAGTTGTATTTAATTTAAGAAATTACCTGATGTTCTAAACATAATTGTAATTCTTGAAATTGTGATTTTGTTCCCCAGAGAAGAGATTATCAAAAAAAAGGAAAAAAAAAAGAGACAAAGGGAAAAAAATGAGCATAGAATTGTCTCTTCCTGTACAAACATTTGTGTGTGTGTAAATTGTATGTATAAAACAAATAATACACATATATATGTAGTTTTAGTGACTGATTTCATAAATACAGCTTTTCTTTTCTTTTTAATTGTTTTTATTAACATATAATGTATTGTTTTCCCCAGGATTACAGGTCTGTGATCATCTGGCTTACACATTTCACAGCACTCACCATGGCACAGACCCTCCCCAATGTCCATAATCCAACCACCCTATCCCTATTCCCCCAACCCCCAGCAACCCTCAGTTCGTTTTGTGAGATTAAGAGTCTCTTATAGTTTGTCTCCTTCCTGACCCCATCTCGTTTCATTGTTTCCTTCCATACCCTCCAAACCCCCTGCTCTGTCTTTCAAATTCCTCATATCAGAGAGATCATATGACAATTTTCTTTCTCTGATTGACTTACTTCATTCAGCATAATACCCTCTACTTCCATCCATGTTGTTGCATATGGCAAGATTTAATTTCTTTTGATGGCTGCATAGAATTCCATTGTATATATAAACCACATCTTCTTATCCATTCATCTGTTGATGGACATCTAGGTTCTTTCCATAGTTTGGCTACTAGGACATTGCTGTTATAAACATTTGGGTGCATGCGATCTTTCAGATCACTACATTTGTATCTTTAGGGGAAATACCCAGTAGTGTGATTGCTGGGTTGTAGGGTTTTCAACCTTTTGAGGAGCCTCATGTTATTTTCCAGAGGGGCTGCACCTAACTTGCATTCCCAACAGCAGTGTAGGAAGATTCTCCTTTCTCCGCATCCTCGCCAACGTCTATCTTTTCCTGACTGGTTAATGTTAGCCATTCTGACTGGTGTGAGGTGGTATCTCATTGTGGTTTTGATTTGTATTTCCCTGATACTGAGTGCTGTTGAACACTTTTTCATGCATCTATTAGCCATTTGGATGTCTTCTTTGCAGAAATGTCTGTTCATGTCTTCTGCCCATTTCTTGATTCAGTTATTTGTTCTTTGAGTGTTGAGTTTCATAAGTTCTTTATACATTTTGGAAACTAGCCCTTTATCTGATATATCATTTGTGAATATCTTCTCCCATTCTGTCAGTTGTCTTTTGGTTTTGTTGACTGTTTCCTTTGTTGTGCAAAAGCTTTGGATCTTGATGAAGTCGCAGTAGTTCATTTTTGCCCTTGCTTCCCTTGCCTTTGTTGATGTTTCTAGGAAGAAGTTGCTGTGGCTGAGGTCAAAGAGGTTGCTGCCTGTGTTCTCCTCAAGGATTTTGATGGATTCCTGTCTCACATTGAGGTCTTTTATCCATTTTGAGTCTATTTTTGTGTGTGGTGTAAGGAAATGGTCCAGTTTCATTCTTCTGCATGTGGTGTCCAATTTTCCCAAAACCGTTTTTTGAAGAGACTGTCTTTTCCCCATTGGATATTCTTTCCCGCTTTGTTGAAGATTAGTTGACCATGGAGTGGAGGGTCCATTTCTGGGCTCTCTATTCTGTCCCCTTGATCTATGTGTCTATTTTTGTGCCAGTACCATACTGTCTTGATGATGACAGCTTTGTAATAGAGCTTGAAGTCAGGAATTGTGATAGCATCAACTTTGGCTTTCTTTTCAACATTCCTCTGGCTATCTGCAGTCTTTTCTGGTTCCATATAAATTGTAGGATTATTTGTCCCATTTTTTTGAAAAAAATTGATGGTATTTTGATAGGGATTGCATTAAATGTGTACATTGCTTTAGATAGCACAGATATTTTCATATTTGTTCTTCCAATCCTTGAGCATGGAACGTTTTTCCATTTCTTTGTGTCTTCCTCAATTTCTTTCATGAGTATACTATAGTTTCCCAAGTACAGATTCTTTGCCTTTTTGGTTAGGTTTATTCCTAGATATCTTATGGTTTTGGGCTTAAATACATATTTTCTAAGTTATGCACTGAACTTACTCATGTGTTTCATACACAAAATTTATCAGAAACATAGACTTTGTTAGAAGGTAAAAATTGACATGAAACCTAGTACTCTATAGAGCTTACAAACTAGCTCCCCATAAACATTGTCTGATAATTGACATTTGACTCTCTGTGCCCTCTTTGAAGTAATTTTATTATCACAGTTCTGCAGTGTTTAGAACTCTGAGAACATCACAACTTATCCTGGTATCCTTGTTCATGTTTCTGCTGAAAAGACTACTTCTTGCTGAGTTAATTGTCCCCAAATGTCAGTGATATAAAACAAAATTTTGAAATTTTCTTTGCACACCATATCCAGTGTGGGTGGCCAAGGAGGTCCCAATCATTTCCCGTGCCACAGTGAGATAGAGTCATGGCAAATCATACACTGACTCCCAAAGAGTTCACTAGGAGGTGGATTGTACTTGTGGAAACGTATTCTGTGATACCTATTTTTTGACAATCCCTCCTAGCTTAGTTTTATTCTCTCCCTTCGGAATATTTCAGCTGTGTTCTTTGAACTCCATTCCTATGTAAACAACCTTAACCTCATCCCAAATTCTTCTACTTCCTTCTTAGCTAAAATCATATTCTCTGGAAAACATCTTGTCCTGAAACTATCATGGCTATTCAATGCTGTTTTTCACATCATGACAACTGGAAATATATTTTTTATCATCATTATGTAACTTCCAAACAATAGGTTTATTAAGATTGAAAGATTTGTTGAAACAAACACATAGGGATGCCTGGGTGGCTCAGGTGGTTAAGCATCTGGCTTCAGCTCATGTCATGATCTTGGGGTCCTGGGATTGAGCCCAATGTTGGGCTCCCTGCTTAGCTAAGAGTCTGCTTCTCCCTCTCCCTCTACTCCCCACTCGTGCTTACCTTTTCTCTCTCTCAAATAAATAAAATCTTAAAAAAACCACATAAACTTACAAAATCAAGCCAAAAATAGTAACAATGTCAAAACAACAATAACCATACAACAATGAAAACTCAAGTCTACATATTTGAGTGTTTTGTCACTTTCTATCATTCACTAATGTCAGCTGACGATCTTCTTCCACCTGGGTCAGTCTTTTTCCCCAGCTATTTATTTTTTCCTTCCTTCCTTTATTTCTTTCTTTTTAAGGATTGTCTTAAAGTGTGAGTGGAGTGTGAGTGTGAGTGGAGTGGAGGGGACAGAGGGAGATGGAGTATCGCAAGCAGACTCCATACCGAGTGGAGTCTTACAACTCTGAGCTCATGATAAGTTGAAACTACGAGTCTGATACCCAACTGCATGAGCCACCCAAACACTCTATCCCAACTATTTGTACACTAGGTTGACTTCAGTAGCCCTGATATATATCTGCTTTCTCCCAAAAGTTTGTTTCCCTCTTCTACTCAATTTGTATTCTCTCTATTCTAGAGCATTTTAATTTTCTTTTATAGTACCCTCAAATGATTTGTCTTTCTTTCCTTGTACCATATGGAAAATTTTAACCCCAGTGTCATATGGAAATTTGCCTTCTCTACTCATACTTTAGGACTCTAGACATTTGTTTCCAGTTCTTGGTTCTTCTTTGCTTTATCTATCAATCCTTTTGTGTGATCTTTATCAGCTATCTTGCATTTTCTCCCATTAGCTATGTCAAAACTTTCTAAGTCTTCAAACCTCTACCCAATCTTTTTCCCATTTCTACTTTCCTTCTTATTACATGACCCTACTTTCTCTTCAAAAATAAAATGGAGACCAGACTCATTATTAGAAATAAAGGTACTTTTTTATTCATCTTTGCTTTCTGCCCTCTGTTAAAGTAAAAGTTAAATGGAAGTCATTCATCTAGGATTATTTCTTACATGTGTAACTATGGATTATATAAGCATTTTGTCCATAGCATCTTCAAACCTTTCTTCAGGCCATTCTATTAGCAATTTACCCATGGGAAAAAGCATTTAATTTACAAAATCCTATTTTTCTTAGCACTGTGCTTTCTATGAACTACCATTGCTTCTCTTTCCTTCATTTCAGTTTCTTAGAATCATCTGTTCTCATTCTCTCTCTAATTTCTGACTTTTCATTTCTTACTGTATTCATGTAACCTGTCTTTCTGGATCCGTCAGTTTAACTGATGATATTTTTGTCGTGGTAGCAAAGTCCTTCCACTACCCAAATCCAATAGCCCTGATTGTTCATTACCTCCTTATTACCATGCCATCCATTGCTCTGGGAACATCTTTCCTGATGGTCTTCCTATGTCTCTGACTCCACTTCCTAGTTTTTCCTTCATGAAATATGCTTTCTCTAAATATTGTTAAATTTGTTCAGCTCCAGAGTTGTATTACATATCTTCTATTCTTCCTCCACACTCAGGGAGGTTATATAAATGTCCAGGCTATTCTTGCCCCTTCATATATGCATATACCAATTTGTTTTAAGCCTACATTTCACATTCTAACCTGTCTTATGAAATCCAGATATATTTAAAAGTTTTCTAGGAATTTCCACTTAAATTTTCTATCATCTCCTCTAACATAAATAAATCTGAACTCACTCTTTTCTTCCAAAATACTTTTCATGGCTCCCTCTTGTGTTGAATGAAATCATCCTCCAAGCTTGAGTCCATAGTTCTTTTTTATCTTGTATATTCAATTAGTATCAGATATATTAAAATTGCTAATATATCATATATTCAGTTCACTTCCCTTCTTCCTCAGAGCCACTAGCTCAATTCAGGACTTTATAATTTCCTATAGGTTTTCATATTTGCTTTGTTACCTGACTTGTCCCTCCTCTTTACAAGTTGTTCTCCACGCTGCTGCTAAAATTGCTTTTGCAAAGGCAAATCTAATAACACTATCCTATCTGTAAAATCCTTAGGCATCCCAAACTCCACAATAAAGTTCCAGTTTTTTGCACAGATTAAAGTCCTTTGTGATTCTGATTTCTGTTAGTCTTCAAGATCAGCTTTTACAACATTTCCTTTGAACTTAATGTTTCATTCGTACAAACTTGCTTTTTAATCAGTGAAACCCTTTCCCAGCCTTCTTCTATTATGCATTATAACTATTACCTGAGATTCATTTCCCATTGCTTCTTCACTCCTGTTCTGTCCCCATTGAGCTAATTCTTGTTCACCCTTCAGGAATCCTACCCAGATATTCCTATTTGGGTTAGTTTTCATTCCCCTTTGCTCTACTGACTTTCCCTTCGAGCTTCATAATTCCACTTGTAAGCTTTCAGAATATATGAACAGTGTCTAATTCAGGTTTATATCCCTGGCACTGAGCACAATGTCTATTGGTACACAATAATAATTGCTAGTTGCTGTTGAACAAAAAGTTAGGGAACTTCATCCTTTTAACCTAATGTGTTTTTTCTTTTTCAAGAAAAGAAGTTTTAGGAACTATTTTCTTTGGAGAAGGTTTTATATTTAGCCATGTTAACAAGATATAAACACAAAATTTCAGAAAGCCTATTACTAAAGAGGCTGTATAAGAAGTCCAACAACCAGACAATATTTTCTTAAATAGGGAGATTATTCTAAAGTGAGAGAGTACATGAACTTTCTCAAAAGAAAAAGGCTGTATGTAGAAGGTGGGAAACAAGGGAGAGACAAAATTCATTAGTCACTGATGCTTTGTCCTCTGTTTTACCACTACATTAGGTTTATGCATGTAACTTCCCTGAACATTTGTTAATTCATTACATTTCTAGTCCTGCATTCCCTTTTAATGGTAAACTTCATCCAGTACACTATCATGAAACTTTGGCCAGTCTGGACATTTACAAAGACAAGTTAAAACTGGAAAACAATGTTGAATTCCCTATTAAAGCCCATTAACGAAACTCTCTGTTCATCAAAATAGCCAAACATTTTGATGTTTGCTACCATTAAAATCAGGCACACATTGCAGTAGGATTCAGACATGGAAAAATCAGTGCCTACTCAAGATCTGTTGAGTAGGGGAGAAAGTCTCTTAAATAGAACACCATGGTTTATTAATGTATAACTCCATGTTTTACTCGTGTATCCCTACTGCCTAACATGGCGCTCTGCTCATTCAATCCCCTTAATCATTTTTTGTATCTTAGCGGAAAAACACAAAAATAGAAATGTATAAGGCTAGAGATTTGTATAATGTACTGAAGGACTGTAATTCAAAATCAGTACATTCTTTCTAGGGGAGATAGAAGCATTAAGAAAAATTACGACATAAGGAATTTTAGTATGTTCACTTTTCTGTGGAATCTGGAATTTAAAAAAAAATATTTTCCTTCCATTTCTCTCTCTCTTTCCATGGATCTAAAAATCAAATTCCTTACCACACAATAAATTATTTTTATTTCAAAAACTGTATTTTAGAAATTTATTATAAATATTTGTCATAGTAAAATGAGCAAGTAGTAACTATATGGATAATTATTCTTAATAAGCCAAATAAAAGTAGAGTAGAAAAATGGCATTAACTGTATTCTTTCTAACCATTCTTTCTAGCTGTATTCTTTTTTAGCATTAACTTTATTTATAAAAGAGCAAACAAAAGATAAGAGAGGAAATTCCCGGAGGTTACTAAACTACTAAGCGTGGAGCCTGGATTCATAACTAAGTTTGACTAACTCCAAAGTCCATACCCTGGGTTTTATTCTGGAATTTAAGCCTACAAGTCACTGAGTGTGACTATGTCAGTGAGCTCAGATCACTTAAATGAGCACAGGGCCAGGTGTCTGTGTTTGAGTACCTGAGGTCAGCCTTTAAATTCTTGCAGACTTTTCAACAATAGTTCTGTAAGAGTTAGAATATGTCAAGAAACCAAAATAAACCTCAATATGTACATCACACCATACACCAAAATACTCAAAGTGTACATCACACCATATTATCTCAAAATTTATCATAGAACTGATTTCTAGAAGAAAACAGGAAAAAAATCAGGATGACCTTAGATTAGGCAAATAATTTTATATGTGACACCAAAAGTGCTTTCCCAGTAGGACACCTAGCACATTCCATCCTAGGAAATATGGTATGCTTTGTGAAAGAAACTGTTAAGGAAATGAAAAGATTAACCATGATATGGGTGAAAGTATTTGCAAATCATATTTCTTCCATAGGACTGGTCTCCAGAATATATAAAGATTCCTCAACACTTAACAATAAGAGAATAAACTACTCTCTAAAAATGGGCAAAAGATTAATCAGGCACCTCTTTCAAAAAGACATATAGAGAACCAATAAGCATATGAAAAGATGCTCAACAAAATCATATAAATGCATATCAAGTCAGTAATAAAATACCACTACACATCTATTAGAGTGTCTACAATTAAAAACAAACAAACAATATACAAAACAAACAAACAAAAATATGGCAACAGCAAATGCTGGTAAGGATACAGAGCTACTGAAATTCTCCCATGTTGCTAGTAGAAATGCAAAATGGTCCAGCCACTTTGGAAGACAGTTTGTCAGTTTCTTATAAATCTAAAGATTTACCTACCACATGACACAACAGTTCCACTCCTTGCTATTTACTTAAGAGAAGTATAAACTCACATTCAATCAATATGACCTATCCATGAATGTTTACGGCAACTTATTCCATAATTGTCTCAAACTGTAAATAACCCACATACACTTTTCACCATGGAATAGGTAAATAAATCTGTGGTACAGGTATACAAAGGAATTCTCTGTGATGGTAAAATTGACAGACTGTTGATTTATATAAATAAATTTTTTTAAGTGAGAGAAGCAAAATATTGAGAGCTACAAATTCCACACTTCCATTCATGTGACAGTCTTAAAAAACCAAAACTGTGGGAAAGAAAACAGACAAGTAGTTGCCAGTAACTGAGGGAAGAGGTTGTTCATAAAGGTGTACATTCTGTAGATGTGAAACTGTTCTATTTGGAACTGTAGTAGTAGACTCTATTCATTTGCCAAATCCATATATCTGTACAGTACAAAAAGTAAAATTTGTGTATGCAAATTAAAAAAATAAATCAAGAATATGGGGGAAAGATGGGATCCAGACTGTGACAAATGACTCTATCTCAAAAGTGAATCATACAACCACACTGAATGGGTTGGGGGAGAAAGGAGCTGGCCTAAGTAACTTTAAATATTGTGTTTGACTCAATATTCCAAAGCTAAATACATTTTAAAAACAAAACAGTACAGAAACACTATACCATAGTTGATAAATTTGTTTCTCAAAGGGGTGTAGTTTGGAAACTGTTAAACTATTTTAATGTATGTTAGAGGTGAACAAATTAATAGATACATTGCAAATAATGAGAACTACTATTCTCTCCATTAGATAAAGAAACTACAAATAAGGAAATGGGATGGCTAGGAAAGACTGTCATGCTGAATTAGTTTTGGAGGTATTAAAATGGACCCATATTTTTAAAATTTGCATATGGATATATGTATGTGTATCCATGACTTGGTAAACATGCTTTTATATCCTGGGCCCAACAACAAATGCTAGAAGCATATACCTAGCACCCAGATCATGGAATGTAAAAACTATCTTTTATTTAAAAAAAAAAAAAAAAAAGCTTCAGAGTTTCTTGGAAGTCTGGTTACATCTAGGGGTAAATCAGAGGAAATGCCAGATAAGCTGGATCAGAAAAAATATAAAATGAGTGTGGAGAACCTTGTGATTCCAGAAAGTAGAGCAATGGAAAAGTACATATTTATATCATATATTGTATACTCTCTCTATATAATATATATGTATATGCCAATATATGTGAAGCACACATATCAAAAGGACACAGGAGCCAAAATGGAAGAGCAATTAATGACTAAAGTTAGAACAACTTGATCAGTAAAATAAATAACCACATAATTGGATTATAATCCCCAAAATAAAAATATCCAAAATTATATAAATAAATATATAGATAAATAAGTGTGAAAGTCACAACTCTTCCTTACAGAACTCCAGTTCATGACTATAGAATGAATGAGAATATCACTGTTACGATGTCATAGTAAAAATTATTACAGGAAAAATCCTCTCATGGATTCGGAAATGTGTGGGTGAAAATTCACATGGAAACTGGTGATTTACGTATTCTTACATTCTCTTCCCTAAATACTTCATAATTACAAAAGAAAAAATAATGAGTCTTAAGAGGAGAATCCTAGCAAGGACCACTTTGGAGATCAAAGTTAATTTTATCAGAACTCATATCGGTATTATATGCGAAGTACAGCGTGATGTACAATGTCATGCACTTGAGAAGGGCACCTCACCTCAGTGGTTCCTTCCCAATAATTTCAGTCAAATCATGAGAAAATATCACACTTTCCCTAATTAAGTTACATTCTCAAAATTTATTGACGAGTGCTATTTAATAGAGTCATGGTCATGAAGAAAATGATAGATTGAGTAAATGCCACTAACTGGAGAAATCCATGGTAACTACATACAATAGAGTATCCTGGACTGGATCTTAGAGCAACAATAACAACAAGAAAATGCGGTACATTCGTGGAGAAACTGGTGAAATCCAAATACGTTTTCTACTTTTGCTAATAGTATCATACCAAGGTTATTTTCTTGGTTTTGATAAATGGGCTGTAGTTATATATAAGATGTACATGGGGAAGCTGGCAGGAAGTTGTAGAAGTCTTTGTACTATTTTTGCAACTCTGTTATAAAGCTAAAATTATCTTAAAGATTTAAAAAAATCTCAAAGTTTTAAAGTACCCACTCCTTGCCCTTCCACCCTCCTGGGTTCATTGAGAATCTTACATTCTTCTGTGAATTGTTTATGAAATGTTGCCCTAGCAATCAATTACCTCTGTACTGTATATTTGTCTTTTAATGGTACCAACTTGTCATGTAGCTCAATTAAACTAACATTTGTCTAATAACATGGAAGTATAACTGGGTAGAATCTGCAATGACATTTTCTTGCAACTTTTTGTTGTTCTGTTAGAGAAAGATGCAGCTTCAGAGGATGCTTGCTTCAAGTCATGGCATGCCTGGTGATGCCTACAAAAACTGTCAATTTTATAGCAACCTAATGCTTCCTAACACCCTCTATTCTTGCTTTCTGAAGGTATATCTTTCAGTTGTTTCTTGATTACTCGGTGGAGGTAGAAGCTTCACAGATGTTTTGATTCAGTGGCTGATGTGTCTATTCTTTGAGAACACAATTGGCAGCTTTACAGTCAGCATTCTTAAATGATCAGTGGAGCTCAAACAAGATCCCTTGTTTTATGCAGCTCTTTTGTGAAGACTTCAATATGTGTGCCAGCTGAAAAAAATACCATATATAATGAGTTCTAAACTTTAAATCTAGTGAAGTCTAATTGCCCCTCTTTGGAATTGTGTTGCCACTGACTACAACAGCATTTTTGTGGTACTTTACATAAGCAGAATGAATTTGAATTAGACCGTCTTAATCACATTGAGAAACCAGAGTGGAGGACATTTATATTCTTTTAGCAGAGATACTACTTGCTGCTCAAACTTTAATGCCTGTTCCTTTTAAGGGTTTGCCTTTTTTTTTTTTTTTTTTTTTTTTGGCAAAACCACAATTTCTGACAGTATGCTAACATCTCTAGCTATGACAGCTCTTGCATTAAGATTGACAATATCTGAACAATTCAGAATTGCTTGATGTGTGTGTCGAGCCAACTCTGTAGCATATACACCACTGTTAAAATTCAGCTTTTATAGGCACTTAGCAACACCCCCTCTCTCACCACTTTTAACATGAAGAGCAAGGCTCATGTCCAGCTCCTGACACACAGCAAGAGAATATTTCCTTTTGGGATCAAAAGAGGATATGAGGAAAACAATAAAATAAAATGAAAAAAGACATATTAAGAATAAGAACACAGAATATAGTACATAGTTCTCCAATACTTGGCTTTTTATCTGTGGGGAAGTCTTTTTAATGTCCTCAATCTCAATTACCTTCCTTATAAAATACTAATAATAAGAACTGTCCTCTTTATATCATAGGGCTGTGATATTAATGACTTCAGAAGTTTCACTATGTACAATGAAAAGTTCCAAATATGTTTAAGTTAATATTGCTCTAGTTTTGTTTTGAATTGATATGGCTATGGCTTCTAAGTTCTCATCCTGGTAATTTTACCAAGAATTCCTGAATGCCCAAAGTTTCTGAGGCAGTAATACCAGGTGGCAATCAAATAAAATTACTCTCATTTATTACTGAAATTTAATGTATTTAGGGAGTCTACTGAGTATGAGAAACTTAAGTTTTATATCATTTAGAGCTGCATTTTTCTCTAGTGTTTTTTTAATGCAAAGGTTAGAGAGTCACTTTGAATACTAAACTTCACACTGGCTTGCAGTGAGACTCATTTTGGGACTATATACATAGCAAGGAGAGAGTTCAACTTACACATCATCCTTGTTTTAGCAATAGTCTCTTTCTTTGGATACGGATTTAAAAATCATTTCTATGAGACTTTCTTTGTGTATCTTTTCTAAAATTACAATCATTTTCATCACCCCTGACATGTATTTTTCCCTTCCTGGCTTTATTTTCCTCATCAGCACCTAGAATTATTTCACATACTATATGTTGTACGCATTTATCTTCTTTAATATCTGTTAGCCTACTAAAGTGTAAATTTCCGGAGGTAAGATAGTTTAGTCTATCTTCTTTACGATTATGTCTTCAGCATCCACAATGATGCCTCACATAGTAACCTCCCAAAATATTTATTTAATAAATGATAAAGTTAAAAAAAAAGTTTGTATCTGTTTTTCTATCTCCATTTTTCTCCCCTAACTAAACATGTCAAATATTACTGCATGCTATTAAAAATCTTAATCTAAAAAAAAAAAAAACTAATTTTGAATTTACACTTTTGGTCTTAATATTTTGTGTAAGGAGTGTTAATATATTTATTACCTTTGTGGAGCACCTGGGTATCTCAGTCAAGTAAATATCTGACTCTTGATTTCTGGTTAGGTCATGATCTCAGCATAGTGAGATTGAATCCCACGTTGGTCTTCATACTCAGTGCAAAGTCTACTTAGATTCCATTTTCTCCCTCTTGTTCTGCCCCTCCCCATGCTCAAGCTCTTTCTAAATAAATAAAATCATATATATATATATATATATATATATATATATATATATATACCTTTGAAAATATATATATATACCTTTGAAAATGTATTCACTTTGAGTATTGCATTAATTTCCCAGTTATAAATCCTTAATTTTAATTTATAAATTATTTCGACACATGGATTAGTTACTAATAATAATGGTCACAATGAAGTGATCTGGATTTATCCATTTGATTCATTAACTTTCCTAGGAGGAAAGACTTCTTTGGTACTATTCCTGTGCCAGTGAGTTCTACATACACTTTTCAGCCCCCGAGTACGCCATTCTTTTAATGCTGTGTAACATCACTCATTAGTCAGACAAAAATGGGAGTATTGGTCACAGTTGTGGTTACCATAGTTTAAAGAGAAAGTTAACATTTTGAAGGAAAACAGAGATTGCCAATTATTAAGTTTTTCAAAGCAAAACAAATAAACAGAATATTCCAAAAAACCAATGCACTGCTTAATGCAATGGTGAGAATACATATACTGAATCTTTGACCATCTGCTATATACATTTTAGAAGGAATGGTATGTATGTTTAGAAAGAATGTCTTAGAGGAAGTGTTAACTATATTACCTATAAATACCCCTCTAACTCTAAGATTCTATGATTTTATTATCCCGCTATGCTCTCTAAAATACACTCAAGTGGATCTTTTACAAATCAAATGCATTCTTGGCTAGATGACTAAAGCAACGGTGTAAAATACATATCTTGTAAGTCTGAAATGATTTCAAGAATGGATATTTTGATTATAAGAACATCTCAGTGCTAATTTAAAAATCTGCATATATTATAATATTCTTCTTTGTGTGGTATGTGTATAGTATGTGCATGAATTCTATTTATTTGGGCCTGGAATAATTGAATTTGAGAAATAGCCTCTTTCTTCTAGATTTTTTTCACTAATTTTGCGAAAAAAAAATTTGTGATGATCAAATAATTCTATCAAAATTTAAGAACATCAAATAATTGTTTGAGAATAATGCTTTACCAAGTTAACTTTTGCTACTTTTCTGTGTACTGAAGGTTAGATATTATAAAACCTTAAATTTGCAAATGGCAAAATTAATTATAATTAAATAATTATGTAGTGCTTGAGTTTTATATATATTTCTTCATTATTTGTGTATACTGCTTAAGTCTGAACTTATCAGATATATATTTTCTTATCATTTCCTATCACATTTTGATTATTTGCATAGTTACAGTTTGTTTTATTCAGTTTTAATTGTTTGACTTTTTGGTAATTGGGTGAATTTTTCTTTGTTTCAGTTTTAAAATAGATTTCAACTAATTTGATCATATTTATTTGAAAATAACTCTCTGGTAGTTTGAGCTCCAACATGAGATGGGGAATTTTTTTTTCTAGGTTGTGATAAATTTTATAGCTGTGTACTGATTATTCATTAGAATTAAACCCTAGTCTGCTCTCACTGGTTCCTCTATAGCAGTAGTCCTTAAATCTGCACATTAGAATCTACTGAGGAACTTGAGAAACAGTGTTCTCAAAGCCCATGTTGTACAAATTAAATCATGATTTCTCATGAGTTGGGGCCCAACACAAAGTTCATTCTTTGCTTTTAACTCCCCAGTGATTTTAATGTGCTTCCAGGATTGACAAGTATTAGCCTTCATCCTTTGTTGACTTTGTCAACAAAGTTATTAAAAGACATTTCTTTTGCAATTCCAACCTGAAAGATGTCCAATAATTAAATTCCCAGTCCGTTCATATATCCTGACATATGTTGTTTCCTAATCAGTATTAGGAAGGCACCAAAATCTCAGCTTATTAGAATGGAGACTAAATAATATATTCTCAAAGATAGCTTTGTTTTTCTTTTAAGTTCCTAGATTGTTTTCTTCCTGTCATCTTCAGGATTGTTAACAAGTGATGTGAACTATAAGGTTACTTAACTCTGCTAGGTATGAGTTATTAGGTAGATCATACCTTCTTCTATTTTTTTAGCAGTAGTTTTATTCACTTTATGTATTTTGTATTTCATATTTAAAATCTTTAAAATATGACTTGGTAGATTTTTAAAATATCAGAAGAGAAAATAAAAATTACACAATGTAGGTGACATTAGAAGAAAAAAAAGGAGGGCTGGCGACTGCTGAAAATACACTTAGAAATATATAGTATGAGTTAGAGAAAAGTCATGTGAAAGGAAAATGAGTTTTAAAACATTAGAAAAAATTATAAAGACAGACAAAAGAGGTCCAACATAAGCATATTTAATGACCCTGAAAAAACATTAAATAGATAAACAGAAATTAAAGGAAAATTAAGAAACCCTACCAAAAAAAGCACAATCTACAGATTGAAATGGCATCCCATTTCCCCAGAAAAATATTATTAAGGAAAATTCAACATAGAACAAATTATTGTTATTAAAGAACAATTCTATGGACATTCAAGCCAATTTGTTTTCTTCTTTCAAATTTTTATTTAAATTCCAATTAGTTAACCTACAGTGAAATATTAGTTTCAGGTGTAGAATTTAGTCATTTATCACTTACATACAACATACAGTACTCATCACAAGTGCCCTCCTTAACTCCATCACCCATTTATCCCATCCTCTTACTCACTTCCCCTCCACAACCCTCATTGCTTTTCTTTATTTTTTTTTGCCTATGTTCATGTGTTTTGTTTCTTAAATTCCATACATGAGTGAAATCATATAGTATCTGTCTTTCTTTGATGGATTTTGCTTAGTATAATCTCTCTAGCTCCACCCATGTCACTGTAAATGGCAAGATTCCATTCTTTTTTCATGGCTGAGTAATGGTTCATTGTGTATGTGTGTGTTTGGTGTGTTTGCATACCACATCTTCTTTAGCCATTCATCACTTGATGGACATTTGGACTCTTTCCATAGTTTGGTTATTGTTAATAATGTTGCTGTGATTATTGAGATGCAGGTAACCCTTTGAATCAGTATTTTTGTAACTTTTGGGCAAATATCTAGTAGTGTGATTGCTGAACCATAGGTAGTAGTTGTTGTTGTTGTTGTTGCTGTTGTTTTAACTTTTTGAGGAGCTTCCATACTGTCGTCCAGAGTGGCTGCACCGGGTTGCTCTCTCATCCACAGTGTAAATTATAAGAGTTCCCCATTTCTCTGCATCCTCGACAACAGTTATTGTTTCTTGTGTTATTAATTTTAGCCATTGACTGGTGTGAAATGATCTCTTGTTTTTGTTTTTTGTTTTTAATTATTATTGATTTATTTGAGAAGGAGGGGCAAGAGGGAGAGAGCGAGCACATTAGAGTGAGGGGGTTGGGGCAGAGGGAGAGGGAGAAGCAGCTCCGCACTTGAGCAGGAAACCAGAAGCAGTGCTTAATCCTAGGATCCCAGGATCCCAGAACCCTGGGATCATGACCTGTGCTGAAGGCAGACACTTAACTGACTGAGTCATTCAGGAATCCCTCTCATGGTTTTGATTTGTATTTCCCTAATGATAAGTGATAGATCAGACCTTCTTACTATGAGAATTCTGATTTTCCATGAATCCTCTGGAATTGTAAATTTGTATGCATTTTCTTATATTTATTTTTTCCTTAGGGGAAGGAAATATACATATTGTTTGGTTCTGAATGAATTCTGTGACCTTCAAAGGAGTGAACAGTATTGGGGCTAAGTGATCTTTGAATGCATTACATTCTAGAAAGTTAGTTTTCTAGCTCCCAGGATGCTTGCAAGGATCAGAAGGGAGAAAATGTGTCTGAAAGGATGTATGGACTATAAATACTACACAAATATGTCATGAAAATCATAGTTTCATATGGGAGAAGTCAATTATAAGAAATATGTATATTTGGTGATTTAAAATAGAAGAAACATTCTAGTCTTGGGGATAAAAAGATTGTGGTATTAAAAAGGGCAGATTTGCTTAAGGAAGACTGGCAGAAGTTGGGTGTCATGAACAGTATTTTAAAGCTAATGATGAGACAATTCATTTGTCTCCAGGAAGCTCTCCTGCTTAATATAGGTTGCAGAATTTTAACAGTGACATTTTATTTTTAAAAATAAACCTACAACCTGTTAGATGGCTATTTTTTAAAAAGTCTATTATTTTCATGTAAAAGAAAATTATACAAAATATTGTTTAGTACTGGAAAATAAATACAAGATAAATAAAATAGAACATAGTCATCTTAAAAGAATGAGAAGCCTTCAAGCATATTTGAAAATGAGACCTCAAATTGAATTTATAACTGGGTTTATATTGCACCTTTAATCACAGTAATTGATGCATGAACTTAGAAAAAAAAGGTTATTTCTATTTAGTATTAATAGAGCAGTCATATAGGATTTGGTCAATTGTGTGCATTTTAAAAATAGTTTTCAAAAATAGTTTTTATTTATCATCCTGACAACAGCCCCATAAAAATGATAATCTAGACATTTTTTAAAAAACAACATGAAAAATGTATCTCAACTTGGTGACTATGTCTGAAAGTAACATAATTTTTTAAAGATTTTTGTAGATCCAAGGGTAAGTGGAAACAGGCTGAGCATATAATCTATGGTTATCCCTAGTGATCATAAATTAGTGAGTTTAATCAGAAATGTTTCATTATAAAAACTTACACTTCATTTGTATGATGAAAAGTAAAATATAACAACTGGATAGACTCTTGAGCTTCATTAAAATGCCTTGAGTAAATATTCTTTGATAATAGTTTTTAATGTTAGCTGAGATATATAGTTGACCTGCCTTTTGTTGGGGAAAAGGAGGTCATAGAAGATATATATTTTTTTAATGTTATTGTTGTGGGCATTCTATTTTAATTGTTGTGTCTAAGATAAGACTGTTTCTTCCTACATTTTCCCTTGTGTCTCAAGCTATAAAATATCTATAATAGTCAAAGTATTTGAAATTTTTGTTCATTAGGGCACCTGGGTGGCTCAGACACGTGTTAAGCATCTGCCTTCAGCTCAGGTCATGATCTCAGGGTCCTGGGATGGAGTCCTGCATCAGACACCCTGCTCAGCAAGGAGTCTGCTTCTGCATCTCCTTCCTGTCCCCCTACTACTCCCCCCACCATCCCTTTCTTTCTCTCTCTCTGTCTCAAATAAGCTAAACTAAATAAATAAATAAAATCTTTAAAAAATAAAACTAAATAGGGGTGTCTCGTTGGCTGAGGGGGTTAATTAAGCCTTTGCCTTCAGCTCAGGTCATGATCTCAAGGTCCTGGGATCAATCCCCACATAGGGCTATCTGCTCAGCAGGGAGCCTGCTTCCCCCTTTCTCTCCACCTGCTTCTCTGCCTACCTGTGATCTCTCTCTCTGTCAAATAAATAAATAAAATCTTTAAAAAATAAAATTAAATAAAATTTTGTTTCATTCAAAAATATGTATGCTTAAAAAGTAATCTTTTTTCTCTGTTTATGGTTGGAAAAGAATTTGAAATAAAAGAAAAAGGTGATATGACCTGTTTTGACCCAAGTATAAGGGAACCTTCCTTTGATTTTGCAGAACAAATTGGTATTATGCAAATGATAGGTTTATATTAAGACCTATAAGGCTAATGGCTGATTTTTTGGAGTGAAGATATAATTACTGTTTCATATTGCTTATTATCAATTATATTTGTATTTGAAAATTTTCACATATGTCTTGCTTTATTTTGTTCACTTGCTAAACCATTATGAGGAAGTAATAACTTTATCTTAATGTATTGATCCTCATTTCTATTAAAAGCTAAACATTAGAATCTGAGGTGTCATGTTAGGTACCCAAGAAAATCATGTCTTGCTACTCATTACAAACAATATGCCTAAAGGGAGTTAAACCAAATCTATGGAACAGCTGAATGTTAATTGTAATATTGCTCTGCAGCTCATTTGGTTCAAATGGATTATAAATTATGCATGAAGCAAGCAACGAACTAGCAATATATCTGTTAACTGAGGTCATGACCCTTCTTTTAGCTAATCTTTTAATGTGAAGTTACTAATGAAAAAGTCCAGTTATTAACTAACAGAGTGGGTAAGCAGCCCAGTGCGCGGTACATAATGATTCCCACAACACATTTTTAAAAACATTTTGTACTATTAATAGTGTTTTTTTAATGGCCAGTTATAGGAATGTGCATATTTTTATAAAGCAGTAAATTTCAGTTTTAGGATAAACGGAAAATAGCATAATCTTAGAGGAAATTAATTTTTTGGTACACTTCTTTCTATAATTTCACCCATAAATATGTATTTCATAGCACTCATATACATATGCATATTCATATTCTTCTCTTTATAAGTTTTTGCTTTTTTTTAAAGATTTTATTTAATTATTGGACAGAGAGAGATCACAAGTAGACAGAGAGGCAGGCAGAGAGAGAGAAGGAAGCAGGCTCCCTGCTGAGCAGAAAGCCCGACATGGGACTCGATTCCAGGACCCTGAGATCATGACCCGAGCCGAAGGCAGCAGATTAATCCACTGAGCCCTAAACATGATCATTTTATGTCCTCAACAATGAATTTGCTTAAAGGTTTGAAAGTAACTCAGGATATCCACTATTACATTCATCATAAAAATAAGATGAATAATATTAACACTATAAAATATTAATGAATATTCTGCAAACCAACTTTAATCATACAGTTCTAAAATACTCAGATAAAAAATATACTACATTGGGACGCCTGGGTGGCTCAGTGGGTTAAGGCCTCTGCCTTCGGCTCAGGTCATGATCCCAGGATCCTGGGATCAAGTCCCGCATTGGGCTCTCAGCTCAGCAGGGAGCCTGCTTCCTCCTCTCTCTCTGCCTGACTCTGCCTACTTGTGATCTCTGTCAAATAAATAAATAAAATCTTTAAAAAAAATATATATATATATACTACATTTATATTTGTCCAAAAAATGGGTGATTAAACTCATTCATTATTCATTAAATTAAGACTTTTGAGCACATACTACGTGTCAGCCAAGGTATCAAGAGCTGTGAGTACAATGTTAAAATAGATAAGCTTGTCCCTTGTCTACTGTATATACATATATATATGTCATATGGTAAAATATACAGAAAAAAATACAGATATTTAAGTTAGTAATTCTTTACATGCCAAGTATTTTTAATGCTAAAAGAAATAAATTGAATAAATTTATTGCTAAATAATGTTAACACATTTTTCTTTCCTGATTTATTCTCTAAAATAAGGGTAATCTATCTTTGAGTAGTGTCTCAAAAATGCAACAGATGATAGTGTACTGCATACTTAGAAAATTTTCTCTCTCTGTACCTGAATATATTTTTGTCTTAATTGGAGATTTTTGATCACAGTTTAAAGTGCTTCTAGTAAAATTCAAAGATAAAATGTCCTAAATTTCATTCATTAAGTATTTTTTATCATAGCTGTCACTAATATTAAACTATGATTCTGAGAAAAACAGTGGAAATTATTAATTTGTATCTCAATATTAGGGCATTAATATATATTGCATATTAAGGATAGTTACTCTAGATTAAAAATGTAATAATTTTAAATATCTTAATAAATATTAGTCAAAGCTTTGTTTGAAAATAGATATTAATGATATAAACAAATATACACAATACTAAAATAAAAACTAAGTAAAGTGAAAATTCAGCTAGCCAATATGTTACTTCCCATATGGAATCAAAAACAAAAGTTGAAAAAAAAAGTTAACTATTCTTCCTATCAAGGAATTTACCTGACTAAATATTCTGTGTTTTTAAATTTTAATTAATTAATTAATTCTAGAGCAAGAGCAGGGGGAAGGGGCAGAGGGAGAGAAAAAGAGAGAACCTCCAGCAAACCCCACGCTGAACACTGAGCGAGGAGCCCAACAAGGGGCTCAATCCCAGGACCCTGAGATCATGAGCCCAAATCAAGAGTTGGGCACTTAAACTAACTGAAACACCAAAGCGCCCCCTACATATTCAGGTTTTAAATAGACCCAGCTTCTGCCTGACATTATACACCATGTGAAATAATTTTTCACATTTTAAAATGTTTTTCATTTTAAATACTCCGTAATAGAAATCAAGTCATTTTTTTTATATTTTTTTTATTTTTTATAAACATATATTTTTATCCCCAGGGGTACAGGTCTGTGAATCACCAGGTTTACACACTTCACAGCACTCACCAAATCACATGCCCTCCCCAATGTCCATAATCCCAACCCCTTCTCCCAAACCCCCTCCCCTCGGCAACCCTCAGTTTGTTTTGTGAGATTAAGAGTCACTTATGGTTTGTCTCCCTCCCAATCAAGTCATTTTTGACATTAATTAGTTACTTGTACATTTATAGTTTATAGAATTTCTTTCAGTCTTTGTATTTCTGTTTAGAGATTACATATATTTCTAAGAATGTTTGGATTTTTTATCCTTATTGAATTTTTACCTCAATTATATAACTCTCCGCACTTAGATGAGATAGTAAACACAAAGTACTTACCATAGTGTCTGGTTCATAGTCAGTACTCTAAGAATTATCAGAGATCACTATTAGGAAGGGTAATTTCCAGCACACCCAACTCCTATAGGAGAATACAAAAAATTAGAGGAGGATTCTTTTTAGGTGAGAAATTCTGTTATCACCATAAACCTGACATATGGAAGCCCAGTGTCCTCCCTCAACAGAAGAACAATTTTGAAATCAGTGCTGAAATGGATTTTTTCATAAATTTGCTTCTACCTCTGGATGATTTCTGACTCAGCTTTGCAGAAAAGAGACGTTTCATTGGCACCATGCTCCAATGCCCACTGTTAATTCTAAGACACTCTTACCGGGTCCTTGTTACTCTTTTTCATTTCCCTTGCTTAACCCTCTTTGTGATTATACAACATTAAGAAACTGGACATAAGTGTAAAAGAAACTTTTTTCCTACTGAAGTATTATAAATCATTTTTCTTCTAAAAATTAATTCTAATCTTTTAAAATAATTTTATTATTTCATCATAAGTTGCATTTAAAAGGTTACTATGAAGAGATAATTGTAGTCTCATTTTCTTAAGAAAAAATAACAGAATAAGGCAAAAACAATCTTAATGTACATATTACTCACATATGTAAAACATAGTTCACATTTAATCAATTATTTGCATTGAAGCAAAACCAAAAAGCACTGGCATTATCCTTTTGTTATAAAGCAGACTTTTGGATATTATTTAGGTATGAATGCCAATAATATTTGACAACCAAATATGCATACTAATATGTCAAATGGGTCTACTAGAATTTTTACAATGATCCATTATGTGCTGTAACTTACGTAACCTAGATTCTTTTAGAAATGGAATTGTACAAAAAGAACAATTTTACTATTCTAATGTAAATTATATGAAACTCGCATTAATTATACTTTGATTAAAATAATTGTAGAAAACTTCATATTAATTTGTAAAATTTTTAAATTAAATGATGTCTTATGTTTGTATTATAATTTGAAAATATTTCAAAGTTTAAAATTACTGTGTGTTTATGACAATGTGTTAAAGTGGAAAAACTTCTGACTTGGCAGAGGCTTAGAATCTGCCTTTAAGTACATCTGGAAAACAAAACAAAAAGTTAATGATTCTGCAAGTTCAGCTCTCCTAATCAAGTCATTGTAGCCTCTGAACCTCAATTTTCTAGAAGTTAAATGGGAATAGTAACATCTAACCATTCTCTAGTAGAATGGTATAAGGCCAAATTCTACACTTAAAATATATTAAAAATTTAAACTACACACATATAAGTTATCTGGTCATGTTGATAGTTATTAGAATGAAATAGTCTTGTTATGGTCTTACATACCATTTATCTAAATAAAAGCACATATTTATTTTCTTTTAAAATAAATGCAGGATTTGATTATATGTTCATGGTAAGTGTTTTGATTAGAAAAAAGAGAGTGAATTAAACTTCACCCTAATTTACTTTTTAACTATCTTTAGGGGATACTGCTTATAAAAATGTAAGAAGAATGTATAATCTGGGCTTAAATTGAACTGATTATGTAAATATATTGAAAATGAGTTGGAGGTATAAATCACAGATGTCGACTTGATGAAAAGTTTGTTACGAGCAAAATCTACTGCTCCTAAATCCCAATGTGTTAATTACAAGAAAGCATCTGGTATACAAATTTATGCTAAGCTAAGAAACATACAGATTAATGTTGAGTACAGTATGTCAGATAGATATGGTACCATCTACTTTTACTTGCTGAATGATTTAAGCCATAATTGTTGCATCAGTGTACATCACTAAAACAGATTGTGATTATTTTTTTTTAATAACAGATTGTGATTATTAAGCACAGTTAATACTAGTACAGTAAGAAAGGTGCATTTTTGTGTATGTTGCACCTTCAAAAATATGCATAAAGAGTTGAGTGTCTGGGAGGAAAAAGGTTATTGAATGTGAGCCATTATACTCTGGGAAAAAAAAAAACGTATTTTTAAATTTAAAAATAAAATACAAATGTAAGGATAAGAGGAATTTTTAAAAAATAATAATATAAGAATAGCAGAAAGTGAAGTCATGTAAATTAGCCCCAAGCACAGTCCTCATATACTAAAGGAAGCCTTATAAATGTTGTGCTGTCTTCATCAGGAGTACTACTTTCCCTCTGAAAGTAAGACTTGGTGTTTTTTTATAAGGGTTAAAATTTTTTGTCCCTCTATTTATAGATCATCTATGTGGATATTTCATTACTAATGTGACTCTTCAATTTTAGCCATATTGATGATTTCTTGAGTTTGTCATGTAGACTTACAGTAAAATGACATAGGATCTCTACCCCCAAACCTTCACTTTCTATTACTTCCTAATTATTCACAAATGCTATTACAAACTAAAAATGACTTTGTAAAATAAGGAGAGTTCATGTCTTCAAAGATCTATTTCTTATGTCTTCATTGATATAAAAGTGCAAAAAAATTAGAAACATGAATTCCTCAATGAAAAGAAAGGAGACATGATCTATTAACTTTATGAAATCAAAGCCAATTGTGATTGTATGAAGTAACCCCTTTGCAAACAAGAATGTTGTCCAAATATCACTTTTGAGAATTGTTTATGACTACTCATTTTTATGCACTCCTATATCAATTATTGAACAAAATATATGCTTGGCATGCTTATAGCTGTTGGGTATGTAAAAGTGAACAGGACAAGAAAGCTCCTTGTATTCAGGGAGCTTGCAAGCTACTGGGATTATCAAAATGGTACAATTCCTTAAAGTCAGCAAATTTAAAGCTAACAGTAAGCTCTACCAAGAGTATTAATAAAGGAAAATGTGTGAGTGATACTAGGTATCACACACTACTTCTTCCAGAATTTACACAGTAGGATAAGTTGTGAAGTTTTAATAATTGAAAAACAGAGGTTAAAAAGAAAAATATGCTAAATGACATATGATGCATAAATAAAGTTTCCTGGGAGATCAAACAATGTACAACAACGTCTCTGCCTGAACTGTATGAAGAAGTGTTATAAAAGTAACACGGATTAGTTAGGTAGAGTTTTTTGCAGCAACAAAAACTAGAGTGTCAGACATAATTTAAAGACAAGAGGTAAACCATAATCTGTATAAGCAGATCATGGAGAAAAATTGGAAAGTAAATTGGGGTCACTGCAGAATGATTTGAATTCCATTAAAAAATACCTAAGGAGTATCAAAATGCTTTAGGCAGATTAATCCAGTGATTTTATACTGTATTGATTTGAGATGGGAAGGAAGGAGGTTTCTATATAAACAGGGGAGCTCATTGAAATATTAATTAATAATTTGAGCACAATATAATAATAGCTTACATTAGGGTGATGGCAGAGACTGTTTTTATGAAAAAATTAATAAATGTGAGATTTTTTCTATTTTATTGTAGATTAATGCATATTGGTTGTCAAATATTCAAATAATCACTAATATAAAATAAAATACATAAATCTCATAACCCACAGCTTTTACAATTTTATCTAAAGGGTGTCCATAGTTTCCAAATACTCATTTTTCTTAGTCACCATTTAGATTGCTGTGGAGAGGATGGGACTGATGTAATACACACACACACACACACACACACACTCTTAAACAATTAGGGCCCCTTTAAATGTATATCCTTACTTAGCACTAACACCTATCCTGTCACATTTGGTTAGATAAGAATATCTGAAATTTATAAAAATGTGTAAGAAATAATATAAAACATGCAAAACTGCATATTTTGAAATCGCTAATGGAGGCAATTTAGGAACTGTTAATAAAATGATACTGTGAAGTGAAGTTAATCATATTGACATAGGAGAACTGCTTTTTTCACACTAAAGCCACTCACATTTGAAGATCTGGCAGTGAGGTTAGCTTTTCATGAAGAAAAAAAATAACAGGAAGATGGAATGACCTGTGCTAAAAATGGAATAATTTTAATATCAAATGTGTTTTTAAGAACTCCTTGGGAACACAAAGAATCTTTAGATTATTTTTTGTGAAAAATGAATATGTTGTGAAAATCAAATATAATCATTTAAAGTGTGCCATCATACATGTTTATATTAAAAATTGTGTCAAAAATCAACACTATGTATGAGAGGTAGTGTGTTTGTCATTATTGCAATAACATCCTGTTACCTATTGGATAAACAGATTTCTTTTTTTTTTCTAAAGATCATTTTAACATTTTTGTGGTGTTGCCTTATTTTCTATCTAATTCAAGTAGCTACATTTATTCAGTTTTTGCTCCTCTCTGTCAGTAGAATTTAAGTTTCATGAGGGCAAGAACATTTTTAGTTTTAGCCATTATTATATCCTTAATGTCTAAAAGTATGCCTGCTTATGGCAGGTACTCAGTATTTAATGAAACTTTTGTTGAAATTAACATACAATGTCAATGAAATATGCAAATAAGTACTTGAGAACTTTGGAAAGTAGTCAACTTTGTAAAATGCTGTTGAAAAATGGAGAAAACTAAAAATTTTCCTTTCATTTTGCTTATATGGGAATAGGGAACATCATTAATGTTGCAACAAGAGGAATTTCCAGGGGTTAATGGAAGAAGGTGCAGTGATTCTGGAGTTGGTTTAGGATTAAAGATAAACAGAAAGGAGGAAATGGCTGCATGTATGCAGGTTCCTTTCTACATATTTTAAGCTATGAATGGGAGTAGAGAAAGATACTGCTCAGAGGTTGCAATAATTTGTTTTTCTTGATACTATTTCATTAGCTTTTGCTTTCTTCTTTGTTGTAGTTGTCTTTTATTTTATTTTTTTTTAAGATTTTATTTTTATTTATTGGACAGACAGAGATCACAAGTAGGCAGAGAGGCAGGTGGCAGGGGGTGGGATGGGGGAGAAACAGGCTCCCCGCTGAGCAGAGAGCCCTATGCGGGGCTCCATCCCAGGGCTCTGGGATCATGACCTGGGCCGGAGGCAGAGGCTTTAACCTACTGAGCCACCCAGGTGTCCCTGTTGTTGCCTTTTAAATTTGATCATAATATTTACTGTCTTAAAAGTGTTTTAGATTTTTATGTAACGATATTCGTTAATATTTTTGTTTTGTAATTTTATCTTTAAATACTTCCATGCAAAAGCTTCCACTATACATAAATATTTTCTTCTAATGTTGTATATCTTTGTTTTTGCATTTTATAGTCTTTAACCATATGTAATTTATTTCAGTCTAAGCAATGAAAGATATATTTCACAGTTTGAATTCTTTTACTATTTCCTTTTTTAAACAAAAAATTAGCATTTTATTATGAGCCAATAAAGATGTTTATATTATTTTTACATTTATATTATTATTACTATTATTATTAATTTTACTTTATTTCTTTTCAGTGTTGCAAAATTCATTGTTTATGCACCATACCCAGTGCTCCATGTAATACATGCCCTCCATAATACCCACCACCAGGCTCACCCAACCCTCCACCACCCTCCCTTCCAAAACCCTCAGTTGGTTTCTCAGAGTCCACAGTCTCTCATGGTTTGTCTCCCCCTCCAATTTCCTCCAACTCACTTCTCTCCATCCCCCAATTTCCTCCGTGTTATTCCTTATGCTCCACAAATAAGTGAAACCATATGATAATTGACTCTCTCCGCTTGACTTATTTCACTCAACATAATCTCTTCCAGTCCTGTCCATGTTGATATAAAAGTTGGGTATTCATCCTTTCTGATGGAGGCATAATACTCCATTGTTTATATGGACCATATTTTCTCTATTTCCTTTTAATTTCTAGTTTCTTGCCCTATAAACAAATCACAAGTTGTTTCTGCTTTGGAAAATTATTAAGGAATTGTTATGATGTATGATGTAATACAGGTTGGAGTAGTAGTCACGTATGGGTGAAAAGAAGGTGCATTTTCTATTTGAAGAATATATAGTTAAAATACATGATGAGAAGATAAATTGGATTCATTAGATTATTCAGATCTTCCATATAAAAATGTTACATTTGATCTCTCCAGTTTTTAAGTCTAGTTGTTACCACATTTATGTCAAATCCTTAGAATTTATATCATTCTTAATATAAGTTGTTTATTGGGGTGCCTGGGTGGTGACTCAGTTGGTTAGGTGGTTTACTCTTGATTTTAGCTCAGGTCATGATCTCAAAGTCCTGGGATTGACCCATGCCTGGGACTCTGTGCTCAACATAGAATCTGCCTCAGGATTTTTTCTCCCTTTGCTCCTCCCTCTACTCTCTCTCTCTCTCAAATAAATAAATCAATCTTTAAAAAATATATATACAGTTTTTTATTGTGTGACTTTTATATAAAGGTCCATGGCAGGTAAAATTTCAGTTTACACAAGGTATCTTTGTCACATCTAATTTTTAAAATTTATCATTAACATTAACATTGATTATATCTTCTTTCTCCCTTTGTATTTGTGTGGTACTTAATTACCCCACTTTAGATTTCAAATCTTTCAATTCACCTTCTTATACCTGTGACTTTTGTATATAACATACAGGTTATTTTTTATTGTATTTAATAACACTGTGTCCTTGCTTATTTATTTATTTGTCTTGGTGAGTTGATCTTCCAACATTTTTTGTTATAACTGTTACTGTTTTTGTACACCTGAAACTAATGCAAAACTATCTGTCAACTAGGGGTACCTGGGTAGCTCACTGGATTAAGCCTCTGCCTTCAGCTTAGGTCATGATCTCAGGGTCCTCGGTTTGAGCCCCGCATTGAGCTCTCTTCTCAGTGGGGAGCCTGCTTCCCCCTATCTCTCTGCCTGCCTCTCTGCCTACTTGTGATCTCTCTCTCTTTGTTAAAATAAAATCTTTAAAAAATTATTTCAAATATAGTTTAAAAATTAACTTATATGCTTACACTTAATTTTCAGTTGCTAAACTTTAGAAACAAGTGCAATCTGCTGACTGTACTCTGTAACAGAAGATGGATAAAGTGTGCAATTATACTTTTTACAAATCCTCACTCCAGCTCTACCACTACTCTTTCTGGGCTTTGTCTGTGTACTCTAGAACTTTTATTCCAGTTTGGTGTACTTTACAGATGTTTTTATTATATAGTGTATACCTATGAAGAGTTTTAACATTTAACAATTATGAGTAGTCACCATCAGTTCATGCCTGTTATGACCTACTTATCATTCATTCATTCACTTACTTATACATTCATGTTCAATAAATAAATTTGGATTTGTTCATGTGTCAGTCACTGAGCTAGAGATATAGATAATAGATAAAGCAAATTCTGGCCTATTTTAATGATAATCTCTATTTTTATACATAAGTTACACAGCGAATTTTACATTACCTGACTCAGCAGTGGGTATCAATTAAATGTAGGGTCCCATCATTTTTTCTCCTCTTTCTTTTCCTCTCCAAAAACCCAATTTAGACTTCTTATGAGAAAAACAGCCTTTAATTTTGTGGGTTTCATTGAGTTATATTTAAATCCAAGAAAAGAAGGTAAAGGAACTAAAATAAAATAAATGGAGGAGGGAAACTTTACCATATTTTCTTTTTCTATTTTTCTCTAGTTCTTTAGAAGATCTCTATTCTTAGAAGATTCCATAACCGAGATCAACAATTTCTTATATGACCTATTTTGTGGTCCAATTTAAATTTGGTGCCTGCATCCCTTTGCCTTCTCAAAAATCTTAGATACCTCTGAATGACACAAGGGAATTACAGTTCCCAAAACTGATTGAAAATCAAATCCATGTATGGATTATTTTACAGATATGTTTGAACCTCATTTCAGACCTCTAGCTCAGTATTTTTAAGCACCATGAGTTTTATGTGGGCAACCAGAATTTGAGGAACCTGAACCTGGAATTGTCTGATATTGATGACTCAGGTCATAGAATTCTAGAGTGAAATTGGCAGAGCCCAGCAGAACAGACTGACAAGTATCATAAGGAAAGATAGATTTTGAACATACTTTTACTTCTAAAATGTTTTACCACCTACCCTTAAACCAGCTTGGAAATTAATCATACAATATACCAAATCTGCCTTAAATGAAAGAGACCATTCTAAAACTAGCATAAATTCCAGGCAGACAAAGGGCTTTCATGCCCTGATGATGTTCTCTTGGCTTCTTGTGAGATCTCCTCTGTCACTTTGCATCTGGTGAACCCACACAAGCAATCAGTACTACTTTACACTCTGTCCTTCAATTCTTGAATTTCTCCTGTAATTTTCACCTCCCCTCTCCATTGCTATCCATCAGATTATTTTTTTGCAACGTTTTGATTTTTTTGAAGCATATCTGTGAATCCTTTTCTGTGATTCATTTCAAGTTGCTCAAGTTATGTCTTTCAAGAAGGATAAATGGAGGATATACTTCCTGAGTCTGCTATATTGATAAATATTTTTTACATTCAATATTAAAAGCATATTAGCTGTAAATTGTGTTGTACTTTTCCCATGAAAACTCCAGTAAGGTATTTTCTAGCATCTAAATAAACTGTAGAGAGTACTGAATACATTTTCCTTTTCTACTTTGTAAATGACACTTCATTTCTTTGTGTATATGAGGAACACCTTCTTAAATGTCATGACTTAATGATGTCATTACAATGCCTTGCTGTTGAGCATCTCTTGTTAAATTTAAAAAATATATGTAGAGAGTAGGATGAGGTGCTTGGGTGTCTTGCTTGGTTCAGTGTCTGACTCTTGATTTTGGCTCAGGTCTAGATCTCATGGTCCTGGCGTGGAGCTGCACATTGGGTTCCACACTCAGAGGATCTATCTAGGGATTCTCTTTCTCCCTCTCCCTCTGTCCCCCACCCCACTCACTCTCTATAAAGTAAATAAGTAAATCTTAAAAAAAAAAAAAAGAGAGTAAGACTACAAATCTTCAAATCTATTCTCTGCAACATGAAGAGGTTTTTTGTTTATTATTATTATTATTATTATTATTATGCTTTTGTATAGAATTGATAGAGATTTTGTTTAATATACACAGTCTACTATTTGAAATAGACACAACATATATATATATTCAAAATATATATAAATATAATTTGAATTTTATTCTTCAACATTGCTTAAATTTTTCTAGTATATTAATGCTTGATTCTTTGTTTTCTTTTTATTTATTTATTTAGTTAGTTAGTTAGTTGACAGAAATAGATCACAAGTAAGCAGAGAGACAGGCAGAAAGAAGGGGAAGCAGGCTCCCCACTGAGCAGAGAGCCTGATGCGGAGCTCGATCCTGGGATTCTGGCATCATGACCTGAGCTGAAGGCTGATGCTTAACCCACTGAGCTACCCAGGCACCCCCTTTTTTTTTTTTTAATCAATGCACTTGAGCCCCTTCAAGTTTCCCTTCCATGTCTTAGTGCTCTGATGCTAATCTACAATTTAATGTTTTAAGTCTGGTAAGTTCTATTAGGTCTCTATTTTATTCTTTTTACTTATTTTTTACCCTTGTTTCCTGATAGACCACATTTTTGAAATGTGTTCCTGTAGTATTGAAATTATATCTATCTGACCATTTATTAAATTTACAAATATGGTACACAATTGCCACCAAAATATTGTTCGAAATTTCACAGTGACACTCCCTATCAGGTATATGAAAGTTGTATTTCATTCTCCTTTAATCAGTGGGTTATGCCTAACATTTAAAAAATAATTGATGACAATCTTTATCAAAATCTTACAAATAGTCCAATAGAGGGAATACATTCAAAATCATTCCCTTAGGCCAGTACTACTCTCATACCATAGAAGGATTAAAAACAAAACAACAACAACAAAAAATGCAAAAGCAAAAAAAAAGAAAAAGTCTAGTTTGCCTAGCATAAGTGTTGCTACTCCAACTTTCTTTTGGCATCATTTGTATGACAATTTTTTTTCTCCACCCCCTCACTATCTATATGTGTCTTCAGGTCTAAAATGAATCTCTTTAAGCCAGCATTTTTAATCCATTCTGACACCCTGTCTTTTGATTAGAGCTTATAATCCATTTACATTCAAAGTAATTATTGATAAATATGTTTTTATTGCCATTTTATTACTTGTTTTATCATAGTTTCTGGAGATTTTCTCTGACCCTTTCTTGTCTTTGTCACTTTTGGTCTCTCCTTTGTACTTAAAGAGTTCCCTTTAACATTTCTTTCAGTGCTGGTTTAGTGGTCATAAACTCCTTTAGTTTCTGTTTGTCTGGGAAACTCCTTATCTCTCCTTCTAGTCTGAATGATATCCTTTCTGGTTAGAGTTTTCTTGACTGCAGATTTTTTCCACTCATCACTTTAAATCTATCATGGCACTCCCTTCTGGCGTGCAGCATTTCTGTTGAAAAATCCCATGCTACCTTTATGAGTTTTCCTTTGTAAGTTACTGACTTCTTTTGCTGTTTTAATTTTTTTCTTTATCACTATATTTTGTCAATTTAATTACAACATGTCTCTATGTGAGTTTGTTTTTGTTGATTTTGATGAGAGTTCTCTGTGCCTCTTGGATCTGGATTGTCTGCTTCCTTGCCTAGATTAGGGAAGTTTTGAGCTATTATTCTTCTGATAATTTTTTGCCACCTTTTCTCTCTCTTCTTCTGGGACTTCTATAATACAAATGTTATTATGTTTGATGTAGTCACTGAGGGTCCCTAAGGCTATTTTCATGTTGGATAATTCTTTCTCTCTTTTTTTCACTTTCATTATTTTCCATTAGTCTTCTAGGTCACTAATTTGTTCCTCTGCTTCTTCCAATATCCTTTTCATTGCATGAAGCCTGTTTTCAATCTCATTTACTGCATTCTTCATCTTTGATTGATTCTTTTTTACTCTCATCTGGGTCTTCCTAATATCTTTTATGCTTTTATGCTTTTCTCAAGTCCTGCAAGTATCCTTATGATTGTTGCTTTAAATTCTCCACCAGGTATCACTTATATCTGTTTCATTTGGATTTCTAGCTGTGGCTTTATCTTTCTCTTTCATTTGGAATAAATTCCTCCATCTTGGCATTTTATCCAAGTCTCTACCTTCTTCTCTGTTTTAGAAAAACCAGTAATGTCTCCTGCTCCTTAAAGTAATGGCCTTATGAAGAAGAGTCCTTGCAGTGCCCAGTTCTGTGTACTTTAGGGACTATCTCTAGTGTGTGCTACACGTGCTCTGTTACTGTGTTTTGGCTGCTTTGTCCCTGAGGCCAGTTTCTGCAGAGGCAATCCTTGCCTACAATGGACAGTGTTTAGACCCTGGTTTGTAGTCAGTTTTAACTAGGTATGCTCTGGTATGCTTGTGAAATGTAACCCTACACTAACTTCACCAGACCTGAGGTCCTACAGAACTCTCTGACTGGGGGACATAGAGTGTGTAAGTATTTGTGCTAGTTTTCTGAGAGAGGGACCTGTCATTTTTAAGACTGAGACAAACTGGACTTTGAAGGGGAACTCCATCAGAGTGCAGGGGATGGGGCTTGGTGTAATCAAGTTAGGAAGCCATTGTTGACCCTGCGCTGCCTCCATCTGGTGGCTTTGTGTTTATGCTGAAGGATGTAGGAGGGGAATGATGCTGCCCAGCCCTTGTTCTGAGATGTGTCTGTGGAAATGTTGCCTCCCAAGGACACTCTCCAAGATAAGTGAATAATTTCCCCACAGTGTGCCCCAGGCATTCTTGAGATCACTTTTTCCATGACCTCTCACCCCAGGTTGTTTGCCTGCCTTCTCTTTAGGATCAGGGTAGTACCTTCTGGAATCTATCCCAGCTAAACCTGCTGACCTTTATAACACCAGGCTTTAAAAAAACAAACAAACAAAATTAAACAAACAAACACATACCAGGCTTTCAGGTCCACTGGTTGTAAGAACCCACTAATTTCAGCTCCTCTCATTTTCTGAGTCAATCACTTTAGGGAAAACCTTCTTCTTGTGCATTCCCCTGTGTGCTCTTCTCTCTATTTCTCTCTGCCTCTCACTTGCTCCCCTCTCCCTGAGCGTGGCTCACTCCTCTCTGCAACAGTCACAATCCATTTCTCCCCTAAAGCACATGTCTGCACTTCCTGCCTTCTTTGATGTGGTTTCTTCTCTCCATTTAGTTGTGGATTGTGTTCCATCAGTCTTCCAGCAGGTTTCTGGGGTTCTTAGGACTTGATAGTTATACTGTTGTGTTTGTGGGATGAGAGGAGAGGCTCCTCCGCTCAGCCACCATCTTTGATTCCCTCATTCTCCTTTTAATACCAAGTGGAGATTTGGAATTTGATGGTTTCTACTTACCACTATTCATTCTCAGCTGCCTGATAGAGGATGGATAGGATTTTAGACCATGGAAGCCACACTGAAGGGGATCTATTATTTGTGCTTGTCTTTTGAAATTTATGTACTGTGGATAAACCAGGCTAGCCCTGGAATGAATCATCACTTAAGTGTGGCAGATTTGTCAAGGGGAAGTGGAGTTGGATTTTTACCACCTGTGTTTAAATGCCACTTCTAGGGGCACCTGGGTGGCTCAGTGGGTTAAGCCGCTGCCTTCGGCTCAGGTCATGATCTTAGGGTCCTGGGATCAAGTCCCGCATTGGGCTCTCAGGGAGCCTGCTTCCTCCTCTCTCTCTCTGCCTGCCTCTTTGCCTATTTGTGATCTCTCTCTGTCAAATAAATAAATAAAATCTTAAAAAAAAATAAAATAAATGCCACTTCTAGGAAAATAAAGCATAAAACCTTTAGACGGGGACTTTTCTTTTTTTGGAGTCCACTTGTATCAGGGCGATAATAGTCATTAGCCATTCATATCTGTCTTGCCGTCATGTCTTGCCTCCAGATCTGTCCCTTCTCGTTAGGGGATGGAAAACTCAGGACCTCAAAAATAAATATTAATAATAATAATAAAATTAAGGCCATGAATTTTCTTCAATATCCCTGCCAAATACAATCTCTTCAGATTGAATAGTTTTGAAGAAGTCCTTATGAATAGTCTAACTTTTCCCAACCACAAACTAGTCTTAATTAATGGAGTTGTGGCTTCATTCCTGGTGTCTTGTTAAGGATTTTTCAAACTAAATTCTTTCTTAGAATATGTGGCATATGGATGAAATCACATTCAGAGTGTACATTCAGTTTTGGTTTCTAAAGTACTCCCTTTTCTCCATCTTTCCTGAAAGGAATATGTGGGGGTTTGCTTGTTTGTTTGTTTGTTTGTTTTTTAAGATTCTATTTATTTATTTGACACGCAGAGATCACAAGTAGGCAGAGAGGCAGGCAGAGAGAGAGAGGAAGGGAAGCAGGCTCCCTGCTGGGCAGAGAGCCCAATATGGGGTTCGATCCCAGAGCCCTGGGATCATGACCTGAGCCGAAGGCAGAGGCTTTAACCCACCTAGCCACCCAGGCACCCCAAGAATGTGTTTTTATATAAAAGACAAAATCTGAAAGTTAATATTGTCTATACTACAGAAAAGTAGCCCTAGTGTTAGATGTTCTCTGTGTAAATCCTGATATACAGGTTTAGAACATAATATAACTGGGTGCTAATTTGGAGGATGAAAAATCTGTACCATAATTTTGTAGCCTTTCAAGGACTGTGAAATGATGAGTGTTCTATTTATACCTTTTACTTGAGCCTACTCAAATATTCTGTAAACAATACCACCACCAGAAAACTTTAATTCTGATTTAATTACATTATAATTCTTTTATGAAGTTCATTTAATATGAAAAAGTATTAGTTTTTAAGACCCTTTAAAAAACTGTCCTGTATTTTCTTCTTAAAAAGTTAAAAAAATATGTTTTGAGAAACATGAAAAAATGATTTAAACATTAACTTCAGAATTTTATTTTAGAATCTCATTAGAAAATATATTTTACTGTTTTGCTTAGTTTTCTTAATTGTTACATTGCAATTATCAGGGAAATGCAGTATTTAAATCTGTAGGCAGTAGAGTTTATTTCTGAAATTTTCTTCAGCTTGGGTAAATGAATATTTCTTTGAGAGATATTCTGGAAACATTGAGTGGATTTGGGTATGTTATTTAATTAAAGATGAACACCAGAAATAGTGAAATAAAAGTTTAATGTTTCTTTCAGCTAGAAAATAAATTCAGACAATCTGAAATACTTTAGTTCACTAATCTAATGTGATTTGTATAGTTTAATTATTTGTTTCTTAGCTGCCTCATCTTTACAATGGGCACAAGACAATGGAAACATGTATCTTATAGGCAGAAATCGAAATAAAATTTTGTTTTCCTTTTAATAGATTACTTCCTCTGGAAAGTGCTGGGTGCTCTACAGATAGAAGTATTATCCACAGTATTCATATGTGAATGCTGTGCTTCAGGGCATTCAAATTGTATGTACAAAACAGCACAGTAAAGGCAAGATTAGACTTAGAACTTTATGGTTTAAACAACATGGTGTAATTGTAAGTAAAAGATGGGATTCTTGCCATTTCCCTAATAACTTTTATTACATTTTACATGAAACACAATAACTAATTAATGCATTTTAGTTAGTTTAATATACTGTAATTTTTAGGTGGTGTTCTGATGAAGTCCTGGTGATTAAACTTTCTCTGCTAGAGGATTCTAACACTAAGTAAAATTCTAACACTTAATTATTGATATTAAGAGAAGTTATTTGATTCTTACTATGTAGCAATAACAGGAAGAAGAATATATAATGATCCCTTTTTGCAAGTCCCAGGAGTGTTTTGTCTCCACTAATCTCTTGAAACTTTTCAAGTATTAGGATAACTGAGCACTGTTGGTTTTGTTTATTATTTTATTTTACTTTACTTTTTTCCCCCATTTGGAGGTAGTGGTGGGATTTGGAAAATAATGGATTTATTTAAAAAAAATCAATCAGAAATGGTGCTATTATTAGGGCACTTGGGTACCTCAGGCAGTTAGGCATATGACTTTTTTTTTTTAAGATTTGGGGCGCCTGGGTGGCTCAGTGGATTAAGCCACTGCCTTCGGCTCAGGTCATGATCTCAGGGTCTTGGGATCGAGTCCCGCATCGGGCTCTCTGCTCAGCAGGGAGCCTGCTTCCCTCTCTCTCTCTCTCTGGCTGCCTCTCTGTCTACTTGTGATTTCTCTCTGTCAAATAAATAAATCTTTAAAAAAAATGTATTATTTTTTGAGAGAGAGAGAATGTGCAAACTTGGGGAGGTGCAGAGGAAGAGGGAGAGAATATCAAGCAGACTTCCCCATTGAGTGCTGAGCTCAATGCAGGGCTCAATCTCAGACCTTGAGATCATGACCTGAGCTGACATCAAGAGTTGGATGCCTAAGTGGCAGAGCCACCTGGGTGTCACAAAGGTATCTGACACCTTTCTCTTTTAAATAAATATATATGGAAATGGCATTACTATTTAAAGTAAACAAATATCAACACTTGGCATCCGTTCCAAAATGAATAAATTTAGTGTATTTGTTATAAATATCACATAGACACATACACATATGCGTATATGAATACATAAGCTTTATCTTATACATCAATTTCTACATTAGGAAAATGGTATTGTTAAATCATGTCTTGCAAGTATACTACTGTGAATTAATAACATCAAGATAGCTCTAGATAAAAGTGAGATTGCTAAAAACCAGAATTCACACAAACAAAGAAGCTCAAAAATCTTTAAAGGAATTGCTAGATATATACTCTTCAGTATGAGATTCTGAGAGAAATGTTCCTAGGTTTTTCGTTTTGTTTTGTTTTGTTTTAAGATTTTATTTATTTGTCAGAGAGTGAGAGGGAGAGAGAGTGAGCACAGGCAGACAGAATGACAGGAGAGGCAGAGGGAGAAGCAGGCTCCCTGCTGAGCAAGGAGCCCGATGTGGGAATCGATCCCAGGATGCTGGGATCATGACCTGAGCCAAAGGCAGCTGCTTAACCAACTGAGCCACCCAGGCGTCCCAATGTTCATAGTTTTAAGTTGGATTTTAGGGGCACTTGGGTGGCTTGGTGAGTTAAGCCTCTGCCTTCAGCTCAGGTCATGATCTCAGGGTCCTAGGATTGAGCCCCGCATTGGACTCTGCTCAACAGGGAGCCTGTTTATCCCTCCTCCTCTGCCTTCCTCTCTGCCTACTTGTGATCTGTCATTCTCTCTCTGTCGAATAAATAAATAAATAAATAAAATCTTCAAAAAAATATTTGAGTTGGATTTGGTCTTTCTGAATTATTTTCTGTTGCCTATGTTAGCATTTCTGCATTCTGCTTTCTTCAAATTTTCCTTTTTTTTAAAACCAGTAGTACACAAGAATGATTGTGTCACATGTGTCACATGACAAATGATGCCAAATTTTCCTGCAGGCCAATTTGAAGTGCTTGAATAAATTTTGGGTATTATAGGCTACTATTACAATTTAAATTTCAAATGATCATACACATTGGAACAATCTTAATGTATTACATGAATTAATCACTAAATTTATATCTCTTGTTTTACTCATATTTAATTATTTGAAAATGCTAAGAAACATGTTTTCATTTTTCTTCATGTGCCTCTTTTTGAAATAATTTTTTTTCTCTTTTTGAAATAATTTTGAATAGCATTTTAATTAAAATTATGATTGTTTTCTTAATACAAAAATATTTAGGTTTGTTGTATCAGGTATATATTTAATCTGGGTTTCCTATAATGTCACAAATGTTTTCTTTGCATTTAATGGAACTTTTTAACGAACTTAGGCACAGAGAAAAAGGGGAAAATCTAATTCTGAACATTTTGTCTTCTCTCCAGTGTTGGATAATGTTCAAAAGAAGGTTGTTATTTTATGTGGTAGTTAACCCAGATAGTGTGAAGATGCCCAGTAACTCCTGCTCAGTCTTGTCAAAGCCAAAGTGGCCTCTAGACTGTGGTTGCTGATACTTCACTGACATTGCCACATATCCCTGTTAGACCCTCTGCTTAAAAATTGGGATTTCCAGACATCTCATGTTAAAGAAATTCAAGGTTTGTGGACCACAATTTAAATTGTTGAAACCTGGGGGTGCCTGAGTAGCTCAGTCAGTTAAGTGGCTGTCTTTGTCTCCGGTCATGATCCCAGGGTCCTGGGTTTAAACCCCACAGGAAGTCTGCTTCTCCCTCTCCCTCTGGCCCTAACCTCCCTGCCCCCCTGGTCATGCTTGTTCTCTCTTTTTCTTTCAACTAAATAAAATCTTAAAAAAATGAATCATTGAAAGCAAAATTCCTACTCTCTGTAATGTGAATCTTAACAAAAACTTGGTAGCACAAACATTTAATTTTAAGATGCCATTCTGGATTTTACAGAATAAATATATGGTAATACTGGTGATCTAAGAAGTATGGGAAAATAGGTTTATTGTGTATGAAGTACTAAATCCAAACATCATTTTCACACTGTTCATTTTTCTAAACTTACTCTAACAGCCTCTCAGGACTTGAGACAAGTAGTTAACTTATGTATTCTAATTGGTTATCTTAAGACTTCTATACTTTGGGGTGCCTGGGTTGCTTAGTTGGTTTAGCTTCTGTCTTTGGCTCAGGTCATGATCCCAAGATCCTGGGATCAAGTCCTACATCAGAATTCCTGTTCAGCAGGGAGTCCACTTTTCCCTCTGCTCCTCCCCCCACCCCCAGCCCTCGCTCATGCTCCCCACTCCCGACCTATAAATAGATGAAATATTTCTTAAAAATTTTTGAAAAAGAATCCTATAATTTAAAATTTATATATATATTTTTTAATTTACTAGAATGTAGCAAGAGTTTTTATGTTCTGTGATATTTTATAAAGTATATAAAGTTTTATTGTCAGGTGTGTCTTTTTTGATATAAGACGCAACTCAAGAGAATGACAATAAAGATCATTCTTTGGATCCATCTGACTTTATGGCTTCTTCAATATTTAATCTCTGCTAATATTTTGTGACATTTTTGTTCATGTTTTTTTTTTCAGTCAAATAGTGATTTTCAAGTTTTTATTTTAAAGGAAAATTGACAAAATATTTTCGGAAGTATCTTCAATTGGAAATTATCCATATATCATGAATGTTTTCATAATGACTTTATGAGGAAAATACTATTAATATAAAATTGCAGGAGAACTTTGTTTTTGAGCATTCAGTATGTTCTAGGCACTGTGCTAAAACTATAATATGGTTATTTAACTTAATATTCACAACTACCAGATTTAGAAACTGTAGCTTGGAGAAAATAGGAAGTGGGGACAAAATCATATAAATACTGATATATAAATCAGATTACAAAGCAGGGTAGTTTTAAACTACAGCCGCTATTAACAATTAAATTCTAGTGCTACAGTATCTGGTGACACTTTACAATTTTGAAAATTCAGGTAAATAAAAACACACAAATATAATGTGACTGAGATGTCCCTCCCATCCCCTCAGATTCAATAGTAGTTGACATTGTACCATTTTAATTCAGAATTTTTGTTCCCTTCCCTGCCCCTCTCATTTTGAAAACTAATACCAAAGACTTAGTTGGCTACAGTGTTTCTCAGCTTGAAGCAATTTTGCCCCTGGAGAACTTTTGACAATTTCTGGAGATGGTTTTAATTGTCCCATCTGGGAGGAGAGGTGCAACTCTCATCTAAGAGCCAGGATGCTACTAAATATCCAACAATACACAGAGCAGCCTTCACAGCCAAGACCCTCCCAGTTCTACTTCATTACTTCCTTCTTCTCTTTCTCCCCAAAGGACACCACTTTCTGGAAGTTGATGTACATCATCTTCTGGAAAGTTTTCATGCTTTTATTACCATTGTGTATTATGAGACATACTTTTGTACATTTATATTATACACAAATTATATCACATTTTAAGAATGGTAAGGTTTTTAACTTGACATTGAAATCTATTTATCATGATAATCTTATTTACCATAGCTACATTGTACTATATAATGAACTTGGATCTTTCACAGGTAAGTTCACCCTTTCTTATTCTTATATAATTCTCTTAGCTCTATTGTTCCCTGAGCTTTAGTATATATAATATAATATATATATATATATTATGTTTCATAAAAATTCCATAGGGATTTCATTTGTAAGTGCACTATACCCAGAGTTTAATTATTTGCCATCTTCAATGGTCCTCCTTCCAAAAAAATGATTTATTTCATTTATGTATATCTTCTTTTCTCCTATGTTTTATAAATTTCTCCAACTATTTTGTTAAATTTCTTACCTATAATTATATAATATATATAATATGATATATATATTATATATATAATATAATTGTTACCTTTTAATACATTTTCCAGTATTCTGCTGCTTGTGTATAGGAAAACAGCCTTGGTGGACATTCTTATACGCTTCAGAATTGTTTAAAATTTCTATGTGCTAAAGACCTTATGAAGATGTAGGCTCAACAAATTATCAGTGAGTTGTTTTTTCTATTTGACTGTTGCCTCTTTTGCCTACTTTGAAATTAGCTACATGATTGGATAAAAGCACAGAAATTGTACCTACTTAAAATTTTTCTATCTTTAAGAGGGATTATTTTCAACTTTACCATTGATGTAATGTTACTATAAGATTTTTAGTCATCTTTAGTAGGTGAGGGTACTTCTATATATTCATTCTATAAAAGGATATTGACTTTTGTCAAATGAGTTATCTGCATTTACTGGGAAGAACATATGACTTTTCTTCTTTAATCTATTATTTTGAGGAGTTACATATATACCTAGGAAAATGTTGAACCATTTTTGGACTCCTGAGATAAACCCTGTTTGGTCATGAAGCATTATATATATGTTCTGAATTTGCTAGATATGAGAAGAAAGCCATCTGTTTGTTATGTTTTAATAACCTTTTTCTCTCTGGCTAGTTTTGATATCTGCCTTTGGTATTCTGCAGTTTCAACATAGTATGTCTGGGTGCAGTTCTTCCTGGAGTTTACTGAATGTTTAATTTGAGAATTCATGTCTTTCATCACCTCTGCAAATTCTTAGCCATTATTTATCTGAATATTGCTTCTCCCTTATGTCTTCTAGTCTCTTTGACTGTAGCTAATATTAGGTAGAACTTGGACTCCCTTTTCCTTGGTGACACTTAATCTTTATATGTCTATTATAAGTCATTTAGACAGCTCTGTCAGTCCACAAAATTCATCTTCAAATATAATGAATTTTGTTTTAATTCTATTTTCATAATGAAAAGTTGCTATCATGTTGATTTATTTTATTTTTTATCTTTTAATCGTTAGACTTTTGTTTTATAGGCCCTCTTCAGATTCTTGTACAATTATCTTAGGCTTGCAGGTTCTTCTTCTTCTTCCTTTTTTTTTTTTTTTTTTAATTTGCTTATGCTCATTCAAGACCGTTTTTTCCTTATTTTAAATAAGATCTTATTTTCAAGAGGACTTGTTTTTTATTACTGTTTATAAATCTGATGTGATTTGTTGTATAAAAATCCCTGTATTGTGGATGTGTGTTTGCATCTACTAAGTATCATAGGAGAATTTCTGGCTTGATTGTTTTATTGTAAGTTCCTGGCATGTTGGTGTCCACATCAGAAAAGTATTGTCTAAAAGAAGTAGTGACTGGCTTGGCTTCCACTCTGAAGCTTTCTTTTTTCCATCTAGAGCCCAGGTAGAAAAGTTTGCTTGTTTGTTTATGGTCTTACTGACCAGATTTCTGTAGTTCAGTTTAATGAAGATACCATCTTAAGGGGAGCTTCATTTCATCTCCTAGCCTTGTATAGGCTTAATGTCTTATCTCCTGTCCTATGTGGCCACTAAATTCGCTGGTTCTATTCCCTCCTTCCCATCTACACTAGAGCACCAGCTCACCCATTAGTTGTTCTTGCTTTCAATTCCTTTGTTACTGGTACTTGGGACTTATTTTTCTATGGATTAGTTTTGTTTGCCAATTTACTGGAGCAGAAACTCTACACAGCAAGTGAAATTACTCTTGATCACATATAATCAAATGAAATCTGTCATAATACATATTACATATTGTTTAAAAATATAGCCACTAAAAAGCAAATGGCTAATACCAAACACTGTTTTATAAATTATGACAGGCAAGAATCCATTAATCTAACACAATTATAGGTTACTATTCAATGTTTTCCTACTTTCTTCCATGTGTATACCTTATTTATCGGAACTTTAATTGTACTGCACATGGCACTTTTTAGTGTGAGTTTTTTAGCATCAGTGTCCTTAAAAGTATATTTTTAGATCTGCATCAAAATTCAATTGCATAGCAATTTATAGTAATTCATTATGTCACCATTCCCTAAGGTTGAATTTTTAGCTTTCATCCAAATTTTGATATTACAAAAACTACTGCAAAGAACATCTTCAAACATTAGTCTTCCCTTACATTAAAGTTTATTACCCTAAAATATGCTCTTAAAAAATAAAAATTCTTTGTTAAAGGACAAGGTCATTTTTGTGGCTTTTCTTACATATTACCTATAATATATGTCTTCTAAAACCCTGTGCAACATTCCTGAATAGTTATTCCAATTTTAATATCTTGTCAGCACTGACTAATTTTGTGTTTTTTACTTTAATGAGTGCCCCCCAAAAAAATAGGTTTGTCTTCAATTTGCATTCCTTTGCTCTGGATAAACATTTACTTTGTGGTTTTCCTTCTATATTTCTTTTCCTTTCTACCCTTCTCCTCCTCCTCTTTTCCCCTTTTTCTTTTTTACTATTTGTTTTCAGCTTTGTTTATGATATGCTCATCTTTATATTATTCATTTTACAAAATGAATAATATAAATGCAGAGTGTGTGAGAAGACTGTTAGGGAGAGGAGTGATGTCTTAAAGGCAAGTAAAGGTGACTTATGAAGAGACTGACACTGAGCCCTGCTCTCGGTGCTTCCCTGAGAAGGCAGCAGAGGTAAGTATTTTAAGGAACAGAGTTACTGAAGGACAAGACTGAGAGTATTTCTGGGCAGGAATAACATTTTCTTACTCTGTAAAACAAGGGAAAATATACTTAAGATCACTTGTCAGAATCCCCACATCTTGCGGATCATCTCTTTTGTATGTTGCCACTCTAGGGCATGCACCTAAAAATGCTTTCTCCATTTTTTTGGTGCTTTCTAATAATGAGTTTGATCATCATCATATTAATTATAAAATCATTAAAAAAGAATTTGTTAGATGTTATTCTGGGAATTATGCAGGTGTTTTACAAGGAAATTAGTTCTAATTCTTAAAACAACACAGTAAATTTGGAAATATTATTGCCTTTTTGCAGATACTGAGTCTAACATCCCACAACAATTGAGAGTGGAACCAAGCTTTCCATAGACCTCTGGGCTTTGAAATTGTGTGCTCTTTTCCCCACCATATATTGTTAGCATTAGCATTGCACAGTGGAGTCTCTACTTGAACCTCCTTGTGGTGCTAGGGCATGGCAGACATGAGTATTTGTCCATGCATTAATAGTGTGAACAGATGGGTAGTTTCTGGGCACTGGCTAAAGTGAATAGGACAGAAGGTGAATCTTTTCATAGTAGATTGGTGTCACCATCCAAGGGGTCTCTGGAAACTCTAGTATTCTCTATATTGTACTTGCTGTCCTAGTTTCCTAGAGTAATTGCATCTGTAGGACATGTAACAACTACATTACTCATACCTTGCTTGGGTGATAATTTTTGATGTCTAGTGTTGACAATTATTTTTTAACATTGAGTGAGTTGTGTCTCTAATTTCTCCCCTTTCATGAATTGCTATCAGGGTGTCATGATACTATCTATTAATGATTCTGCCTTTTTTTAAAAAGCTCATTTTACCATTTTTAAAATTTTATGTGAGGTTTTCAGATGCCAATATGCATTCTGTTTTACGTATCTGATGTTCTGATTTAGAATCAGGCCCACATTTTTGTAAGTGTTGTTTTCTGGGGGAGATTTATTATTCATTTTCAAATAATTGAGGATCAGCCATGGTGTCTCCCTCTATACATTCAAATCTTGAGTTCATTATCTTCCCTCTGCCATATTAAGCAACATATTAAGCTTTTTAAGCATCAGTTTTCTCATATAATTAAAATAGGAGTTGTAGTAGTAGTAGTAGTAGTACTACAACAGATTTTTGGAGGATTAAGACAAAAACTGTAAGGAAAAGGTCCAACATTCAAAAATCATAAATAGGAGCATCATAGTATCTGTAGTAGTAGCAGCAACAATAGCATAATAATTAGTGTTATTTCAAGTTCCACTCATTTATTTTTTCCACATGTTTTCCTTTTTTTATTAATTTATTTATTTTCAGCATAACAGTATTCATTAATTTTTCACCACACCCAGTGCTCCATGCAATCCGTGCCCTCTATAATACCCACCACCTGGTACCCCAACCTCCCACCCCCCCACCACTTCAAACCCCTCAGATTGTTTTTCAGAGTCCATAGTCTCTCATGGTTCACCTCCCCTTCCAATTTACCCCAACTCCCTTCTCCTCTCTAACTCCCCATGTCCACATGTATATTTCAATCAGCAATCATAGTTCTAAAAACTATATTTTGATTGCATTTGGAATTGTGCTAAACTTACAGATTTATTATACTCAGAATGTGTTTACTATTTGGGTGCATCACTTAGTTTACTGTACTTAGACTCTTATGGTTTTTAGTATTTGGAATTATGTTGTCTATATATTTATAGTATTTATATGGTATTAAATAGGAGACCAGGTCCATCATATATATTTCCATTTATTTTTATATTCTTCTAAAACTCAGTGAAGTTTTATCTCAGCTCTCTTTTTGGGGGGAGGGTGATTACTCAGAAGAAGTTTGTTGCTGCTAGAGTGAAGAGTAACTAAGATTTTGCCATCATGTAAACTTATTTTTGTGATAGTGTCTGTTACCATTTGTGTTTTCCTAATGATCTTTGCTGAAGCACATAATTTTGGATGTCTATCATTTATCAGGAATCAGTATGACTTCCTTTGTTATTACTAGTGAGAATTTAGCTGATTCCTTCCAAAGAATGCAGTACTATTTATAAATACCAATATTACCTTTATAACAAATATTCTTACTCATTCTTCTTGAATAACTGAGGCTTTTTAATATTGAACAATATTGATAGCAGAATATATCCTTTTTTTGTCACTGAATTAGAAGAGGTTAATCACCATCATTTTGTCATTATTGCAGTGCTGGTTTTGGGTTATGTGGCTATTTCCAAGAAAAATTTTTCTCTTCTTTGGAAGTGTTTTATTGGGACTTATATTAATTTTTTCCTTTTCATTGAATTTTGGATGATGAAGTGTTAATTGTTTAGTCTACTGATGTATCAAGTTTGTTATATTGAATTATCCTTTTACTTCTGGGTTAAATGAAACCATTAATTTTGGAGTTTTTTTGTTACATTTTTATAATATCTAGTCAACTAATAAGGTTAATCTCTGATTTTATTAGATATGGATTTAGAATCATAACTAGCTCACAAACAATATGATGCTTCTCTATTATGATTTTTGTTTCCTTCTTTCTTCACCTTTTGGTGTAGGGGGTACATTTAGTCTTTTTGCACGCTATTCTCTCCTCATGGCAATTATGATCAAAAACATTTTTCATTTCTAATGCTACAATTGTTTATTTATATTCCCGCATCTACTTCATGTAACAAATGCTTATCCGTTTTGTTTTTTTTTTAGTAAATAGTTATTACATGGGGTTTTTTTAAATACTAATCAACTTCTGTGTCCAGAAGTGTTTTCACATATTTATTGTCATTTTTACAGTCTCTGCAGAATAAAGTTGTGGTAAATTTTGTGAAAGTTCACATGTCTGAAACTCTCTCATCCTCACATATGAATGACCAACTTGCTTGGTAAAGAAAGTTCTTGAATCACACCTCTTGTTTTGTAGGACTCTGAAGTTATCCCTCTATATTACTTTCTAATATTGATGTCACAGCAGAAAGGCCTGAAACAATAATGTTTTCCCTTTTTTGAAAGACTTTTGCTTTTGTTCTTTTGGAGGCATAGAAAAAAAAAACAACTTTCCTTTTCCTTGAATTTAAGACACTTTCATTGGTAATTTTATTGAACTCATTGTGAATTCAATCTCAGTGCTTTTGTGAAGTTCTGGAAAGTTTTCTTTAATTTTATATTTCTAGCTCAAATCCTTTTGTAAAGGGATGAAAACAAGATAGGTTGTAATAAACAACTTACTCTTGGTTATTAACTCATGTCTACTTCTTCTACGTCCTGTGCTTTCAATATTTGTCATCTCCTTTTGTAGTCTTTTTGTCTCTATTAAATTGGTTTTTATTTTATATGCATTTTTAGCTTACCTTCTGGCTTACTAATACATTTTTATACAACATAAATTCAAATATATAGTTCTCTGAATGACTTTTCAGGTAAATGTATTTTTAAATTATAATAACAAAAACTTGTAAAACTGCATTCAAAACTATTTATTATTATTCCATATTTGGAAATACATAAACATGTAATCATGTCATGACATGTACACATAATTATATCTATAATGATGTTAGATTATTTATCCATTTTTGAATCAGCATTATGTCACAGACATAACTTACATCATAAAGAATGAATAAATTTTAGAAAAGCAAAAGAAACATATCATATATGATAACAATATCAAAAGTTTATGACTGCTATTCAGTTGGGTATCACCATTGAGAATATACATAAAATGTATATAGAGTTCCTAGATCTTGTTGATTTTATTGATCCAACATATTTTAATAATTTCTGTGGCCTTAATAATGTTTGTATTCATTTGAAGTGCGCTGCTAATTTTAAACCTTTTTATGTACTATTGTCTATATGCATGTATGTGTGTACATGTGAGTGTGTGTGTGTATAGTGAATAATGCTACAAAGGATATTACTAAGCAGAAATCCACACAAACATTTCTGTGCATTATCTTAGAAAAGATATTTAGATATTGCAAAGTTTATATTGTCCTCATGGCCTTTTGCATAGCTGAAATGTACTATTTTATTAATACCTAGTTGGTCATAGTTCTTTCTAATAAACTCCACTTCATTTGATTACTAAAAGAGTGAACTATCTGGGTTTGAAACTGAAGGATAATGGATAAGCCTACTCTTATAGAACGAAGGGGCCAATCCACAAAGATGGATAAGAATCCACCTCCCCAAGCCTGTGAAATTCCCAGGCTTCTGCTGTTCAGACATTTGGACATTGGTTGAATTAGTGGCAGTATCTTTTGCATTGAGGGAGCAGGGTGGTGTGGCCCTTTTACCTTTTTCTTTCTAAGATCATAACATAGTTGGTCATTGCAGTAACTATCTTCATAGCACGAATTTTAAATGATTGCCTTTTCTGAACTAGTATTTGAAGCATTTTTGTTGTTACTAGTAATTTCCATTTTTCATTGGGATGGTATTTTGTATCAATGCTTACAATAATTTGGATTTTGGATTTTTGGAATTTTGGATTTTTGTTTTAAAGCTTATTGTTTTGATATATGCGGTGTATTTGTGTGTATGCTAGTGAGTATGAATTTATTTATATCCCGTAGGTTTCTAGTGTATGTCTGGAAAGAAGGCAAATTAATGATCAAAAAGAAAAAAGGAAGCAATTTCCATGGCAAGCTACTTTTCACAAATTCTTCATAGGTGTTCCTTGGAAAAGTATTCTTTTGCCAAATAATTTTAGAAATGCTGGATTGCATGACTTTAAAGGGAATCCATAGAGGCTTTAATAGCCTGACATCATTTTAAATTTTTATCATCCATTTTACATTACACTACTTTTCTGTACACAGCAAAAAAAAAAAAAAAATGTCCTATAGCAAGTCTTCTTTGGGATACAATTTTTGAAATGCATTATATTTTACTTACACTAATTTTCTTTTTTCCCAGACACATTGTCCCTACCTCATGAGCTATTAATGATATCTTATTTCCACTGTTTGGGAAGGGAGATTGGTAGAAATAAGAACATCATCCTCATCCTAGAGAGAAATGTTTCTGAGGTCTTGTTTCCATGGATGGTTTGTAATGTATTCTGGTTATAGCTTATATTCTGCACTCCATGGTGTAGGATGCTCTGAAGCTTACAGGCTACTGAGAGAGGCAGAAAAAATCTCATGTCTCCTCTGCCACTTACTAGATGTATGATGTTAGGGAATTGTTTTACCTCCCAGGACATCATTTTCACCATTATTAAAGGGGAATTAGTATTGTCTTTCTCAAAAGTCATGGGGAGAGATAAGGCTCCTTTCCAGGTTATGTAAAGTAATCTTACAAATATATTTTAAAGAGGAGCTACCCAAATGGCCACTATTCAAATAAAACCGTTTTTAACATAGTTCTTCAACAGAGAAATACAAATAATAACCTTTAAGAAACTATCACAGTAACACACTCAGTTGCATGGCAGTTTACTGACCATGTGAGGTTTTTGGCAAAAATATAAAGAAAATAAGCACTCGTGTATTTTTTCAGTGGAAATGAAAATTGCCACAAATATTTTGCAAAACTCTTGGGCATTTTCTACTGAAAGTAAATGTATGCCCCCAATAGGATTCTGCAATTGCACTCCTAGAGTATTAAGTGTTCATTGCTGTTTTAGCTATAGATAAAATCAATAAGAGAAGCAATAAAATGTGCCATATTCTTAAAATGGAATGCTATCCTACTGATACATATGGGTGCATGGGTGCAAAGATCTTTCAGAAAGAACCCAGACTTGTTAGACTCTATAATATATAGTATCATTGATATGAAGTCCATGAGCAAGTGAAACAAATCTATGGTAATAAAAGTCCAAATAATGGTATCTCCATGGAATGGGATGGGTGTGGACTGAAAAGAAGCAAAAGCGAACTTTCTAAAGTGAGGGAGATATTCAGCGTCTTAAACCAGGTGACCATTTCATAGATGTATACAGAAATACAAGTGTATCCAACTGTGAATTTAAGATGTTTGCACTTTATGTACTTAATGTGGGTATGAATTAGCTCAATTAAAAATAAAAAAAGTGATTAGGATAACAATGAGATATAATATATATAATATTTAATTTGACATTTAGTGGATCTTCAACAAATTGAAGCTTCTTTGGCTTTTATAAGTTAGTTTGAGACTGATATACTGCTTATAAAGGCATTCTGAAGAGAAAATGTGTTTCCTATTCCTAGCTACTGATTTAAAAAATGAGTTTTTGGACTACTACCAGTTCATAAGTTGGGATCAGCCTATATATATGCAATGAATTTCCTAACAAGTAGAGTCCTAGAGACAGAAATGAATTATATTCTGTATCATCTGCAGGCTATTTGAAGAAAATTAAGGAAGGATAAAATAGAAAGACCATAAATTTGTTTTCATTGCATTCCTTGCAAGAGAAGGGTGGTAAGGAAAGATGGCAAGCCGAAAGAGATATATCTCTAAATCTGGGACAGATTTGGTGTGTCTGAGCTTATCTTACCGTTCTGCCTGAGTTTATGTCCTTTTTCCAGAGAAAAGTGCTTTCTACCTAATGACTACACCATAATACATAGTTGTTAATAAAAACAAGAGAGGAGAAAAATATTTTTAAAAACTGATAGTTTCTTAAGATATAGTCTGAATGTCTGGATTTAATGTGTCCTTGGAATTAGATTTCTCCCTTGGTCTTTAAAAAAATACAAATGAATTGAGATCATCTAATAGTGCAAACCAAAGCTATCACGCTCGGTGATTGTATGGCAGGTGCAGCACACATTATGCAGAGGGTTTGATTCACTTGGTAAATGGAGCTTTAAAAATGATTATCAGGTTTTTAAACAATGGTAGCTATGAAATGGTGTTTCAAAACAGCTCTTTAAAACTACACCCATTTAATTTGTTCTATTTTTCTGTTATATTTTTATAGGTTCCCATTTCTCCTGCTGCTGCAATTGCTTAGCCTTATCAAGTTTTATGAATGGGGACACAGTCTCAAGTAGTTTATTTAATGAATCCAATCTATCTGTACATTTCATCTTTATGTAATAGACAGAGGCCACAAGATTTCTTTCCACATGGTTCTAGTGAGCCTGAGGCATAAACAATGTTTAGTTGGCTTATAATAAACAAAGCTACATAATAAGAGCACTCAAAGAAAACAGAGGATCAGAAGATTAGAAACAAAATTCTAATGTTTTTTATAACTCTGCATTAAATCTTTTTCTGTGATTTCTTAGCCGTCCTAGCAAAAAGGAAACAAAAATTGTTATATATATACACACACATATTATATGTATGTATATATAATATTTATTTATTTATTTATTTATTTATTTATTTATTTATTTTAAAGAGAGCAAGAGAATGAACAGGGAGGATGGGCACAGGGAGAGAGAAACCTGAAGCAGACTCCCCACTGAGTACAGAGCTCAACATAGGGCTGGAT